>NC_134719.1:36332803-36635833 GCF_049634645.1 Pelodiscus sinensis | reverse complement strand
TTCTTTCCTGAAATGCAGCACCCAGGACAGGATACAATACTCCAACTGAGACCTAATCAGTGCAGAGTAATTATTTCTCATGTCTTACCTACAACACCCCTGTTAATATATACCTCAATAATGCCTGCTTATTTTGCAACAGCGTCACACAGTTGGCTCATATTTCGCTTTTGGTCCACTATGACCCCCTGGATTTATTTCTGCAGCAGTTGTTGATGAAGATATTGAACAGAATTAGTCCAAGATCAATCCCAGGAGGACCACTCAATATGCCCTTCCAACTTGACAGTGAACCATTAATAACTACTCTGAGTATGTTTTTCCAACCACTTCTATACCTATCTTATAGGCTATATTTTACTTGTTTGTTTATGAGATGATCATGTGAGACAGTATCAAAAGAGTTACTAAAGTTAAAACATCATATCTACCACTGCTCCCCATCCACAAGTCTTGATACCCTGTCACAGAGGGCTATTAATTTGGTTTCACATGATTGATTCTTGTCAAATCATGTTTACTGTTACTTATCACCTTATTTTCTTCTAGGTACGTACAAATTGATTGTGCACCATTATCTTTTCAGGTACTGAAGTTATATACAGACACAACAACAACAAAGGAGAATAGGATTATAATGATACAGTAATAGGGTACGTCTACACTAGCCCCCTAGATCGATCAAGGGAGGCTAATGAGGGCGACTGGAATTACAAACCAAGCCTTGGATTTAAATATCCCGCACTTGATTTGCATGTTCCCGGCTGGTTGCTATTTTAGAAATTGACTAGCCTGAAGTAACTGCCTGCGTCTACATGTGGCAGACAAATGAGATTTAAATCCCCTGTTTGAATTAGGTGGTAAACTAAATTAGATCGATCTAGGGGGCTAGTGTAGACGTACCCATAATAAAATCAGGTAAGGTTGCACATTATATTTATAGAGCTTGTTAATTCAAGTGTCCTTTGTGACCAGCAATTTTTTAGGGGCCTGATCCTCTCACAAATTGCCCTGCACCCTTCAATTCGCACTATATTTTATAGGAGTTGATAGTGCTTAGCAGCTCATTGGATAAGACCGTCTGTTGTATCCTCATGAAGCTGCCACATTGAAAAAAGAATTCTTACAACTGACACAGTTAAACTCTTTCAGGGCATGACTACTAACTTGCTATCAAATTACAGTTCTTATACCGAGTTTCTATATATGAATTAGTTACGCTGCACAATTCAAGTCTTCTTGATGCTCCAAAAGAACTCAAGCATTCATAAAGAATTCCTATGACCAACATAACAAGCCTGCATAATTTGCAAAATGCTTGCTGTGTGATCTCATGAAGCTATAGCTTCCCTACCAACCAGTCCCCAGGAGAATCATCTTCATCTCCTCAAAAAAACTCCTTCTTTCTCCCCATGAGGCTACCATTAAGAAGAAAGTAGAGGAGATTAGATGTAACAGAGGTGTTAAAAATAGCATTTACCAAAGAAACACATGTATTGATATTGCAACTAATCTTTTAAGACTTACAGCATGCAAAAGTTTGAGTGGTGTAAAGGCAAGTAGCATTAGTTGTTCTCATTCAGCTTGTAGTTCCTACAGAGAAATCCTCATCTTCAAATCAATATTTGATAAACTGGTAAAAACAAGCACTTCTAGTATTGAAGAATGTCATACTGAGTAAGCCAGCAAGCTTATGATTAAAGGACACTTTCCTTTAAGATCAATATGTTTAAGTTGGATGCATTTTGAAATATTAGATTTCCTGCATAACACAATTTTTGAAAAACAAGTAGTCCTGTAGCACCTTAGAGGCTAATATATATATGGGTATCATGAGCTTTTGTGGGAAAACCCACTTTCTCAGATGAGCAGCATGGAGAGAAAAAGGGGATCCTCATAATTTATACCAGAAAAAGAAATTGTAGTGCTGATGCTAATGAGGCTAACTGAATGGCCTGGAAGTGTCCTATGCTTAGCTTTTGATGTCAATTGGGAGCTGAATGTAAGGCAGGCAAGTTTTATAATGGCCCATCCAGCTCAGGTCTTTGTTCAAGCCAGAGACCAGTAGTGTTCTGTTATTTTCCTTGTTGGGCCTGTCCTAAAGAGACAGATTCCTGGGTACTCGTCTAGCTCTAACAATCTGTCTCTTCACTTCGTTAGGTGGGAATTTAAGTTTTAAGAATGCCTGATAAAGATCCTGTAGGTGTTTGTCTCTGTCTGTAGGATTGAAGCAAATCTGGGCCTGACTATAAACAACTGATCATGTGATGTGTCCTGGATGGAAGCTAGAGCCATGTAGATAAGAATCAAGGTTAGTAGGTTTTCGATATAAAGTGGTAGAAATGTGGCCTTCATTAATTGTACCGTAGTGCCATGGAAGTGGATCTCTTGTGTGGACTGGTCCAGGCTAACGTTAATGATGGGGTGGAAGTTGTTGAAATCCCTGTGGATTCAAGGGTTTCCTTCTCATGGCTCCATATGCTGAAAATGTCATCAATGTAGGGTAAGTAGAGTAAGCAGGCTAGGAGACAAGAGCTGAGGAAATGTTTGAGGTCAGCCATAATGATATTGGCAGGGCCATGCGGGTGCCCATAGCTGTGCCACTGACTTGAAAATATAAATTGTCCCCAAATTGAAGGTAGTTGTAGGTAAGGACAAAGTCACATAGTTCAGTCATCTATGTCTAGATTACAGGTTTTTTTCAGGAAAAAAGTGGCCTTTTTCCGAAAAAACTTCACTTGCATCTAGACTGTCATCGCGTTCTTTCGAAATTAAATCAAAAGAATGTGGTGGGTTTGTTTTTTTTACAGAGGTAAACCTGCTTTTGTGAGGAAGAATGCGTTTTTTCGAAAGAGCTCTTTCAAAAAAAGGTGTTCTTGACCGCAAACAGGGCTTTTTTGAAAGAGAACATCCAAATTGCCTGGGTGCTCTTTTGAAAAAGCGGCTCACGTTTTTGAACGACTTGGGGCTGTCTAGATGATCTCTTTTGAAAGAGGCTTGTAGTCTAAACGTACCCCAGGTGTGCTGTGATATTATCAGGAATAGGGTTCCTGACAGTTAATAATCCAACATGTTTTAAGTGAAATACAAACTAAAGCAAACCTCTTCTGCATGTGAAAGCTGTGAGGTTTATTACAAAGACTTTTTAAAAAATATGAAGTTCTTTTATATCTTTGTGTTTCTCATCCTATCCCAATTTTCCTACTTTAATTTGAGCCATGTGCACCATTCCCTGTTGCACTGAGAAATTCTCACAAGCCATTAGACTGAGTAAGGCGGGGTGTATATCTACCTCATGCTAGTCTGCTGCAAGCTAATTCCAAGGGCACCTGGCTGACACGTGTTAGCAATTCTTTACTGTGTTTTGAGCTAGTTCCATTTTAAGAGGACAAATATGTAGACCCAAATGAAATGTTTTCATTCAGAAATATTGAAATTTCATTTTAATTAAAAACATTTGAATGAAAAGTTTCCAAATCAACACTTCTTGGATTTTATCAGAAAGTTTTTGCTTTTCACTTTTTCATCGAAAAGAAAAAAATTTCCATAGAAGTTTTCAAAAAGCTTAGGATCATAGAGCTGGAAGAGACCTCAGGAGGTCATCAAGTCCAGCACCCTCCCCAAGGCAGGACAAATCCCAACTTTATTTGAATGTTTTCTCAAAATTTTCTATGAGAAAAAAAAGTTCTTCATTGAAACATCTCCTTCATGAAAATATCCCACTTTGACATCTCTCCTTTTTTAAAGAGTAGATTGACTGAATAACAATTTGTAGTTGAGAGTTCCTCTATTTGCCAATTGTAATTTATTTTGGAAAGTGACAACCAGAGAAAGCCACATTGTGTATGAAAACTTGGTCAAACAAACAGATTGATCAAGGCTAGGCAGTGGTCTAATGGGATGTTTGTCAAAGCAGATGAGGTCACCTTTGTTCTGGAGGTCATAGTGCTATGCTCAAGACGATATTTTGAAGCAAGTTCTCAGGTATTTTTCATTTTGGTTTGTCAGCAGTGACAACATGATTCAATGGATAGTTTATGCTCAAGAGCTTCCAGCAAGAATTCTTGAGGAACTATTTAGAGGTACTTTGTTTATTTTAGGCATAGCTTTGAGTTCAGAATGATATAAAAGCTGAAGCACCCCAAAAGCAGCTGTAGGGGATGTTGTAACACTGACACATGCCATGAGTAGTGATGCCTCCTCTGGTCTCTTCTTGCTCCAAAGTGGGAGCAGGGTATGGAGGAACAGAGGACACTATGATTTGTTGTTGGTCTATATATCATACCGGCTGTGGCACACCAAACATCAGCTGGCTCTACCCTCTACTCTTCAATGAGTAGGAGATGGATCCAAAGTCCCAGTCATTTCCTATACCTCCATACCCTCTTACTTCATACACGCACAGACCAAGGGCCAAATAGCCTATGTGGGAGAAGGGGCCTTCCTAACTCCTAAACCCCTACACAAAATATATAGTTATCTAACTTTCAAGTATTTTCATAAGGAGGATGAAATGAAGTGTGTTGGGTATACAGAATGGAACTAGGCACAACTCCCAGCTAAGTGTACATCTACACTGCATGGCTATTTTGGGATACTGAAGGTATCTACACAAGCCACCCATTGTTTCAAAATATTTTTCGAAAATAACAGGCACATGCTATTTCACCATCCTGGAAAACCTTCTTGCACGGAGTATAAGGTATGGCTCATAATAACGCATTATTTTGAAATTTGGCACTGTGTAAATGTGTATTTCAAAATAGTTTCTAAATAAGATATGCAATTTGTGTAGCACAAATTGCAAATCTTATTTCGAGTTTAGGATGCTGTGTAAACTCACCCTATGTGAGTGGGAAGGTACATATCACAAGGCAGGCCGAATTACTAAGTAATGTAATTGTATTAATTCCCGGCCCAGCTTGTCTCTTGCACCAACAGAAGCTGGTCCAATTAAAGGTTGAATCTGGACATGTTGTTTAATGTAATAAATAATACAGTTATTGAATGCGATCACACATGTATCTCCAGATAATATGTGGAGAACTTCCAGTATCTCAGTTTACCTCCAAACAATATTTATTCCACTTGTGGGGTAGCATTTCTGGAGAGTATAAACAGCCCATAACAAAAGCTCTGCTCTGCAGCATATGTTGTTCTACCAGACAAGAGAATATTGGAGGTTATAGGAAGAGCACTTGCATCTGTCTATCTGTAAAGTGCAACTGAAAAAATAAATTACCTTTCCAATAGACAAATTCTGGGGTTAATTAGGTGATCATTGCACAAAGAATACAAATTTCAGAGAGATAGCTGTGTTTGTCTGTTTCAGCAAAAACAAGGAGTCCAGTTGCTCATAAAGTTTCTGTTAGGGAATGTGATTTTATTTGTCACAAACGAAATGTGTCTTTCCACTTTGGCCTAGTATGATTTAAAAGAAGAAGAGTATGGTACAATAGCTCCATTGCCAAGTGCATGATGACTTAATATAACTTGTTCTGAAAGAAAGCAGCCTGTTGTTTACTGCATTTATCGACAATCTGTGAAAGTAGACCAGAAATCAGTCTAATTACCAAGGTGCCAGTTGTGCTTGTTAACACCAGCTTTGTGACCAAATGTTATTCTACAGTTGTCACATCACACGAGGGTTTCATTACTAACATAATAGTGAACAAGATCACATGCCCAGCTATTGATTGATCTGCCATACAAAGAAAGGACATAGGTGTCTCAGTTATAACAAGTCACAGCTTTGGCTGCTTATATTATATGCAGTGGAATGAACGACAACCATTTCTCTTGCAAATGACGTCTTGTTGTCCTGTTCCCCCAATTGCTGTGAGTTAGCCACATTCATTTGCATGCCTCATCACTGGAGTAGGAACAAACACATCACATTTCCATCATTTTTTAATCTTCAAAGCATAATTATAGATTAGCTCTCTGTATCCAACTATGTTTTAGGGTTTGTGCAATGTTTTCTTTACAAAAATACAAATTTCTGTCAAATCAAATACATTTTAATAGAGCCTTGTCACGATAAGGCAACATGGCAAGACCAACAAAAATTCCTGCATTGACCTGAGAGTATCACAAAAATATTTCACCAACAAGCATCACAAACAAAAATGCACTAAGTTTAAAAAGTCTTCATACTGTGATGATATTTCTGTCTGTTCACTGGCTTTACATAAACACAGCCAACAGTTTCAGGCCTGTGGATAATATTCAAAATGAGCTGTCTGATTTTTTTCAATGTATATTATTACATAAAGGTGGATTTGTTTATCACTGGGAGTATAACAAGCACGCCTCATCGTCTTATCTGATGATGAATGATTTATCAAGCAGAACATGGATGTGCTCCTAACTGAGTCTATTTTCCTGTTTATGCTTGTTGAGCAGATACAATTTAATGAAGAATATAAAGTACTTTAAAATCTGTCTACCATTAATAGTTTAATTAAACTGACATGTACTTCAAAAACAGAGACACAGAAAAAATTAATTTGGGTTATAAAGGGCATGGCATTATTAAAGTGTAATTAAAACATTCACCTACAATTAATAGCAAAATCAATTTAATTCTTTAACATTTGATTGTCAGTTCTGGCTAGCCTCAATACCCTATGGTAGGTATCTTCTTTGGGCTTGTTGTAAAGCACAATACACTACTCTTCATATTATGGACTCCTCTGAGTTTGGCCAAAGCCTCAGTACCAACTGCAAAAATGTTAATACATTCTAAATGAACCTTCAGTAGACAAGACATAGTACACTGGAAATATGTGAAATTCTGCAGTGAAGAAAAATGTGGTATTCATGCTACCCAAGTTTCAGGTTAAAGCCAGAAAGCACAAAGTAGACAACTAAAAGACCAAATTTTATCTATCTCCTACCCAGAAACATAAATCCTTTCCCCACCAGTCACATGAAGGGAATTTCATGGAAACTCAAGAGACTTATTTTCAAAATCACAACCAAACTGTACCAGATTAGCTGAAGTTTTTATGTACTTCTAATTCACAATTGAAGCCCTAATCTCATAATCTGTTCCATGAAACTGAAACCTTGTGTCCATGAGGAATGCCACTGATTTCAATGGGACTTCTTCCTGCCATCAGTGAGTTCCACTCTTGCTTGCAGGGTCAGGGGTTTATTCATATTTCTTTTCTTTCCTTTTTTTTATTTGTTTGGGTTTTTTTTGTTTGTTTGTTGTTTCCAGAACAAACTGGATTTTTTTTCAAAATTATTCAGTTGCTTCTTGCTAATTTCATGTATTCTGTGGCTTACTAAATGAATTGCATTAGTTGTGACTGGTTCCATAAATCATATCATATATTTGTTTGTTTCCTCATGCAGTAATTGAGGGAAAAATTAAACAAAGATCAGATAAAATAACCAAAAGAAAAACTTCCCTGCAAGACAGCATTTTGAAGCAAGGTTATTTGTCTAGATAACACTACTAAAGAGGCTGTTGTAAATGTGGCTGTTGGAAAATTTAAGGTGTTGAATTTCGCTACATAGCTTGGGATCCATCTGTCTTAGACCCATCTTTGTCCCTGTGTGATACTGCCACCGTTGCAACTAGCAGAGCTCAAGTTGGAGCTTCTCCAATTAAAAACAGAGGCAGTTACCACCAGTATAAACTTACACTGTCTTACAAAAAAAAAAAAAGGGCGGGGGAGGCAGCATCTGTAGACTCTTAAGGCAGACACATACCTTCCTTAGGGGAGGATAATGGCTCATGTTTGTTCAAGGAAGGGGTACCCATGGGAGTTCTACTGACACTTGAATTTGATGTTTTCTGAAGAGTTTTGGGGTGTGATAAGAGTTTCAGTTTTCTTATTGTTTGTCTGATTGTAGATTTAATGAATGTCATAAGAGTCAGAATTCTGACTAGGTGAGGTGGTTTAAGGGAGCTGCTTTGAGCCCTGGTCTACACTAGGAAGTTAGGGTATGTCTACACTACAGCGCTAATTTGAACTAACTTAGTTCGAATTAGTTAATTCGAACTAAGCTAATTCGAATTAGCGCAGCTAGACTTAAAAACAAGTTCGAATTAGCGTTTTGCTAATTTGAACTAGCATGTCCACATTAAGTGGACCCTGAACAGAGGTTAAGGATGGCCGGAAGCAGTGCCAGCAGGGCATCAGATGAGGACTTAGAGCGTGGAGCTGCTGTCTCAGGCTAGCCAAGGGCTGTGCTTAAAGGGTCCCGACCCCCACCCTGGACAGACATTTCGCAAGGTTCCCCACTTGCAAAGCAGTCCTGGCTTGGAGTGCCCTTCGTGCCCACATGCGGAACATCACAGCACTCGGCCATCACCCCGGCTGCACTTGCCACAGGCTGCCATCCGGGGGGAGGGGGCAATCAGGGGGCTGCAGGAGAGCTTCCACCCCGAGAAGCCCGCAGAGCCAGCCCAGTCCTTCCCATCGGGGGCGCGTACCCCATTCCTCCCTCACCTCCTTCCACTTACCCTTCCCTAGCCCCCCTTCCTGATGTACAAAATAAAGAAAACGTGTGTTCAAAAATAGAATCTTTCTTTATTGAACAAAACTGGGGGAGACTGGGAAAAAGAGGTGGGAGAGGGGAAAAGAGAGGCTGGGAGAGGGGAGGGCAACTAAAATGATCAGGGGTTTGGAACAGGTCCCATATGAAGAGAGGCTAAAGAGACTTGGACTTTTCAGCTTAGAGAGGAGGAGACGGAGGGGGGATATGATAGAAGTCTATAAAAGCAAGAGTGGTGTGGAGAGGGTGCATAAAGAAAAGTTCTCCATTAGTTCCCATAATAGAAGGATTAGAGGACACCAAAGGAAAGGAATGGGTAGCAGGCTTCAAACTAGTAACAGAAAGTTCTTCTTCACAAAGCAAAGAGTCAACCTGTTGAACTCCTTGCTGCAGGAGGCTGTGAAGGCTACAACTAGAACAGAGTTTAAAGAGAAGTTAGATCAAGTCATGGAGGTTGGGTCCATGGAGTGGTATTAGCCAGGGGGTAGGAGTGGTGTCCCTGCCCAAAGTTTGTGGAAGGCTGGAGATGGATGGCACGAGACAAATGGCTTGGTCACTGTCTTTGGTCCATCCCCTCCAGGGTACCTAGGGTTGGCTGCTGTCAGCAGACAGGCTACTGGACTAGATGGACCTTTGGTCTGACCCAGTACGGCCATTCTAAGCTCAGGGCTTAGGGTCGGGGGTCTCAGTGGACCACCCTGATTTTCATGCAAACCTGCTCCTGGGTGGCCAGGCTGGCAGCTCTCCTGCCCTAGATGGCCACTTTCCCGTGCCTAGTGTGGAGTTCGTGGACGAGGTCCACGATGTCTGCACTAGACCAGGCGGGTGCCCGCCTCTTGCGGTCCTTGCCAGGCTCCCGAAAGCCGCCAGCCTGATCCCGGGAAGAGGCGGAGGGCTGGGGGGCATCGGGTGGCTGGCTCATGGCGTGCCAGGTGCAGGGTCTGCTGGCTAGGTGCTGGCAGGCTTGCACCTGGCACGGGCACCGTAGCCAGCCCGTGCCCCTTTAAGGGGGCCGGGGCCAGGAGGGGGGCATACGAGTTTCCCTGGTGGTGCCCAGAGTGGCCACCAGGGAAAGCTGGGGAGGGCTAGCCTCCCACTAGTTCGAATTAAGGAGCTACACAGCCCTTAATTCGAACTAGTAAGTTCGAACTAGGCTTAGTCCTCGTGCAATGAGGTTTACCTAGTTCAAACTAAGCGCTCCGCTAGTTCGAATTAAGTTCGAACTAGTGGAGCGCTAGTGTAGCGCCTATGAAAGTTAATTCGAACTAACATCCGTTAGTTCGAATTAACTTTGTAGTGTAGACATAGCCTTATTTCAAAATAAGGGGAGGCATTCTGAAATATCAAATGGAGCGTCCACACTACCAAGCTTATTATTTCAAAATAATAACTCTTGCTTTCCATGAGGAATAACTCTTATTTTGAAATAGTTATTTTGAATAGTGGTAGTGTGGATGCTCCACTGCTGCTATTTCAACATAACTACTTCCCAGAGTCATTCAAAGTATTTACCTCCCTTTTCCCCCCCGGTGCTTCCAAGGGCTCTAAGACCAGGTAGCACGGCCGCATTAAAGGAGCCTGTCTCGGACTAATTTTGAGGCTTCCCTGTAGTGTGAACACACTATTTTGAAATAGTTATTTTGGGAGTTATTATTTTGAAATAAGTAATTTCAAAATAATTTCCTAGTGTAGACATGCCTTGAGTGTGTAATACACACACACACACACACACACACACACAAACACACAAAATAGAAAATAATGAATAAAATATAATGCATGACTATATTTCACCTCTGCACTGAGAAATTTCAAGAAAGAAGGGCTTGGCAAATGGTGGGATTTAGTAGCATTTGCTAGGGGAAAAATTCCAGTGCTTCTGCTAATATTAGCTTTGTTTTCCAAAATAATGATTTTGTTTTCAACATAGAAACAACTTCAAAGTAAGACTAAGCACAAATTAAATGCACAATGTAAATGTGGATATTGCTTCAGACTTAGGATATGGATGCATCATCCCAAAAACAGTGTTATATTTACAAACGGCAGAACCTAGAACAAGTACATGAAATTATTATTTTGATAACTGAACGTCATTTGGAGGTATGTTGGGGAATTCAGCTAAAAAATTTGTTGCACAATATTACATTTAACAATGGGGTCCAAATTATTAAACATATATCAAATTTATATCCTGAAGATCAGAATGAGGATGGGTCAAGATCCAGAGTTCTGGATATGTAATCTCTAATTCTTCTTAAAAACACAATCCTAAGGTTTGGAACCTGTCAAGGCAGGAGATAAGAATAGCTTGAGTGGTGGGTGAAGTGTGGGAGATGCATTTTACAATAAAACCAAGAGATACCATAATATTTATACCATGCAAAAAGTTGGAAATGGTAAACCTAGTTTTTCAGCTGAATTTAGCTTGCTTGCTTGCATGCAAATCCCTGCTAAATTGCTAGCCACTTCTCTAATCAGATATACATATAGAAGCAGTATCACTGAGCATTACTTTTTATATGGTTTATTTTCAGTATTGAAAAAGAAGATGTTTTATAAAATTCTGTGCATCTTCCTCTTATTTAAAGACAGTTCACCACATGTTTTCTGGTTTAAATGTTTCAGACTTCATCCTCTTCAAATATCAACATATTCTTCAGAAAGTTACATGGAAAATCTAGAAGTCTACAAACCATCAGTAATGTAATTAAAACTGGCATTTAAGAAAGTATATTGATTTATTTCTGTTTTTAGAAGTGCAAATCCACATTAGAAAACTATGGGTAACTCATTAAAGCTTTGTCACCCATAGGACCTTGGTGAATTGCATTTGTAGCATTCTTTGTTATAGAAGAAATCTTTATGTGAAAACTTTCAGAAAGTATGTGATAGCACGATTTGTTTTGCTATTGAAATCAAGGCATTGGATGTGGATTATATTACTATTATGTTTTTATCCTTAAACTGAGCTTGAAATGTCACAGGAGCTGAAATTAAAGCAGAAGTTGAGCAGGTTATTGTTTGGTATTTACATATTAAACGCAATCAAAAGGCAGTAGTACTATTGACTTCCCTGATACAAACAGATTTAGAATACTGATAAAAGCCACTCTCTCATTGGGTTTCAAACATCTTGATTTCTTTTCTGAATAATCAAATACGGTTAGTCAAGCAGGTTATTTGCTTTAATATTATGATTATACAAGATATACATTTAAAGAGACGATCAGGTTTTAATGCATTTTTTCAAATCACATTTCTTTACCCTTATTAGAAAATACTTTAAACTTGAAATTTTAAAAATTGAATTTAGTGTTTACTGTTCCAGATATTTACTGCTTTTCCCTCAGCTGATGAGAAGAAACTGATTAGTAAGTTTCACTTTCCAGATTGCATAGACGAGTAGAAAGATTGAATTGTTTGAGGGAGAGTGGCAACTTCCTTTATTTACATAGCTTTTAAATTTCATTTAAATTTTTCTATAGTTTTTGGTCTCCTGAAAAACATATCATTCATCAATTCTGACTTCCCAGATTTCTATCCATTTGGTATTAAAGGCCAGTTTATTGCTTCAGGACTTTATTGCTGTGGTATTTCACTGCAAAATCAAAGTTTCTGTCATTTGACATGTTAAATATAAAAAAGACTATCTAGAAATTGTTTGGGCCTACGGTATGCTCAGATGTAAATACCTTTTTGTCCTCACAGTTTCAATGATCCAATAAACAAGGATGCTAATTAGAGATGAGGAACTCCTCTCTTTTTAAAGGAGAATTCCCCTCAATTTTGCCAAACCTATGGAAATAACAAAATTATTCCAGACACCATTATTTGGGTTCTGTAGTCAAACCTTGCTTGTAATTATTCTGGGGTGCATTCTAAAACTGTGTTTTGATGCCTTAAGAAATTCTTATCCTCTGGATTTAGGAGATGACTCAGTAGTGAAAATATCATGACAGCAGCAGCAATGTCTCATGGTAGTATCAATAAAATTTCACAAGGGCAGTTAATTCCTACAATATTTCAAATTATAGTAAGTGGAGACAAACAGGAAAAACTGAAGGAACAATCAAGAGAATGAAGACAGAGATATACAGTAAAGAGAAGAAAGGGAAGTCGGAGTGAGGATAAAACACTCGGGGTAAGATTAAGAAACTAAATGGAAAAACTGGAAAAAGACTTGGGAAAACAGCTGCTAAAGATGTAGACTGAGAAGGATGGAAAAGAAGGAGGAAAATATATGACAGGAAAAAGTGAAGATGGTTACAACACACATAAAAGGAGATGTTAAAATAGTATCGAGAAAAGACAAAGCAGGGAGAAAGGGTAGAAACACAGGAATTATCCATAGGAGGTAAAAATATCAGTTAAGGGAAGTGAGAGAATTAGAGTGAAGGAAACATAAATTAAATGCAAAGATCCATAATAAAGGGGGGAAACCTCAAACAAGCTGTACAGAGTGTACAAAAAATTAACTCTGGAGAGGTTAGGGGAAAGCCAGGAGAACACAAGGAAAGGAGTGCATACATTCTTTACCTTATGAAGCTGGGATACAGACGAGCAGAGCCTCTATTTATAGCAAACCCCATAAACAAAGCGAACATCCAGCCTAAAGGAACTGGAAAAAGAGGAACATTACAGAGCTATTACCTTCCCCTCACAAGCAACATAATCTGTTCCTTTTGTATCCTGCCTTTCACATTATGTGGGACAAAAAAGCAAAACAGAATTTACAATCATGGATTATCAGTATCCACAGTCCATCTGCTTGGTTTAACCACAACAGAATGTGTGCATGTGCATTCAAAGAGATGGGTGTCATTAGACCAATGAAGTTAACAAATATATAAAAACTGGATCAGACTAGTAATAAAGTTTGTGCTTCATTATGAATGTTGAAATGCTGGTTGAAAATAATCTATTCAGAAGTATGAAGCTTCACAAATTTTACAGTCAAACCTATCCCTAGAGAATATTCAGGAATCTGCTATTTAGAAGGCTATAGCATTCAGGACTGAAACCTGAAAACAAACATTTTCTATATAAATTTACAGAATTAGAAAAACTGGACATGTTAAAATACATCAGTATATTCATGTCTGTAAAATTATTGGATTCGTGTCTCATCAAATTTACATTGTGGAAACTGAATATAGTATGATTAGGCATTATTTTAAAAACTACATTACAATACAATTTAAAATAAAATGGCCCTTCATATCACACTAATATCAGTGTTTTAAATAACAAAGGGGATTTTTTTAAATAAAGGAAAGGATTAGCATTTAGTTTCAATCAGGATAAGCAATGCTATAACAGTTGGTGTCTCAGAGATTCAGGATTTTATTAATATTCCAGAGATGCATTTGTGTTGCCTCTGGGTACACTGAAAAGCCACTTAAACTGCACTTAAAGCAGCACTACAGGATCAAATTGATGTGCATCAACCATTTACAATAAAACTTGATTATTATAAAGGCATACATATTTGCATAATTACATGTTTGATTTTTTTGATAATGCAGCATACCCTACAAAATGTTGCTTCATGTAGAAAGACATCATCAAAAAGCACCATCTGCTGTAGTGTTTAATGCATTGCAGTGTTTGAAAAATTCCGTAAGGTAGATTTCTGGAGATCAAAAAGGAAAACAAGAGTTTTGTCTGATGCTGGTATAACACTGGGGGCTGGAACATGGTGGGAATTGGGCTTTTTATTTAGTTCATTTTAAACAACATTTTTTTTCAGAGAAAGAGAGGGACAAAAAGCAGAATCTCTCATTACAGTCCTGAAAATTTAGGTTTCAGAAATTGAGCACATTTGTGTGGAAACATCAAACATGTCTTAGATATGGTAAATGTAATAAAGAGGTTGTATTTGGAAGTAAAGGTTAATTGTTTGTGAGGTTGATTACCTTTGCTGAAAAAAAACACTGAGTATCACCATGATTTAAAATATATTTCATGGAAATAGAGATGGAGATAAACAAAATACTTTAATTGCTTCAAAACAAACTTAAAGGAAAAACAACCTGCTTCTGCCCACTGGTCTATATATTGATAACATATTAATATATTATGTTAAGTATTACATAAATTATAAAAGCCTGACCCTAAAATCATGTAAGTAAAAGCATATTACAAATAATTTCTTAGTTTGAGCATGAAGATGTTTCAGAGGTGCCTTAGGAACTTCACAGAAGTCTGCAAGAATGAGAATGACTTACTTTTTAGTTTTCACTAGCAACATCCACACATCACAGCACTTCGGCACGCTGCAACTCATAACACATAATCTGAACTATGGTGTTAGTGTGTGTGCAGTAAGAGTGTTCACATGGGGCATTAGTGAAGAATAGCATTGGTGTTTTAAATTCACATCTTAACTTACTATGCATTAACTTCCTAGGAAATACAGGCTCCCCACCCACCCCAAAGGTACATGATTCTTAAACATATCAGTACCTAAAAATAGAGTTACTCATTTATCTGTTACTCATTTATCTGTGGTTAGATATTTACTACCCATCTATCCTCAAAATGGAGTTAGCCAAGCATACAGCATATGTTTGCATGGCACAGGAAGACCTCTCTTCAGTTTCCTGGCTCTTCCGGCAGCCATTTTGAGACTATGGGAAATACAAACATCTCATTTCTGATGTAAAAATCAGAGACCCCTAAGCAATAACAAAAGTTTTAAAATATATGTAGTACACTGCCCATCTAAAGCTATCACTCTAGTTGGAGGAAGAGTGCTGGAGAACACGAGCAAAGCAAGAACAAACAAACAAAAGCCCCTGAAAATAATTGTCATCTAATGCCTGTGCCTTCTGGTATTGATGAGCTTTCCGCTCAGAGACTGAACTAAACATTGCTAGTATCAGCACAGAAATGATTGCTAAATACTGTCTCTTTCTCCACCCTCTCTGCACTAGCTAGGCAAGTTTTTTTTCCTTTCATACATCATTTTCAACTTGCTGCAGTGATTCCACAATGACAGGAGGCTCTAGAAAGTTAATGAATAGGAAATTTTTTTTTGTATTGAAGTTTCTGTTCTAATGTCTAAGACTAGATAGACTGAGTGGTTGAGCACACAGGGCAATGCCACTGATTTCATTTTCATTGCATGGCACTGACAGGCTATGACAGCAAAGTCATTCATCTCAAGTTAACAAATCAAAAGAAGAAGGGGAAAGTGGTTTTTGTTTGAACATTTAGAGCTATAATATTTAGGGTAAAGCACTCAGGGCATTGCCTACCCCAACTGTTATTGCACAGCAATGACAGTAAAATTATTTATCTTTAAGTCCCTAATTAAGAAGCGAACTGAAAATATGTTTGGCCTGAATATACCATAATGTCTAGGGACCACTCACTACAGCATAATGAGCTGCCTTAGATAGACATAGCTGCCTCTATGTCTCCACACCAATCTTCTATATCAGTACAAGCTGGTATATGGCAAGTGCCCTTTTTGTTTTATTATTTGGATAAAATCTCATCTTACCAGTTAGTGGCCACAGACTAGGAGTTTATAAAGGAAATTAATCTGAAAGAGGGAAAAAAATAAAAAAGGGAAACTGTCACATTCCTGCCTAGTTTCTCTGCTAGCTCAGGATCGACATCTTATTCCATTTCCACATGTATCATTATACTAATACCACACTGTATTTCTGGACATCTGAAGACATCCTGGACAATATCTGTCTGCTGGACAACTTATTGTCAATACTGTCTAGTTACTTAGGAAAAACTGGTTAGGCAGATAATAGTATATTTTATACTCACCTGCACCTGTTTACTTTAATAAGGATGGACAATTCAGCCCTCCTTCTACCCCAAGCTAATGGCTAAAGAACTAAAACTAATAACTAATAGATTATGAAGCAATCTAAGGCCTAAAGAACTATTTATTGTGAATATATATAGTGTATATATATATATATATATACTAATATATCTTAATTAGTATTTGTTTAGAAAGGCCATCTTTCCCTGGTGCCTCAGGGTGCATCTAACCAGCACCCTAACTTCGAAATAAGCTATATAATTGCGTATCTTATTTTGAGGTAATTTCAAAATAAAGCGCTATTCTGAAATATCCCTTAACCCTTATGCAATGAGGTTTACAGGGACATTGCAATAGTAAGCCTGTTAAATTTTGATATAACAGGCTTGCTCTTAAGACACGGAATAGCTATTTCGGGATCCCGAAATAGCTCTGCTATATAGACGTAGCCTAACTCTCCTCTAATTAGCACTTTGGTATGTAGGCAGTAGCACTGATAATGCAGGTCTTCGATGCAGTTCCCCAATATTACCTCTAGCCAGTTCAGTTCCAAGCCATGAACTGCGATTTCTGCTTTTCTGCTCACTCGGTTCAGTTCATTGTTACTTTTTCTTTCTCTACCCCATCGTTAAGTATATTTCAGCCAGCTATGGTATTTACTCTGTTGTATCGAGTGTGAGCTCACTGGGGAGGGGCAGGGGAGGAATGTCTATTATATGTGCCTAGCCCCCTTAGCCCTCATCCTTCTTCAAGTTTCCTAGACACCACATTAACACAAATACGGAAAAAAATATAAAAGTCAATTGCACTGTATTCTATCAATTGTATATAAATGGGGGTTACTGCAGAAGTCAGAGCAGGGAGGGGGTCATATTCTGGAACATTATAGAGTGATTTTCAGTCTGCAACTGCACCCTCCCTTTCTCTTTGAAATAGTGGATGATGCAGACCACTCCTGCTCTCCATCTCACTAAATAAAAAACTGGAGACATGATTTTTTCAGGCACAGAGATGGTCTTGTGTTACACTGCCCAATTGATATGGGAACTTAAACCCCATTTTCAAAAAGAGATTTAAGCATTTAAGAGTCTAGGTTCCATTGACACAAGGAGATTTAGGCTTTTAAGTGCCTAAATTAGTACCATATGCATTACCCCATACTCTGCTCTTTAACTATGCACATGAATATCTACATGGTATGGAGTTGGCATCACAGTTGGAAAACATTTACAGTCCCTTATAAAATCATCCCATTACATTTGAAATTTGACACAATTTGCGGTCAATTTGAGGTGATGATGACCAAAATCAGTTAGATAGTGACACACTGATCAAAGCAACACACACTCTCCTTTAAAAATCTAGGCCTGGGTTTTAAGTAGCTGGCTTTCGAACTCAAGCCGGAACAAGATTTTATCAAATAAAATGCCTATGTGAGAGGAAATTAATAATCTGGGACTTTTCAGTTCAGAAACAGATATGTATAATTAGGAATATATACTGAGCTGGAACTAAACCCATGTTTCCCCATCATCACCTCAACACCACAAAGGACTTAAATCCAACTGAAGCCAATGGGATTACCATTGAAAGATATTTAAAGATTAGGACTTGTTTAAGTGCTTTTGTTGGATCAGGGTCCAAGTGAGTTTGTATCAATATACCATGATGACAGTAAATAAACATACTACCAATTTGATTCATGGATGCCCTTCCGTCGTTTGAGACGAGAGATTCCATATGATGCAGTAGTGAAATCACAGGAAAATAGATTCCGTGTGCAAGATCATTATTGTGAGCAAGTGGTACCTAGAAAGACTAGATGAATTTAAACTTATTCTAGCATGAAGTTGGAGTTTGACCACAAATTGTGTCAAATCCCGAATGTAATGGGATGATGTTATAAGGGACTGCAAATGTTTTCCAACTGTGATGCCAACTCCATACCATGTAGATGTTCATGTGCATAGATAAAGAGCAGAGGATGGGGCAATGCATATGATTGTCTTCTCATGTTCTGGGATAGCTTCTCCATGCAGCTAACTGTATCCTGCAAACAATGCTCTGCTATGGGCTCCCTCACCAAAGAACATCTTCAACATTATTCACTAATGCTAAGCTATAAGAATCCTTGTGGCACAAGTGCATCATGAGGTAATAATGGCACCTTGTTAGGGTACCAAAACTCAAACCCACAACACTGATTTCATGAGAAATTTTAAGAGTTGTTGAAATAAAATGATTTCTATCTAAAATAATTTTCTCCTTTACAGAGTGTCATGAATTGTATATATAGTAGAGAACCACTATTTATTGGCAAGTTTTTTGAGTATGTTGTTATAGATGGTTGGTTTATTGCTATGTTGTGTTCTAATATGACAATGACCTGCCATCTTTTGTACCTTTTTATTATATATTTTCTAGATGATGATAGCCAAGGAGCTAATTTGATTTTGCCCTTATACCAGCAGAAGTTCACTTATTCAGAATTTATTGATCACTCTGGTCCTTGGGGATTCTGAAATATCATTCTCTTTTCCAATTGTCAAAGCACAGACAATACAGAATTTCTTGTCATTGCAGCAGACCTCATTCTGTACAATGCAGCAGTCAACTACAGGGCTATAGTCAATGATAGTGCTCTTATGAAGGATGACAAGGCTAACTCTTACTGATTTCAAACACTGAGAAGAAATGGGTCTTTCTAAAAGGTGGGTTTACTGATAAGTAGAGGTAGCTTAATGGCAGTCATCTATTATATATTTGAGAGAGTTTGTCTGTCTAAGAATTCCTCCTAAATGCTATATCTATCCCTGAGAGCTGGAAGGGACCTTGAGAGGTCATCAAATCCAATCCCCTGTCCTCATGGCAGGACCAAGTACCATCCCTGACAGATTTGCCCCAGATCCTTAAATGCTCCCCCCCGGATTGAGCTCACAACCTTGGGTTTAACAGGCCAATGCTCAAACCACTGAGCTATCCCTCCCCTTCTCCCCCACAAACTAGGACCACCAAATTTGGTATACAGCTTCCTCGTGCATAGATATAATTGATGACTGATAGAACCAGTCCCAAAACTGACCCCTGTGAAACCCAGCTGTTCTGCCATTCTAGCAAGACTGAATCACTGATAACTAACTGGCTGGATAATTGTTCCCAGAGAGTAGTTATGCACCGCGCTTAATGTAGCCTCATCTAAATTATCTTTTCCTAATTTATTAATGGGAAGGTCATATGAGACTATATCAAATGCTTTACTAAAATCTCAGTATATCACATCTTCTGCTTCCCCTTTTCCACAAAGCTTGTTATCCTAATATCCTAATATCTACACTGCACACATATTTCCTGGGTTGTTCTTATTTCCCTTTTTATAGATGGGCACTATATTTGCCCTTTTTCAGTCTTCTGGAATCTCTCCTGTCTTCCATGATTTTCCAAAGATGATAGCTAAAGGCTCAGATATCTCCTCAATCAGCTCCTTGAGTTTTCCAGATGTATTTCATTAGGCCATAGCAATGTTGGGAAACTAACACAGCAGGGCATAAACTAGCCAATAAGTTATTGGACTGCCTTGAAGACCATTTTGTATTTCAGAAGGTTGAAAAAGCTACTGGGGGGAAGCTGTTCTAGATTTGATTTTAACAAATAGGGAGGAATTGGTTGAGAATTTGAAAGTGGAGGGCAGCTTGGGTGAAAATGATCATGAAATCATAGAGGTTGTGATTCTAAGGTAAGGGAGAACAGCAAATTAGAGACAATGGATTTCAGGAAGGCAGATTTTGGTAAGCTCAGAGAGCTGGTGGGTAAGGTCCCATGGGAGGCAAGACTGAGGGGAAACTGAAGAGAGCTGGCAGTTTTTCAAAGGGACGTTATTAAGGCCCCAAAAGCAAGCTATTCCACTGCATAGGAAAGATAGAAAATATGGCAAAAAACCACTTGGCTTAACCGTGAGATCTTGCATGATCTAAAAATAAAAAAGGAGTCATAAAAATGGAAACTAGGACAAATCTAAAAGGATGAATATAGGCAAACAATACAGGAATGCAGGGGCAAGATTAAAAAGGCAAAGGCACAAAATAAACTCAAACTAGCTACAGGCATAAAGGGAAACAAGAAGACCTTTTATAAATACATTAAAAGCAAGAGGAAGACCAAGGAGAGGGTAGGCCCATTGCTCAGTGAGGAGGGAGAAACAGTAACAGGAAACTTGGAAATGGCAGAGATGCTTACTGACTTCTTTATTTTGGTCTTCACCGAGAAGTCTGATGAAGGAATGCCTAACATAATGAATGCTAGTGGGAAGGGGGTAGGTTTAGAAGATACAATTAAAAAAGAACGAGTTAAAAATCACTTAGAAAAGTTAGATGTCTACAAGTCACCAGGGCCTGATGAAATACATCCTAGAATACTCAAGGAGTTGACAGAGGAGGTATCTGAGCCTTTAGCTATCATCTTTGGAAAATCATGGAAGACAGGAGAGATTCCAGAAGACTGGAAAAGGGCAAATATAGTGCCCATCTATAAAAAGGGAAATAAGAACAACCCAGGAAACTACAGACAGTCAGTTTAACTTCTGTGGCAGGAAAGATAATGGAGCAAGTAATTAAGGAAATAATCTGTAAACATCTGAAAGATACTAAGGTGATAGGGAACAGCCAGCATGGATTTGTAAAGAACAAATCATGTCAAACCAATATGATAACTTTCTTTGGTTGGATAGTGAGTCTTGTGGATAAGGGAGAAGTGGTGGACATGGTATACTTAGATTTTGCAAAGCATTTGATACGGTCTCACATGATATGCTTATCAATAAACTAGGCAAATACAACTTAGATGGGGCTACTATAAGGTGGGTGCATAACTGGCTGGATAACCATTCTCAGAGAGCATTTATTAATGGTTCACAATCGTGCTGGAAGGTATAACAAGTGGGGTTCCTCAGGGGTCTGTTTTGGGACCAGTTCTGTTCAATATCTGCATCAATGATTTAGATATCAGCATAGAGAGTACGCTTATTAAGTTTGCAGATGATACCAAGCTGGGAGGGGTTGCGACTGCTTTGGAGGACAGAGTCATCATTCAAAACGATCTGGACAAATTGGAGAAATGGTTTGATGTAAACCAGATGAAGTTTAATAAGGACAAATGCAAAGTGCTCCACTTAGGAAGGAACAATCAGTTTCATCCGTACAGAATGGGAAGCGACTGTCTAGGAAGGAGTATGGCAGAAAGGGATTTAGGCGTTATAGTGGACCACAAACTAAATATGAGTCAATAGTGTGATGCTGTTCCAAAAAAGGCAAACATGATTCTGGGATGCATTAATAGGTGTGTTTTGAGCAAGACATGAGAAGTCATTCTTCTGCTTTACTCTGAACTGGTTAGACCTCAGTTGGAGTACTGTGTCCAGTTCTGGGCACCACATTTTAAGAAAGATGTGGAAAAATTGGAGAGGGTCCAGAGAAGAGGAACAAGAATGTTTAAAGGTCTAGAGAACATGACCTATAAAAAAAAGACTGAAAGAAGTGGGCTTGTTTAGTTTGGAAAAGAGAAGATTGAGACGGGACATGATAGCAGTTTTCAGGTATCTAAAAGGGTGTCACAAATTGTTCTTCCTGGCCTCTGAGGACAGAACAAGAAGCAATGGGCTTAAACTGCTGCAAGGGAGGTTTAGGTTGGACATTAGGAAAAACTTCCTAACTGTCAGGGTGGTTAAACCCTGGAATAAATTGCGTATGGAGGTTGTGGAATCTCTGGAGATATTTAAGAGTAGGTTAGATAACTGTCTATCAGGGATGGTCTAGACAGTACTGGGTCCTGCCATGAGGGCAGGGGACTGGACTCGATGACTTCTTGAGGTCCCTTCCAGTCCTAATATTCTATGATTCTATGAATGTGAAAACATTTAACTTATCTAAGTAAGTTTAACATACTTTATAATGTTAGGAATTTTTTTCCTTTATATTAATCTTAAAAGCTCATACTGCGCAACACACTGTTGGTATACTTCAAGCATTTCCTCTCCCTCCTTTGATTTTAAAACCCTTCCAGTATTTGCATTTATTTTAGCTGCTACAACACTTACTAGTGAGCTATGGACATCCAGTGGGAAGGTAAATATTTTGGACATGCTACTGTAGAAGCCATGTAGAGCTCTAACCAATGGCTGCATAATTCCCAAAGGAAGCATGTTACTGAAGACAAGGGGGAAGGAGTTACAGAAGAAGTAAGATATTAGTCTGGAAGCCAGCCATGGAATAGTATTCATGATGGTCTTTTTATTAACTCAAGCTAAAAATAAAATCACAGTTTACGAGTCTGGAGTAGAACCCCTGAGGTGTAAAAGGAGGACTGTGCAGGAGCTACAGCACTAGTCAGGCCAGTAGGGGTATGTCTACAAAGCAGCGTTATTTTGGAATAATGTTAGTTATTCTACATAGCCAGCCCATTCTTTCAAAATAAATTCAAAATAACGGGCTTCTTACTACAACTTCTGTAAACCTCATTGTATGAGGCTCTAGGTATCTTCAGATATCAAGCCATGAATGCAAGCTAGGTTAAAAGAAATTGTGGAGGAAAGTAAAACACATTCTCTTTATTACTCCTTTGAGGAAGTTTCATAACTGAAAACTCAGATGCCAAGTAAGTGACATCATAAATTCTAAGTGGTAAAACATGAAACAAACCAACTCAAAACACATACATAAAGATATACACAAACCTACAGAGCTTCTTTAAAACTTTACAAATTATTTTATGAATAGTTTCAATTATCTCTTATTCCCAGGACAATGTCATATTTACTTATGAAGTCTCCGTGATATTTCTTGCTTAAAATCACACAGACACACCCCACCATAAAATAGCTTTAGCATTTGCATGTAGGTTAAAATGCAGATAATGTTGATAGCTTTTATTATTAAAAGAGCAGGTCATCTGTTTCATGATGATTTTAGAGCAGCATATTAGGTGTGCTTTCACCAAATATAAGATTCTAGATTTTATTCAGACTCTCATAGAAAAATCAAAACTTGTAAATTGTGCAGATCATATAACCAATAAAATATTCATTGCTGCACAACGTATTGCTAACTATGTTGATTACTCTTCAGCAAGGTGCCACAGACATGAAAAATTAACCAGTGTAGAATACAAAATAGTTTTTTTTAAATCCCAGAGCTAATTCCTGAGCATACAAAGCAGTTCTGACCTCAGAGCTGTAATATAGAAATACTTCAGTGAAGAAGACACCATAGCTGAATACTTGACAGCAGAACAAAACAGAGAACAGTATTAAAACCATGCAGCTGAGGTGCAGCATGCAAATCAGCAAGATTTGAATTAGTAATGTCGAAGGTCTACTTAAAACAGTGGACATGTTGACAAATGTTTTAATTACATTTTCCCCCTCTAAAAAAATTAAATACACACAGTCCTGTGAAATTCAATAAGTTTAGTAATTATGCACACTAAAAAAACTCTCTTCATATTTATAAAAACTAAAAATTGGAATGTACTTGTCTGTGGAAATCATGTAATTTCTTAAATCCAGTTATTTTCCTTATCAATCTTTGGCTATGTCTAGACTACATCTCTTTTTCGGAAAAGGGATGTAAATTAGACGTATCGCAATTGCTAATGAAGCTGGGATTTAAATCTCCCGCGCTTCATTAGCGTAAAAATAGCTGCCGCTTTTTTTCGGCACGGAGCTTTGTCGGAGAAAAGCGCCAGTCTAGATGCTGATCTTTTGAAAAATAAAGCCTTTTTCAAAAGATCCCTTATCCCTCTTGAAATAAGGGATAAGAGATCTTTCGGAAAAGGCTTTATTTTTAGAAAGATCAGCGTCTAGACTGGTGCTTTTCTCCGACAAAGCTTCATGCTGAAAAAAGTGGCAGCCATTTTTATGCTAATGAAGCAGGGGAGATTTAAATCCCTACTTCATTAGCAATTACGATACGTCTAATTTACATCCCTTTTCCAAAAAAGGGATATAGTCTAGATGTAGCCAGTGAGTATGACAAATAAAAGCCATCCCCAAAGTCTCTGCCATTTACTCTCTTTCAAAAAGAAGCTGAACTTCATTTGAACTGTGGCCATAGTGATCTAGCTATCGCAAACACTGCTAAAGAGGAAGTTCAGTAAATAAAATCATGAACTGCAGCTCAGAATTCAGTCTGGCTGGAAAACAATTCTGATTCATGAAAAGCTTTGAAGTACTGGAATTTGCTTTTCTTCCATTGCAGAACAAAACATATTATGAAGGATATTGATAAGTAGGAGAGGGTTCATAGAAGAGCCAGCAGAATGATAAAGGGGTTAGAATACATGCCTTGCAGTGATTGAGCTCCTTGATTTAGGTTAAACAAAGAGACATTTAAACAATGATTTCATTATGTAATCTATAAATACCTATGTGGGGAACAAATATCAAAATAATGAGCTCCTCAGTCTAGCAGAGAAAATTATACAGGTTGAAGCCCCCAAGTACGGAACTCTTTGGTCCAGCAACATCCATGGTCCAGGCAAGCCCATGGGTGTTGCTGGACCAAAAAGCCCTGGAGATGGGAGTGGGAACTAGACAGAGAATGCAGAGTTGGGGAGCCCTGGCTGGGCCAGGTGATGGCTGGGGAGCTCCGGCCCCACTGGGGAGCCTCCAGCATCAGCAGGGCCAGGCGGAGGTAAGAAGCCCTGCTTTGGCCAGAGAACCCCCAGAATCAGTGGGACCAGACAACAAACAGGGAGCCCCTGTCCCAGCTGGGCATCAGCGGGGCCAGATGGCACCAGGCCAGGGAACCTCTGGTGGGAGCAGGTCTGGCTCCAGCAGTGGGGCCAGTGGTGGCCAGGCAGCCCCAGCAACAGCTGGCCAAGCAGCCAGGCCAGGGAGCTCCCCAGTGTCAACAGGGTCAATTGACTGGGGAGTCCTGGCTGGGGAACCCAGGGAATTCCCAGTGGCAATGGGGCAGGGTGACCAGACAACTCCCAGCTAGCTGTGTGACCTCAACATCATTGAGGCCAGGAGGGCCCAGGGAGCCCCAGCTGGAAAACCTGGGGAATCCCCGGCAGCAGTGGGGCTGAGGTGGCTGGGCAGCATTGGACAGAGAACCCCCGGTGGCAGCAGGGCCAGCAGTAGCCAGGCAGTCCTGTCCAGAACCCAGAAAACTCTGGTGGCAGCAAGGTGGGAGCCACAGCCTTGGGAGTCCAAGAGGAGTGGGGCAACCAGCAATGTAGCATTGACCTCCCCTGGTCCAGCAAACTCCCTGATTTAGGACCACTCAGGTCCCAAGAGTGCCAGACCAGGAAGGTCCAACCTGTAACATGAACCAGTATATGAAAGTTGAAGGTAGACAAATTCTGACTGGAAAGAAAGGGAAACATTTTTAACAGTGAGTAATTAGCCATTGGACAATTTACCAAGAGGCCTGGTGGATTCTCCTGTAACAATTTTTAAACCAAGATTGGATGTTTTCTTAAAACATGCCAAAAGTGGTCCACTAGAAGACGTCAACTTTGATGAAATGGCATTGTCCACTGGGAAAAAAATTGTCAGAAATTTGACCAGATTTCCTTAAAATCCACCAAAGGAGCTTCCTCTCCATGGTTATGTCTACACTACCACCTTAGTTCGAACTAGGGTGGTTAATGTAGTCATTCGAAGTTGCAAATGAAGCCCGGGATTTAAATATCCCGGGCTTCATTTGCATCTTGCCGGGTGCCGCCATTTTTAAATCCCCGTTAGTGCGGAATCCGTGCCTGCGGCTATATGCGGCACGGAGTGGGTAGTTCGAATTAGGCTTTCTAATTCGAACTACCAGTACACCTCGTTCCACGAGGTGCTGTAAGCACAGGCTAGCTTACCCACCCACGGGTATGGATTTCAGTCTAGGTGTTGATTTAACTTAGGGTACATCTACAATAGCCCCCTAGATCGATCTAGGGAGGCTAATGAGGGTGACTGGAATTGCAAATCAAGCCCAGGAATTAAATATCCCATGCTTGATTTGCATGTTTCCAGCTGGTCGCCAGCAGCAGTGAAACGGGAATCCAATTTAAAGCCCCTAAATCAAATTAGCTGGTAAACCTCATTGCAGGAGGCAATACTATATGCATTATATATGCCCTATATAAAAATCAGCCATTCCCGTTCCTTTCTCCTAGGCCACTTTGTGATAAATTGACAAGCGTGTCCTCCAGCTCCCTGAGCCATTCTCTAGCATACTTTCTGGTTCCCCTCCCCCTTTTCTTTAGTATTGCCTTTTTGGTGACTTATTTGTTTCTTCTGCTGATGCAACTCGCTTCATTCCCATTCCCATCCTCACCCTCAGCAGAAAGTTACATCCTGCTCGGGACTGGAAAGGGATTGAGGAATCTGTTTGCTGCTCTGTGGGGTCAACGCACAGATGCTAAGGAATGCAAGAGCATTGATACAAAGCCTGGGTCAATAGGCTGCTTCTTAAATAGTATTCCTAAAGCTTGAAATAGAGTTGGGTAGTTTTACTCACTGATTTACCTGTAGCAACAAGTTTGCAGTGAAGACTCAAGATGGATTTAGTGTTATGATGGATGGAGGGGTACTGCCCTTTTCTGGACATCTCAGCATTCAGTTGGTTGAATTGCCTATAAAAGGTTTAACCCAAAACAGTGGGTATCCAGGAAATGTTGGCAGGGAGCCAGGAAAGCCAATGGGAAGACAGTGGGAGAAATTAGAAATAAAACTGCTTTTGCCTGCTTCAGTCTCCTTTGTGTGTGAGTTCAGAGCAGGAGCTGGGGAGAAGGACAGAAACAAGAATAAATGCATGGATTTTTCAGAAATATCCATGCCTATGGAAAAGCTGAACCCTGGAACAAAGGAAATGTAAGTAAACAGAGAATGTTTAGTTAGACACAATCAGGTTATTTTCTTTGGAGGGGGGGTGTTGCTTGTTTTTTGTTGTGTCTTTTTTAGTTTGGTTAAACCCCTCTGTGCTAAACTCCACTGTACCAGAATCCCACAGAAACAATTCTTTGTGCTTTAATTTGTTTAGTTGATCTGTAATACTTAGCAGCCAAGTATGCTTTACCAAGTATGTCTTTTTTGGGTAATAAAAAAAATCACCTTTAAAGCCAATGATCTGATTCCTATGATCTGAAAGGAAGAGATTCAGTTTGCAGAAAACTGAAGGGCAGCTATTAAGAAATGACCATTTGTTTTCAAGCTCTCTCCCAATGAAGGCTTAAGAGCTGTGGTAACCCCCATAAGAAGAAATTCCCAAATGTGTCTTCCTGGGCTCAAAAGGGGGGTTTTGCCCTTGGACAATGGCAGCATACCACCCAACATCAGGGAATCTAGACCTGAGGGAGTTTTTAAAGTAGAAGTCATTAGTGGCAAGATATATTAAGGTCTCTTGCAGGCCCCCCACCTTCTGCACTCAGAGTGCCAGAGTGGGGAAAAGCCTTGACAAGTGTCATGAAGATTCCTTTCCCCAGAGCAGACAAGGCATTATTACTTCATTCTCCTAATATTGGGAATTACATCCGTGCTAGGACACCAGAAACATTGAATAGGACTCAGATGAGGGGATCCAGTTTTCTGCAACTAATCATTGGCCAAAAGATCACATCAATAAAATAGCAAAATAAAAAATAAAATTGGATATTAATAATGCTCAAATACAGGCATCTATCTAGATCCTGATTATATTTGTGTAAACTGTGTATTACAAACTAAATGGGAAAAACAAATGTATGTCAAATTGCATATTGCATTCAGCTCAGGGTCAAGTGAAACATGACCACTCAGACAAGACAGTTGGGGCAAAGAGATTTTTAAAAGCTACAAATAAAAACTAAGACTGAACTTTTAAATATTCATTTTGAACTGTGGAGAGCTGTGGCTTCTCTATGCTACAGATGGTTCAGAGATTTGGTGCAAAGAAAGGATCAATTTTTGAGTACTCATAGCTGCTCAACTATAATAGCTAGAAGCCCAAAACTCCAGGGGTTTGAGATGATTCAACTGGATCCTCTTACCTGCCAAATTTCATCAAAGCAACAGTGCCTCTTACTATCTTATAAGAATGAAAGAATGAATAGATTTGGTATAGCTGTTTAAATGAAACATGGACTGCCTAAGCTGAAACAAAAATTACATCAATAGGAAATGAATGTCAAAGGGGTTTCTGTCCCAAGTTTTAAAATACACCAGAAAATGAATTATGAAAAAGCTCATAGATTGAAAGCATAAACTGAAATCCTTAGGATATTTACAAAAAAAAAAGAGAAAATTAAGCATAACAAAAATACAGCTAGTTATAACCAGTAATTGCTAACTGATTGCCAAGCACAGCCTTAGGTTTAAATCTAAGAGGGGACATGTGTTTCTTTGTAGGTAGCAGGGCATGACCTCATCAATCAGAGATTATTGTCTGCATAATAGCTTATGGAAAAACCACTAACATCAGCTTCTGATCTGCCTTACCCAGCAGAGACTAACCGATACAAATACAGAAGGAAATGGCATCAAATGTATGTGAAAGTGTTGCTATTGCCATACAACATTTAGCCTGCTTGCATATAGCAAGAGCAGAAGCTCTGGGGAAGGCTATATAACTATTTCCATTCTAACCTGATTTTGGTTGTTTATATCATTCTCAACATTTTGCCTTAAGAGGTGGGCACTATTTTTTAGTTTCTCTTAGAATCTCAATCAAGTTATTAAGAAAAAGGCAAGAAATCTACAAGGAAAAGGAAGATGGGAAGAATCAGCATGAAAGCAACCTCTTGCGTGGCAGCCATGTAAATTTAAAAGAAGCGGCGATAATTTAAATCGCCGCTTCATTTTGTTATGTCCGGTAGCCTAATCTACATGCCTCTGTCACCAGAGGCACGTAGTCTAGACGTACCCTTAGGGTGTGTCTAGACTGCAGAGTTTTGTCGACAAAAGTGGACTTTTGTCGACAAAACTATACCTGCATCTACACTACCGCTGAGTTCTGTTGACATAACGTCGACAGAACTCAGCAGTTTTGTCGACGCTGGTAAACCTCATTTTACGAGGCATAATCATAGAATCATAGGACTGGAAGGGACCTCAAGAGGTCATCGAGTCCAGCCCCCCGCCCTCAAGGCAGGACCAAGCTCCGTCTACACCATCCCTGACAGATGTCGATCTAACCTGTTCTTAAATATCTCCAGAGAGGGAGATTCCACCACCTCCCTTGGCAATTTATTCCAATATTTGACCACCCTGACAGTTAGGAATTTTTTCCTAACGTCCAATCTAAACCTCCCCTGCTGCACTTTAAGCCCATTACTCCTTGTCCTGTCCTCAGTAACCAAGAGGAACAAATTTTCTCCTTCCTCCTTGTGACACCCTTTTAGATATTTGAAAACTGCTATCATGTCCCCCTTTAATCTTCTTTTTTCCAAGCTAAACAAGCCCAGTTCATGAAGCCTGGCTTCATAGGTCATGTTCTCTAAACCTTTAATCATTCTTGTCGCTCTTCTCTGTACCTTTTCCAATTTCTCCACATCTTTCTTGAAATGTGGCGCCCAGAACTGGACACAGTGGAATCTCCCCTGTCTGCCATGATTTTTCAAAAATCGTAGCTAAAGGCTCAGATACCTCCTCTATCAGCTCCTTGAGTATCCTGGGATGCATTTCATCAGGACCTGGTGACTTGCTGACATCTAACTTTCCTAAGTGATTTTTAACTTGTTCTTTGTGTATCCTATCTTCTAAACTTACCCTCTCTCTGCTTGTATTCACTACGTTAGGCATACCTCCAGACTTCTCGGTGAAGACCGAAACAAAGAAGTCATTGAGCATCTCCGCCATTTCCAAGTTTCCTGTTACTGCTTCTCCCTCCTCACTAAGCAGTGGGCCTACCCTGTCCTTGGTCTTCCTCTTGCTTTTAATGTATTTATAAAAGGTCTTCTTGTTTCCCTTTATGCCTGTAGCTAGTTTGATCTCATTTTGTGCCTTTGCCTTTCTAATCTTGCCCCTGCATTCCCGTGTTGCTTGCCTATATTCATCCTTTGTTATTTGTCCTAGTTTCCATTTTTTATATGACTCCTTTTTTATTTTGAGATCATGCAAGATCTCCTTGTTAAGCCAAGCTGGTCTTTTGCCATATTTTCTATCTTTCCTACACAGCGGAATTGTTTGCTTTTGGGCCCTTAACAACGTCCCTTTGAAATACTTCCAACTCTCCTCAGTTGTTTTTCCCTTCAGTCTTGCTTCCCATGGGACCTTACCTACAAGTTCTCTGAGCTTATCAAAATCTGCCTTCCTGAAATCCATTACCTCAATTTTGCTGGTCTCCCTTCTACCTTTCCTTAAGATCATGAACTCTATTATTTCATGATCACTGTCCCCTATACTGTCTTCCACTTTCAAGTTCTCAACTAGTTCCTCCCTATTTGTTAAAACCAAATCCAGAACAGCTTCTCCTCTGGTAGCTTTTTCAACCTTCTGAAACAGAAAGTTGTCTCCAATGCAGTCCAGAAACTTATTGGATAGCCTGTGCCCCGCTGTGTTAGTTTCCCAACATATGTCTGGATAGTCGAAGTCCCCCATCACCACCAAATCTTGGGCTTTGGATAGTTTTGTTAATTGTTTAAAAAAGGCCTCATCCACCTCTTCCACCTGGCTAGGTGGCCTGTAGTAGACTCCTAGCATGATATCACCCTCGTTTTTTACCCCTTTTAGCTTAACCCAGAGACTCTCTACACAGCTATCTCCTAAGTTCATCTCCACTTCAGTCCAAGTGTGTACATTTTTAATATACAAGGCAACCCCTCCTCCCTTTTTTCCCTGTCTGTCCTTCCTGAGCAAGCCGTACCCTTCCATACCAACATTCCAATCATGCGTCCCATCCCACCAGGTTTCTGTAATACCAATGATATCATAGTTGTATTTATTGGTTAGCAATTCCAGTTCTTCCTGCTTATTACCCATACTTCTTGCATTTGTATATAGGCATCTAAGATACTGATTTGATCTTGCCTCCCTGTTGTGCCCTGACCCTCCTTTCTCCTTGCCATTATAGGTCGTAGTCCCCCCCATTTCCAACCCATCTCCCAGTCCCGCACATTCAGCACTTACCTGTGGGCTTTGCTCACCTGTCCCCGTCGAACCTAGTTTAAAGCCCTCCTCACAAGGTTAGCCAGTCTATGTCCAAACAAGGCCTTCCCGCTCCTGGAAAGGTGAACTCCATCTCTGCCAAGCAGTCCTTCCTAGAAGAGCACCCCGTGATCAAGGAAGCCGAATCCCTCCTGGTGACACCATCTTCGCAGCTTGGCATTCACCTCCAGGATGCACCTCTCTCTGCCCGGACCCCTACCTTTGACAGGAAGGATCGAAGAGAATACCACCAGTGCTCCAAACTCCTTCACCCGTACTCCCAAAGCCCTGTAGTCACACTTGATCCGCTCAGTGTCTCACCTGGCAGTATCATTTGTGCCCACGTGGATGAGTAGCACGGGGTAGTAGTCAGAGGGCTGGATAATCCTCGACAATGCCTCCGTAACATCTCGGATATGGGCCCCTGACAGACAGCATACCTCTCGAGATGAACTGTCAGGGCGACAGATGGGCGCTTCCGTTCCCCTCAGAAGAGAGTCTCCAACCACCACTTTGTCTTTGTCGACAGAGTTCTGTCGACAGAAAGGGCAATCTGGACGCGGGGGTTTCTTTTGTCGACAGAAAAAGTCCTCCAGGCATGCCCCCTGCTGGACAGTCCTTCAGGAAAAACCTCTTCTTGGTCCTGTCTGTAGCCATGTTTTAAAGGCACAGACATCCCTGGCAGGCATTGTGACAGGAAGCTGGCCACCGACAGAGCCTGTCAGCCCAGAGCTCTCCCAGCATCACCTGCACATGGCCATGTGTGCAGCTCCAGCGCCACGAGGCCCCCAAGAACCTTTGAGGGAGCCAGCCCTGGTGCCCACAGGCGACAAAAAGAGAGCCCCAGCCTGGTCAGGGATAGAGATCCTGACCCTGTAGGAACTGTGGGGGGAGGAGGAAGCAGTCCAGGCCCTGCACACCCGGCGCAGGAACGCCAGCATCTATGGCTGCATGGCTCAGGGGCTGGCCGATAAAGGGCACCAGCCCAGGACACTCCAACAGGTCCAGGCCAAAGTGAAGGAACTTCGCCAGGGATACATGAAGGCCCGAGAGCAGAGCTCGGCTTCAGGTGCAGCCCCAGTGCACTGCACCTACTATCAAGAACTGGACCACATCCTGGGAGGCCAGGAACCTATGTCTGCACCAGTGCTCGTGCAGACAGGATTGCACACACCAGTGCAGCAGAGCCGGCAGGAGGTCCCCAGGGAAGATGTAGAGGAGGAGGAAGAGTAGCAGACGGAGGACACCCTGACCCTGAATCTGCAGCCTGTCCCAGAGATGCAGGAAGCCTCGCAGGCACCCTCCGACGCTGGAGAAGGAACATCAGGTGAGTGCAGGCAGGGTCACAGACACAGTACAGGGGAGGTGGGAGAAGAGTGGATGCAGAGCAGTGTTCACATCTTGGTCCTCCCTCCTGGACAGCTTGCATCTCTCTGTGCATGTACAAGCAGGCGGGCAGATGGTGGGTATGTGGGTGGGGGGCATGGGAGACCCAAGGTGCAGCAGGCCCCTGTCCTACTGTGGCTGCACACTGATCTGGCCTGGGCGGCCACAGTGGAGGGCGGGAGGATCTAGGGGGTGGAGGTGGACATTGTCCTAGCCACAACAGGTCCCCTGTGCAGCCGAGGCGGCTGGCAAGGCCAGACGTGGCCTACCAGTTACAACATTCCCATCCCTTGTTGTATGGACTTGTGTGTGAATTGCTAACACTGATCGGTTCTCCCTCTTCTTCTCCACAGCTGGACCTGCTGCTGCTATCCGCCGAGCAACTCCTGTGCCACCACCCACCCGGTCCCACAGCACCCGCAGGCATTGGAGGACCTACAATGACCTCCTGAGGAGGTATGTGGAGGCCATGGAAAAAATGGAGGGGACCATGGCCAAAATGCAAGAGACCATGGCTGAAAGAGCGAGGGAGGAGGCTCAGTGGCAATCTCGCCTGCTGCAGGACTTCCTCCCAGAGTGGAGCACAATGTGTGCCACTGTCCGGGAGTCCCGGCTGTGCCAGGCCCTCTCCCCCCTCTCCTCCTGCCCATCCAGCTCCAGCCCCCTCTGACCCCCCGTCCTCCTCCTCAGCCCCCTCTGACCCCCCTTCTTCTCCCTCAGCCTCTGCCACCCCTTCCTCTCCCTCAGCCCCTGCCACCCCTCCAGCTCTGCCCCTCCCCCCCGCTAGAGCAGAGTCATTGTCAGCCCCCACTCAAGCCCGAGGACGGATGGGTCCACGGACCAGGGGTGGAAAAGCCTTGCGGCCCAGGCGAGGCCGCCATTACCCTTAAGTTATCTGCCCTCCCTCCCTCCCTCCCTCACTCCATGTTGGAAATCCCTCCTCCCTCCCTCCCTCCCTCCCTCCCTCCCTCACTCCATGTTGGAAATCCCTCCTCCCTCCCTCCCTTCCTCCTTCCCTCCCTTCCTCCAGGTTGAAATCCCACCTCCTACCACGGTTATAAACACAGATTATTAGTTAAAAAAATAACTTTATTTTTCACAGTTGTTGAACAATTATATTTTGTATAACAGATCTAAATTCTAACGTTACTCCTTGATAAACATATTTTTACTGTTTAACATGGTGTGTGCACCTTAGCTGTTCAGAGGCTGATGCAGGGATGGATTGTGGGAGGGAAGGTTTTGTGATGGGGGGGAAGGCCCACAGACCCCATTGGGGATACCTTGGGGAGTCATAGGGCTCCAGCTGAGAAGCGCTCACGCAGAGCCTCCCGGATGCGAACCCCCGCCTGATGGGCTTGGCGCACGGCAGCTGTCCGAGGCTGCGCAAACCATCTGCCCTCCACTTCAGCCATTGGCCCCCAACCTGGGAGGAAGGCCTCCCCTTTGCTCTCCACCAGGTTGTGGAGGATGCAACATGCTGCCACCACCTCTGGGATATTGTGTTCCCCCATGTCAAGGCGAGTTAGCAGGCACCTAAACCTTCCCTTCAACCGGCCAAATGCGCATTCCACCTGTAAACGGGCGCGTGTCAGGTGCACATTAAACACTTCCTTGCTCGGGGTCAGATGCCCTGTGTATGGCTTCATAAGCCAGGGCATGAGGGGGTACGCCGCATCGGCCACAATGCAGACTGGCATCTCTACGTCCCCGATAGCAGAGGTTCGCTGGGGGAAGAAGGTTCCTTTCTGCAGCCTTTCGTACAGGTGTGAATTGTGGAAGATCCGAGCATCATGTGCTCGGCCCGACCACCCCACACATAGGTCCGTAAATAGTCCATGGTGGTCCACCAGGGCCTGCAGCACAATGGAAAAGTACCTTTTTCTGTTGATATACCGGGCGGCTTGATGGGGTGGTGCACGGATGGGAATGTGCGTGCCATCGAGCGCTCCTCCGCAGTTTGGGAATCCCAGCCCTGCAAAACCAGCCATGATCGTGTCTAGGTCTCCGAGGCGGACAATCCGATTCAGCAGCTGCGAGTTGATGGCCCTCACCACCTGCAAAAATAGACACATACAAACAAACACAGATTATGAAGTCAGAGGGGTTGCCCAAGTCCTTTGGCGACCATCCGCCCCCCCCCCCAAGAACTCAAACCCCCCCCCCAGTGATTGCTCCTAGTAGTATCATGGTGTAAGACACAGGAGCCTTCCACCACCTCCCCTCCATTGCCCCCCACCCACCCTTTTTCGGTTGCAGTCCCCTTACGGACTGCCCTCCCCCCGTCCCCAAGGGACTTACCTCCATCAATACAGCACCTACAGTAGATCTCCCCACACCAAACTGCTGTCCCACTGACCGGTAGCTATCAGGAGTGGCCAGCTTCCAGAGGGCAATAGCTACCCTTTTCTCCAGCGGGATGGCAGGGCGCAGGTGGGTGTCCTGTCGTTGCAGGGTTGGGACAAGCCAGTTGCAAAGCTCCAGGAAGGTGGACTTCCGCATCCTGAAGTTTTGGAGCCAAGCCTGATCATCCCACTGCTCCATTACGAGCCGGTCCCACCAGTCCATACTTGTTTCCATCCTCCAACATCGCCTGTCCGGGAAAAAGTTCGGAGGCAGGAACAGTGCTGCTGCATCCTGAAGGAGGGGCTCCAGTCTGGGCTCAGGTTCCAGACCAGGCATTAACAGCATGATAGTCTCATGCAGTTGCAGCAGCATTTGAAGCACCGTGGAGTGGGGACAGCGCCTGGCCAGGGGAAGCTCTCGCTCCATGGTAAAGAAAGGTTAGGAAAAACCTTCAAAAAAAAAAAAAAAAAAAAAAAAAACAACCCACACTGCTGTGCTGTGCCAGGAAGCAGGGCACTCCAAACAGGCACTGCAGAACCTTTTCTATTCCTCTAGGCAGCTGCAGCAGCAGAGCAATGGCTAGTCGGGGGGGTGGCCCTTTTAGCATGCATCTCTGCAAAGTGCAGGCAGCTGCACCAGGAAGTACATGCTGCCCCTGTGACCTGGCAAAGCAGTTCCGGGTACTTTCTTCTGTTGACAGAGCGCCCTGCAGTCTGGACGCTCTCTGTCGACAAAGCAAATAGTTTTGTCTATGGCTTGATGTAGTCTAGAAGCGCTTTGTCGACAGAAGTTTTGTCGACAGAATCTGTCGACAAAACTTCTGTCGACAAAACTCTGTAGTCTAGACGTACCCTTAGAGCTCTGGAAACACTCTAGGTAGGGTACTAGGAGGGTGGACATTTCCTGTGGCTGCTAGTCAGGCAAGCTGAAACACATGCTTTCAGGGGCTCCTCTCTATGGCTGCTTCTTACATGCCACGCCTACACTGCCTTTCCACTCGTGGGACACCAAACCAATGCAGTGTGCTCTGGTTGCCCTTGCAGATGCCACAGCACTTACATCATGGAGGCAGAGCTGCTTCAAAGCATTGCCATGCTCACAGGCCTTATGCTGTGCCTCACGGTGCTGTTCATCCACATCCCACATGCTGCTCTAGCAGGATGACAACCAGCCCTAAATGGAGGACCCCCTTCACCCAGGTCCTCGTGCTCCTGCTGCTGCAAAAGCCCCCTAAATCTCCTGGATACCACTGAACAAGATTTCTAGCTGAGAGAGCCCAATTTAGACTGGTGGGATCACATCATCCTGTAGTGATGGGATGACTAACAGTGGCTCCAGAACTTCCGCATGCAGAAGGCCACTTTCCTACAGCTCTGCGAAGGACTCACTCCTGCCCTCAGGTGGCAGGACACTCAACTGAGACCCATCATCCCCTTACAGAAGCATATCACCATCATCCTATGGAAGTTCACCATGCGAGACAGCTACCACTCCATTGGGAACCAACTGGGCATGGGGAAATCCATGTCAGGGACATGCTTCTACAAGTAGCCAAGGCCATCAACAACATGCTGCTATGGAAAGTTATCACTCGGGGCAATGTGGACACCATCGTTGATGGCTTTGTCAACTGTGGGGGGTCCATAGACAGCACTCATATCCTCATTCTGGCCCCGACCACCATGCCTCAGACTATATAAACAGGAAGAGGTACTTTTCGAGGGTGCTGCAGCTCCTGGTGAACCACAAGGAATGGTTCATGGACATCAGTGTTGGGTGGTCAGAGAAGGCGCATGATGCCTGCATATTCCCAAACCCCAGTCTGTTCCAGAAAATGCACTCTGGCACTTTTTTCCCCAACCACATCATCAGATTCAGAGACATCGACATGCCCATGTGCATCCTGGGCTACTCAGTCTACCCCTTGCTTTGCTGGCTGACAAAGCCCAACAACAGCAGCCTGTACCACACCAAGAAAATCGCCAACACCAGGCTGAGCAGGTGCCACATGGTCATGGAGTATGCATTGGCCGCTTGAAAGGGAGGCTCAGGAGTCTCCTCTCCTGCCTGGACCTCAGCAAGTGAAACATCCCATTTGTGGTGGCAGCCTGCTGTGTGTTCCACAACCTTTGTGAGAGCAAGGGGGAGACTTGCCTGCCATGGTGGGGGGGGGGGGGAGGAGAGGCTGAACAACTGGCCAGGGATTACAAACAGCCAGGCACCAGTGACATACAATGAGTACATTAGGGGGCTGTGCTCAACCAGCAGGCCTTGAGGGAGAATTTCAGCCAAGGCCAACTATCAGATTCCCACCCAGGCTTCTCCACAAGGGGCCCCTGCTTTGCCATGTGCCTTTCCTCTCCCACCTCTGCCTTCCCCTTCCGCCCTCCCCTGCAGAGCAAGTAACCCCCTTTTGGTTAACAAACAATTGTCCTTTTTTGGTTAACAAACAATTGCTTTTATTTGTGGGATATACAACAGGGGAGGGACTGGGGAAAGAACCTGGAATGAGAGAGGAGAGCACTCAGGGATGGGGCTGAGACTGGCGCCTACTTCTGGGTGATTGGGAGTATTCGGCTGTCCTCAAGGACCCTTCACCCCATGTTTAGGGGGCCCCAACAGCCCCTGGATGAGAAGCTAGGGGATAGTCGTGAGGGCAGGGAAGTGGCTGGTAACCCACTCCATGCTCGAGGCCATGCACTCCATCACCAAGGTCAGGGTGGAGCACATGGCCTCATGATGGTTTGACAGCTGGTCCTGACCAGCCCAGAGCTCTTCCTAGTCAGCAGCCTACTCCTGGTGCTCATTATCAAGCCCTCAACAAGGGCTGGAGGCAGGCCATCTGCCCTCACAGCAGGTCTTCATGGGTTCTCTTTCTCCAGTGGATCCCATGGAGTCATGAGGATGACATGGAAGGTACCACTCTCGCGGGTGGCCCAGCTGTGAAGAAAAGTTACAAGGGAAGTCAAACCAAGAGACACTGTACATGAAGCCTAGCCCTAATGTCTGAGCTGATATTGAAGGACTCGGTTCAGACAATGGCAATGTGCTTCAAGCAAGGCCATCTGTTTCCTAGACAGTGGGCACTTCCCTGCAGGGGCATGGACATCCCAGGGGAGCATTGCTACACCCACATCCCAAGGACAAGCAGGCATGGGGAAGTATGAAACAAGCCAGGAGCCTGTGGGGGGGGGGGGAGAGCACAGAGTGGGTCAGCCTCCTTCTGTGTCCTGCACACACAAGGTCTGGCACTGACAGTGTCCTACAGAGAGCAAACCTCTATCCCTGCCCACTGGAGTGGGGACTGTTGCGGGAGGTATATGTGAGCTGCAGAGGCCACTTGCCAGAGAGAGTGCTGTTGGGGTACCCTTCTCTTCCTCCTCCTGGAGGTTCTCATATAGGGGATCAATCTCCTCTGCATCATCTCACTTGACCAGGAGCGGATGTTGCCTGAGTGTGGGCATGACCCTGTGCTATGTGTGGCACTGCTCTATGTTACCATGACTCCAGCTTCCTTAGCGGTTGTTTGTTGTGGGAAGGTGTCCCACTACAGAGGCTGGAGTAATGCAGACCTCTCCAGGAACCTTGTGAGAAGGAGCAAGGGGTTCCTGTGTGAGAGAGTTATGGAACTGAGTGCTCCAGACTTGTGCTCCATGTTCACCCACAATCACAAGCTGATGTGCAACCCCCAGACTGAGTAGGCCAAGGGAGGAGCATGCAGCCCCTTGCAGCCCATTGCCTGCCCCCATGTGTGTATAGGGAAAGTTATAGAGCTCACCTTAAGTGTTTTCCCCGGGTTTATCTGATGCCTGGGAGACATCCTGGGCAGGAAGGACTGGCTCCAGGGTGAGGAGCAGGTCCTGGTTTGCAGGCATAGTTGACTGGCAGGCCTGTTTCTTCTCTTTCTCCTCCTCCTCCTCCTCTCCAAAACCCTGCCCTAGAGGAGGCTGAGATTGGGCGTGTTGACAATAATGGCATCAATCAGTTCATAGTAGTGACACATGTAGGGTGCTGCCCAAGAGCATCTGCCTGCGCTCCTTAATTTTCATGCAGACCTGGTTGAGGATCCGTGTGTCCCTTGTTGGCCAGGCTGGTGGCCATCTGGCCGTAGACATCGGCGTTGCACCTTCTGGTGCGCAGATCCTGGAGGTTGGTTTCCTCACCCCGGACCTTGACGAGACCTAGGATCTCTGCACCAGTTCAAGCAGGTGCTCGCTTGCCAAGGCAGCCGAGGGTGCTGCAGGAGTGCTGGCACCCGTGGGGGGCTTAGAAGGAGCACTGGGGTTGGCCATGGTGCCATTCCATGCAGAGTAACAGTTAATTAGAACTAAGGACTTAGTTTAAGTTACCGTTTCAATGCTGCGTGTAGCTGCAGGCAGTTACTTCGGACTAGTGGAATCCAAAAATGGTGACTGGACGGGAACATGCAAATAAAGCCCAGGATATTTAAATCCCAAGCTTCATTTGCAACTTCGAATGCCTACATTAGCCTCCCTAGTTCGAATTAGGGGGCTAGTGTAGACATACCATTAGTGTTTACTGAGAAGGGGTAATGGCAAGGTGGCTACTACAAATTGGGACATGGAAGTAGAAATCACCTCATCAGAGATGAAAGTCAAACTCAAATAGGTTAAATGGGAACAAATGGGGATTGAATTATCTCCAACCAAAAATATTAAAGGAACTGGCTTGTGAAATTGCAAGCCCAAAAGCAAGGAACTTTAATGACTCCCATTATCTTGGGAGTCATAGCCTATTATTGGAGAATTGCAAATACAGTGCCTATTTTTAAGAAAGGGGGGAAAAGTGATCCAAGAAACTACAGGCCAGTTAACTTGACCTCAGTTGTATGCAAGGTCTTGGAACAAATTTTGGAAGAGAAAGTCCTTAAAGACAGAGGTAAAGGGAAATTGGAATAAAATACAGCATCATTTTATAAAATGTAGTCCAGCCTGATCTCTTTCTTTGAGAAGATAACTGATTTTTTTAGAAAAAGGAAATGATGTAGATCCAATCTACCTGGATTTCAATAAAGCAGAAAGGAAATGATCAGTTAAATTGGAAAAGATGGGGATTAATATGAGAACTGAAAGATGAATGGGGGTCTGTTTAAAGGGAAGACTGCAATAGTTCATACTGAAAGGTGCACTGTTAGGCTTTAGGGAAGATACTAGTGGAGTTCCTGAAAGACCAAATCTTAATTAACTTTCATTGGCACAAAAAGTGGCAGAGTGCTAATAAAATTTGCAGATGACACAAAGTTGGGACAGGACGTTTCTACCACAAAGTTTGGAGGTATTCCAATATGGAAGAAGACTGGAATATCATAAAAGGAAAAGCTGGCGGATCTTGCAAACTGTAGTAATATATGTGGGATGAACTATAACTGCAAATCAGAAGGTCATGCTCTTGAGAACCAATGAGAATTTTTGTTATGATCTAGGAACCTAAGGGTACGTCTAGATTACATGCCTCTGCTGACAGAGGCATGTAAAATAGGCTACCCGACATAGTCAATGAAGCAGGGATCTAAATATCCCCGGCTTCATTAAAATAAAAATGGCCACCGTACTGTGCCAACTCAGCTGATCGTTTGCACAACACGTGAGTCAAGGCACGGATCGGTTGACAAGGGAAGCCTTTGTCAACCGCTCCCTTATGCCTTGTGAAACGAGGTTTACACAAGTGGTCGACAAAGGCTTCCCTTGTCGACCGATCCACGTCTTTTAAGGGTGATTAGAAGAATGGAAAACCTATGTTATAACAGGAAATGCAGAGGCTAGCTTGCTGAGAATAAACAAACAGGCTAAAGGGAGATAAGTTTCTATAAATACATCAGAAAGGTAAATACTAGGGAGGGAGAGGAATTATTTAACTTAAGTACCAATGTTATTGTAATCCACACATCTAGTGGGTGTGGTTCACTGACACTTAGAGTGAGAGATAAGAATGAGTGAATTCTACAGACTAAGCTGAGAGTCAGTTGGCTTTATAGCTCACGTACAGAGCCTCCTACATCAAGCTCCATGCTTTATAGCTCAAGCTGTAGACGCTACTACACCAAGCTTTGAGGGGGGTCAACAAACATGTGGACAAGGGGGATGCAGTGGATATAGTATACTTAGGTTTCCAGAAAGCCTTTGACAAGGTCCCTCACCAAAGGCTCTTAAGTAAAGTAAGTTATCATGGGATAAAAGGGACTGATAACTGGTCCTTTCATGGACTGATAACTGGTTAAAAGACAAAGGAAACAAAGGATAGGAATAAATGATAAGTTTTCAGAGTATAGAGAGGTAACTAGTGGGGTTCCCCAACAGTCTGTCCTGAGACCAATGCTATTCAACCTATTTATAAATGATCTAGAGAAAGAGGTCAACAGTGAAGTGGTAAAATTTGCAGATGATACCAAACTGCTCAAGATAGTTAAGACCAAATCAGACTGTAAAGAGCTTCAAAAAGATCTCATCAAACTAGGGTATATTTGCACTACAATACTATTTCAAAATAACTAGAGCTATTCAAAATAACTTAGCCCACATCTACAGATCAGGCAGTGATTTCAAAATAGTGTCAAAATACTGTCAAGCTGGAGGACTTCTTATTCTGGCTGTATCTAGATTACGTCCCTCTTTCACAAGAGGGATGTAAATTAGACACTTCGAAATTGCAAATGAAGCGGGGATTTAAATATTTCACACTTCATTTGCCTAATCGCATCATGGTGCTCTTTTGAAAAAGCGCCATTTTGAAAGTAAAACTGCAGTCTAAACATGGTTCTGTTGAAAAGAGCAGGCTTTTTCAAAATGAGGAGTACAGGATCTTTTGAAAAAGCCTGCTGTTTTTGACAGGACTGTGGTTTTACTTTCGAAATGGCGCTTTTTCAAAAGAGCGCCATGACATGATTAGGGAAACGAAGGGCGGGATATTTAAAACCCTTCTTCATCTGCAATTTTGAAGTGTGTAATTTACATCCCTCTGTCGAAAGAGGGATGTAGTCTAGATACAGCCTAAGGTGGGATAAGGTGCCAACAATGCCCCACTGTTATATACATCGGCCAAACTGAACAGTCCTTACGTAAAAGAATCAATGGACACAAATCAGATATTAGGAATGGCAACATACAAAAACCTGTAGGGGAACACTTCAATCTCCCTGGATACACAATTGCAGATCCAAAGGTAGCCATCTTGCAGCAAAAAAACTTCAGGACCAGACTTCAAAGAGAAACTGCTGAGCTACAGTTCATCTTCAAGTTTGACACAATCAACTTAGACAAATTGGAGGACTGGGCCACAAGAAATCTGATGAGGTTCAACAACGACAAGTGTAGAGTCCTGCACTTGGGACGGAAGAATCCCAAGCATAGTTACAAGCTGGGGACCAACCAGTTAAGTTGTAGTTCTGCAGAAAAGGACCTGGGGGTTACAGTGAATGAGAAGCTGGATATGAATCAACAGTGTGCCCTTGTAGCCAAGAAGGCTAATGGCATAGTAGGTTGCATTAAGAGGAGCATTGCCAGCAGATCCAGAGATGTCATTATTCCCTTTTATTCGGCTCTGGAGAGGTCACAGCTGGAGTATTGTGTCCAGTTCTGGGGCCTCCACTACAAAAAGGATGTGGACGCATTGGAGAGGGTCCAGCGGAGGGCAACCAAAATGATTAGGGGGCTGGAGCATATGACTTATGAGAAGAGGCTGAGGGACTTGGGTCTGTTTAGTTTGCAGAAGTGACGAATGAGGGGGGATTTGATAGCAGCCTTCAACTTCCTGAAGGGAGGTTCCAAAGAGGATGGAGAGAGGCTGTTCTCAGTAGTGACAGATGGCAGAACAAGGAGCAATGGTCTCAAGTTGTGGTGGGAGAGGTCCAGGTTGGATATTAGGGAAAAGTATTTCACTAGGAGGATGGTGAAGCACTGGAATGGGTTACCTAGGGAAGTAGTGGAGTCTTCATCCCTAGAGGTGTTTAAGTCTCAGCTTGACAAAGCCCTGGCCGGGTTGATTCAGTTGGAATTGGTCCTGCCTGGAGCAGGGGGCTGGACTTGATGACCTTCTGAGGTCTCTTCCAGTTCTATGATTCTATGAACTCAGGATTAAATGAAGACTGTGAATGGCTCGCTAACTACAAAAGCAGCTTCTCCTCTCTTGGAATTCACACCTCCAGATCAGCTACTAGAAGTGGGCCTCATCCTCCCTGATTGGATCATCTCCAGCCTGATTCTGGCCTGCATATTTATACCTGCCTCTGGAAATTTCCACTCCATGCATCTGACGAAGTGGGTCTTTGCCCACGAAAGCTTATGCTCCAACACTTCAGTTAGTCTATTAGGGTATGTCTACACTACCACCCTAGTTTGAACTAGGGTGGTAATGTAGTCAACCGGAGTTGCAAATGAAGGCTACACGCGGCACGAACTAGGTAGTTCGGACTAGGCTTCCTATTCCTAACTACCTGTACTCCTCATGGAACGGTAGTCCGTGGAAGCCTAGTCCGAACTACCTAGTTCATGCCGCGTGTAGCCGCGGGGCACGGAGTCTGAACTAGCAGACATTTAAAAATGGCGGCGCCCAGCAACATGCAAATGAAGCCCGGGAAATTCAAATCCCGGTCTTCATTTGCAACTCCAGTTGACTACATTACCACCCTACTTTGAACTAGGGTGGTAGTGTAGACGTACCCTAAGGTGCCACAGGACTCCTCGCCGCTTCCCTAGGTCAGACTGCAAAAATCCTGTGGGTGGTGCCTTTCTCTGCAGCATGGGACAAGGGTCACTTGCTGGTTTAAACTAGTGTAAATGGTGGATTTTCTGTAACCTGAAGGCTTTCTGTTATTTGGGGACTTCGGTAACTCAGCTAGGGGTTATTTGTCCAGTGCAGCATGAGGTGGGTTATGTTGTGAATCCAGCAAGGTGCAGGAAGTCAAACTAAATGATCATGGTCGCCCCCTCAGCACTGAAGTCTAGGAGCATATGACAATCCATAGGGATCTCACCTATTAGTTCTTCACAAATATGAAATGTAATTTTAAACTTCACTTCATCATGGTAATAGACCGTAAGCTATCTTTTTTAAACCCACAGACACACTGATGTCAGCCTAGAAAGACGCAGACAATCTGGCCTAATCACCTCCTTGTGACTCACTGCACTATGCCCCATCCTTTTGAACACATAAATCCCAATTATTTGTTTAAATCCTTTACTAGAGCACTGGTAAAAATAATTGCTACACATGTAGCATACAAATGGGGGAATTTATAAGATCAGGAGCTTCATTTTCACAGTGCTGTTTTTTCCCAAGAAAATGTCTGTCAGGAGAACTCAGCAAAAGTCACCGGTATGTTTCCAAGAAAAATTCTCCGCTACACCCTCAACTGCTGGAGGGTTGTGTGCAGTATTCTATTGAATTTTTCATCACCTGTATTGTGAATATCTTAATCCAAGCCCTTAAAAAAGCCTTGATGCTTGAGTAATTACACTGGAGTTTGAATGTTTATCCAAACTGATGAATATCGTACACAAAATCCCTTACAAAAATCTTCTTCCTAAGGCTGGCTTCTTCAGATGGGCCCAGGGATTTTATACAGGTTTGTTCTTGCAGGAGACAATAGACCTATTTGCATAGCTCCACCATTTTCTGGGACCTTTCTCGTTCCTGGGAGGCAGAACAGGAAACCTCCTCTTTTCTATTTTTCCTACTCCTAGGGGAATTCTATGCTTAAACAAATTATACGCACTGTATTTTAAAAGTCTGCAAAATTCTCCACATTTTATTTGCCAATAAGTAAATGTAGCTCTAGAATGGCAGTGGGGGGCTAGGTTGCAGGTTGCACTGAGATGGGGGATCACCCTGAAGCTCCCACCTTCCCTAGTGCAGGGACTCAGTTGAAAGGCTGCACCTAGCCCTGACATTGTGCAAGGGCCAGGCCTGCCCCAGAAACAGTTGGAGGAGTGGGGCTTGTTGGGGTGCGGGTCCAGGTACAGCTGGTTGGGGCTTAGCAGGGAGGGTGTCTAGTAAGGGGAGTTCCAGGTGTAGGAGAGTAGGGCTTGTCAGGGTGAGGGTTTGATGGGCCTATTCAATGGATGAGATGCAGCTCTGGTGAGGGGACACAACACGTGGATACCCACTTCCTCCAATGATTCCTAATCCCCATTTTTCCCCATCTCATCCCACTCCCCCACTGCCCCATGCCCCCTCTCCCTGCCCTATTCCACCTACTTCTTCCCCACTGTCTCTTCCCTACCACCCACCCAACTCTCTTCCCTCATTCCTCCCCACCCCTCTCTTTACCAAACCCCACCGGGAGCACTCACTGCTAAACAGGATGCCTCCTAGAACACAGAAGGGAGCACAACTGGCTCTAGGACCCAGGAGGTAGTGTTTAGCCACAGAGTCAGCAGAGTCAAAACATAGCCTTCTTCATCTGAACAGGTAGTAGCATGTAACTCTATTGCCCTCATGCCTTACTTATATTTGGGGGCACAGTGCCCCCCACAAAACTACATCCATGGTCATTCCTATGATTTCAGACAGCTTTTTCTGAGGGAAGCCAAGACATTTGGGAAAGGAGAGGGCTTGTGGCAGCACAGTACCACAGAATTCCCTCAGGAGTATTTTTTTCTCCCTGGTTTTGGTGGGAGAGGCAAGAGGCTTCTTTATTTCCTGGCTGGGGAAATGGACTTTCTTGCCACCTCTGTCTTGCTTAGAGAAGCTGCCAGTCCTATATTTTAAGGGAGATCATTAGCACTGCCAGCCCAAAGCATTCAAAAATCATGAGTCAGACTGAAGAAAAGTATGAGATTGGCTTTAAAATCATGGGATTTACCTAACTAAAATGTGGGTATTTTTATTTATCTTTTGGTTCTGTAAGATTCCAGGTGCTTAAATACTTTTCTCTGCAACCAGGAGGACTAGAAATAACAAAACAAAATAAATAAAAATAAAAGTAGAAATAGCCATGTATTAAAGCTAAAGCTACAGCCGATTTTTTTTTTAAAAAAATAGAATGTAACAAGACTAGCAATAAAATAACAAGAATTGTCCACACTATATCCCTGATTCAGGACCTGATGTCCTACATCAGTGGTCCCCAACCTTTTGAGGTTGTCGGGCGCCAGGGGGCGTGGCCGTTCGCCCGCCGGGCGCCAGGGGGCGGGGACACTTGTGCACCCGGGGGCGGCCCCCCCCATAGCCGCATGCCCGGGGGCGGCCCCCCACATAGCCGCATGCCCGGGAGCGGGGCCCCCCCATAGCCACGTGCCCAGGGCCAGTACCCCCTCCAAGGGCTGCGCACCGGGGGCCGGCGCCCCCACCCTCAAGCGCCGCACGCCCGGGGCCGGCGCCTCCCCCCACAAGCGCCGCGCACCCGGGGCCGGTGCCCCCTCCCACAAGTGCCGTGCGCCCGGGGCCGGCGCTCCCCCCCGCCATGCACCGCACGCCCGTGGCCGGCGCTCCCCCGCAAGTGCCACGCGCCCAGGGCTGGCGCTCACCGTGCGCCATGTGCCCGGGGCCAGGCCAGCCCCGAGCACCTGGTGGGCGCATACAAATGCCCCCATGGGCGCCATGGCGCCCGCGGGCACCGTGTTGGGGACCATGGTCCTACATTATCTGTCAACAGACAAAGCCCACGGTGTGCAAAGAACTGCGATACTAAATAAGTGGGTGATTTCATACAATGAATGGAGTTGGGTGAACTTTTTCAGCCAAAACATTTTTTTCAGCAAAATATATAGATTCAGCTAGACTAAAAAGTTATACAACTTCTGTCAGTTTAACTGAACTGTGCTTGTAAAAATGAAATAAATAAAAATCAATCCAATTTACTACTATATTTTCAAAACCAAGGTTTTGAATTTTTGATTAAAAACAATGTATTTCAAGATTTGCTTCAATTTTATTTAAAAAACAAACACAAAAAGTACTCAAGAACTAAATTAAACATTTGCCAAGCATTTCAAAAATTCAGTGTTTCAGATTGATCTAAAATAATGTGGGGATTTTGTTTTTTTTCCAAATTGCAAGTGAATGGGAAAAAATCAGGCTTTTTTTATATATCTCTGGATACAAATGACACCAGGTACAATGCTGTCCCCTTGACTTCTCATACTCAATAGCGCAGAACTGTGCGCCCATATAGAATAGGTTGGCACATACCAAACTTGTTGACATACAACTCAACAATGCATATCATCATAGAAACTCTCCAACTGACTCATCATAGGAACTCTCCATTTTCCATGGCTTCCAGTTCTAAGCCACACTGCTCCCCCCTTCCATTAGGAGGGAGGTGGCAAGGTACTTGAAAAGATGCATGCCAGCCCAGGCTTGCTCTTGTTCAATTACCTTTTTAGTCCCGCGCCACATGTCTTTCATCACAACACCGACTGTGGACCAGGCTGCTATGCCAGGACATAACAGTGGAGTCCCTATGGTGAGAACTATGGTGTTCAACAACAACCACCCATCAGTTCATCCTCATAGACCAAGGGGTGGGCAAAATCAGACCTGGAGGCTGGAGTTGGCCCACAAAGCATTTCTTTCTTGCCTACTCAGCTGTTTAGCAGAGCATGCATACTTCCAGCCGGCAGCATGCACTTAGCTGTCCCTCCTCCCACCTTGCTCAATCCTGCAGCTGAGCTGCTCCCAGGCTTCTCCTGCTAGCTGTGGGGGGCGAGCAGGGACGAGTGAAGGAGAGAGGGGAATGCTGAAGTTAGAGTTCCCCCCTGCCCCTACAGTCCATCTCTACAGAGTAATCTGAAGCACAGATGGTAAATGACTCAGAGGAGTGTCTGCCTTAAGAAGTAGTGCACTGTTTGTAAGATTTCAGTTCTCGCTCTCTCTCTCTCACACACACACACACACAATTTCCCTCCATACTCCACCACTGCAGAGTATGGGAGCTAGAGGACAGCAGAGCAGAACATCTTTCCGTGTCTTATAGACAGCTCATGACTTCTCTCAGAAACTTTCCCAGCAACAGCCAGTGGGCACACTCTTGGTCACTGCCACACTCACTCAGTCTGTGCTACATAGTCTCCATGCCACACACACACAATCACTGTCACACACACACAGCGCCACACTCCCTGTCTCAGTCTCTGGGCCACACACATTCAATTTGTGTCACAAAGTCCATTTTTCATGCACAGAGTATCTCACACTCTTTCTCTCTCTCTGTAATCCCAACCCCACCCCTTCTGCTTGAGGCCTCCTCCCCCCCCTCAGGGGCAGGGACAGAGCTGGCCTGGGGCCTCATACCAAAATTCATGAATTAGCCCCCCTGCAAAAATTAATGCCCATCCCTGTCAAAGACCCTACTGCTTGCCTGCCTGGCTTCCCTCTGCCACATCATCAGAGGGCCTCTCTTAACTGATCCCACACTGGACAAGACCGTTATACAGCCAACCAGAACCACTGTGGTCTTCAAGACAATCCAAGCTGCAGATGTGGTGCGGATGAAATAGCGATGCACCTTGTTGAGGAGTGCCCACTAACCAAATTCAGCAATGGTCGCTGAGAGTTCCACTCGGTCACTAGGAATGCTAATGCTAGACTCAGTATATACGCACATCTATACAACATAGAGACATAAAACAGGTTTTATTTATTTCCTTAAAATACAGGGCATCATGTTATTCCCTTGTGAAATTCTGCATCCTCTCCTCCATTTGTCTCCTCTCCTCTCAAGCTTGTGGTTGAGAGTTACTGATCCTGGGAAGGCAGGAAAGAGAGACTGGGCTGATGTTGCCAACATTATTGTACTGACCAGGCAGCAGAAGGCTGCTTCTCCTCTGCCTGCCTCAGCTCTAAGCTGCTCTCTGCTCCACCCTGAGCTCACAGCGCAGGTGTGGTTGAGAGGGCTTGAAGGAAGGAAACATTCAGCAGCTAGCTTCTTGCATGGTAGAGAGTCCACTAATGGTGGAAGGTCGACATCAGACCTGCCAACAGAGGGCATAAGGGGGCAATTACCCCAGGGCCCAGCTATTCAAAAGAACCCAGAGCTCCCAGCTGCCACTGCTGATATTGCAGCAGCAGTGACAACCAAAGCCCCAAGCCCTTTAAATCACTACCTTGGATGGCACACTGCAAGCAGCACGGAGGGTTGGCTGGGGGGCACGGTCTGGGCAGCCCCCAGCTCCATCCACTTTCACCAGAGGTCCTACCCCTTTGGGGAGAATGGAGTCTGACCCACCTCACCTTGCCCAGGCATTTGGCATTTCTGTTGGCCCCCATAGCCATCATGATGGGTTGTTGGAGGGGGGAAGCCTTTTAATTAAAAACAAAACACAACGCAACCTCAGGAAGCTCAGATAGCTGTCAGGGTATTGGCTACAGTTGCCTACCGCTGTGGCTAAATTCAATAACCAGGGTAAGTCCTGGCTGAGAGAGAGAGAGAGAGATGGCAGTTCTGATTGGCTTATTTGTGAAAGCTAGCCTATATAGCTGTGGAGATATAGTCCCAAATCAAAACCATAGGTCCTAAGCCTTCAGAAATTTGAGAAGTTTGGATCCAGATCCAAGCTGTGTGGTTCCGGACAATCTCTGGTAGTACGAAACTGATTTTGTGAGTATATTCATTAATCGAACACTTACTGGTATGTAAGTACTGCAAAACCATCCTTTTACTAAAAGCCCTTTAGATCATCACCAGAAGAGATATTTCACCTCTCGTCAATGAAAAATTCAAGTAATGCCCAGTCACTTATGCCGTGTATACACCAGTGAGTGCATACGCGCACGCACACACTCACAAATATAATTATATTGTACATTTATATGGAACCTTACATTCCAAAGTCTACTCAAAGCACTTCACAAAGTACAGGCCCAATTCCACAGTCTGAGATTTTACTATCAATAAGGATTGCAGAATAGGGCACCTATGCTGTATAAAGTGCTTTGCGTTACTGTATAAATGTAACATTATCATCATTATTGCATAAATATTACAAACCACTTGCATTTAATAGCTCTTTCATTCAGTTCCCTTCCACAAGTGTAGCTGCTTTTCCTCTCATGAAAATAAACAGGCCAGAGGCAACTTCTGCAACCTCCTGTACCGTTCCAATTCCCTGGTCTATAAAAGAAGATCTACACTGCAGTATATTTTTGTGCAAGATTTTACATTTAATGCCCCCCTTTGGAATTTGGGATGCTGGGAAAACAAGCAATGCAAAATCTAAGCACTAGATCTAGTCACTGCATCACTCATTCTAACCAACACAGCAACTATGGCCTTAGTTACTTCTTACATGTCATTAATAAAATCAAACAGCCTTCTAACAAAATGTACTTTGAAAGAATTTACTTAAATTGCAACTTTAAATGTGACCGTGTTCTAACTCACAGCTAAACATTCTACAAAGATAATTACACATGGAAAGACAGAAAAACTTTTGAAAACATCTTCTTTCGAATGTGTGCCTGAATTCATTTACAACTGTTGCTGCTTTAAACACTTCAGGCAGAATAAATGGATGGCACTAAACAGCTTAGCTGCAATTATTATGGAATGTCTGAGGTATAATTTCCCCTGCGGTTTTGTTAGGCGTACAAAATTCATAATTCTGATTTGTGGCAGGTACTTATTACCCATCACAGGTGGGGATATGCAAATATTATTCTAGTAGGGGTGAACAGCCTTTATTTCAGTATTCAGCTATTAACGAGATTTGTGAGTCTGGTACTCTGGGGCCATTTAATTAATTAGATGGTACAGATAAAATATAAATTGTTTTGTAGCCTACAAAATTTCAGTTCTAGGAGATGTAAAATATGGTTAAATGAATTTAGTGTAGACTGATTCATTGTTTTTTGTATAGCTCTCGGTAAATGTAAATTCTGTTCACTTTTTCTCTATAATAATCCTACTCGGAAGACTTGTATTGTCAGGGATTCTGTAAAAGAGATGTTATTTACTTGTCAATACTATTAGAAATGCCAGTCAATCTCTATCATCACATTAAAACTTCAAACATGTACTGTACATGAACATAACGTGCATCTATGTAAAATCATTATATGCATGCTTGCTATTTTATTGTCTTACAATGAGCACACATTATAAAGACTTCTGGGTTTTGTGGGATATTCTCTTCCTCAGTCCTGTCATTTTTATTCTGAAGAAGTTACTATTCTGTGGCAGGTAAATTGAACTCACAATGGGGTGGAATCAAGAATATAGTTTTGGCATTTAGCTTCTCAAGAGGTACTGTGGTGTGTTCCACCTTTAAAATCCTTTCCTAAGCATGAGTGATGCCTGATGGGTTTCTGAAAAGCCATGGAAAATGGCTTCTTCTCCAAAGTGACACATACAGTAGACACAATAAGAGAGGCAGCATTTAACAAACGTTGCCATGCAGTCCAGGGTGAGAAACTCCAGTTATTTTCCATTCCTATATGGGGGAAATGCAATGTTTCATACACCAGAGTGGTGAAGTTGTTGACAAGTGTTGACATTTAAAGGCAAACATTGTATACCATATTCAATTAAAATTGTAGGTGCAAAATTACACTACTCTAAACTTAAAAATGAAAACCAATACTCTGAATAAAAAACCTAAGTCATCAACAGTCATTATTATTGATTTGTTGAACACATTTTGGGGTCTTTTTCAGCAGACTTTATATTATTTGCTCTATTGCAAATGATTTTTCACTGCTACTTTGCCAACCACTTGTAACTATACTACTCTAAGTAAATGCCACAGCTGTGTGTCTGCTGAATTTTTACTGACTAGCATGATAAAAGAAGATGTATATAATGAACAACCATATTAAAAAAAAATCAACAAGTAGTGTTGATTTTCCACAAGAAAGCTAAAACTAGAGAGGGGACAATTATATTCCAAATGCAATGTCTGAAACCATGCTACATATTTTGTGCAGTACATCTTAAACACACACAAATTCAAAATAACATGTACATCAGGTGTAATTAAACTAATTTCTCATGCTATTGAAAAATTGCTATTTTAACAAGAACACAAGGTAGATAGCCTTTCACTATCGTAGTTATCATAACAATCATTTTAACAAATGTATATTCAATGACCTCTTTTACACATGCATATATGCAGTGGGTTTATGACAGTGACAATACCAACCCTCTTCTCTGTGATTCAGCACAATCTCTACAAAAAGAGGTGCCAGAATTCCTTTCTACCAGAGGAATAAACAGACAGATGACATTGTCAGGCACTGGATTGGGAACACTGCTGTCAAACCAGTAGTTTTCTTATCCCTATTTTCCTATAGTGGCATATGTTATTGCAATGACAATAGTGCTCAGCATGTGCATTGCGTTTTATAGGCCAGATCCTCAACTGGTGTAAATCATCATAGCTTCATAGAATTCAGTGAATGGTAGGCAATAAATAAGAATTCATTGACTTCAATAAAATTACACCACTCTATGCTAGATACGGTTTTGACACTATATCTTCAAAGAGACAGAAGGTAAATAATTCATTACATTATACACATATTGATATGTAAGCAGGGTCTGAATTAATGCTTCTATGACAGTCAGATGGAATGGGAAAGAAATCCTTGGTGTGATAATGTAAATACAGTTCATTCAGCTTGCTTAGGCCTGCTAGATATTCAACTGTTAGAAGGTGCTTTGCCCATTGTTGTGGGGTCATGAACTGAGTTAACGCTAAATGCAAGAATTATAAGATATGATCTCCAATGTTTGCAGTTATTGTGGGAATGCACAAATTCAGAAAAGTCAGACTGTTTTTAACTCAGTTAAAAGGGGAGACCTTGTCAGTGTAAATACAGGTGGAAGGACAAAAGCTCATCTTTCAAAGCCCTATAGATTATGCTGGGGAGGGAGAAGAGTCAGAAGACTGCATGCCCTCCAGGCATGAGCCGTAAAGACTGGTTCAACCTGTTCCAATTATGAGTTAAAGAAAGGCTCCATAAGGAGTCTCTTTTGTATGTAAATGTACTCCAGTGAATATTGGAATCATCTCTTGTGGCTGGACTATGTTTTGGACTAAGAGCTGAAATAACTAGGTTTGGCCCAGAGCCAAATACACCACAAGCCAGCAGAAGATGCGATGAGCAGCCAGCAGGGTGGTGATGGAGAGGCGTGAGGAGCAATCAGCAAAGCGGTGGCAGTAAGGGTGATGAATGGCCAACAGAGTGGTGCCAGTGAGCAGGTGGATGGGGAGTCACCAGCAGAGTGGGTGAGATGCCTCCAATTCAGGATGGGAGGTGAACTCTGCAAATACACCTCTAGCTCTAGTCTGTCCTGTGAGTGGGGTGCAGAAAAGGGCTGGACATGCAAAGGGGATATTTACATTACTGGACTTGAGCTGGGACATTTACTCATGGTTTTGGTTATGAGCTTTGTTTGTGGTTTTTTCCCCAAATCAGTGCCACATTACTTTGATCCCTTTTTATTAAAGGCTTCTTTTCTACACTCAGATTCTGTGCTTGTGACTGGGAAAGAGGCGGCCAGGGACTTGTGTAAATTTCCCAGGGTACTGGATGGGGGATCAAGCCAGTTCTGTATTGGATAGCTGGAAAGGAACCTCTAGATATTGAACCCGTCCATAGCTGCTGTTGGTACTACCTGGCGGAAGGGTTACATATGAAATGTGCACTTAGAACCAAATAATGCATTCCTACATACTCACTGCTCCCATTGACCTGCAGCTCACAGGAAAAGTGTCCGTGCCAATCTAGACGCTCTTTTCCGAAAATGCTTTTAACGGAAAACTTTTGTTAAAAGCATTTCCGGAAAATCATGCCAGTCTAGACGTAGTTGTAGATGGTATCATGAGCTTTTGCGGGCATAACCTACTTCTCTGTGCCCATGAAAGCTCATGATACCATCTACATGTTTTGTTCATCTATAAAGTGCTACCAGACTATTTTTTGTTTTTAAGTTAAATAAAATTAGTCTGCTTTACATAAAATTACTATTCCAACAAATGGAATCCATTAACTCCAGTTCTAATTGTGTTAAGAAAACCTGACTTTTACTTTTGTTTATGAGTCTCCCTTTGCGTAAATCATACTCGCACCCACCAAAACTAACTTAATCTGCCGGAAATATTGCATGAATGATCTTAGGACAGGGTAACATTGTTCTTTCCATTTTGATTGGGAGATTGGAGCATTTTAAAAAATGAGTTGATTTGACTACACTATTTAAGCCATCTTTCTTCACTCTTTTGGCTCATAGTAATTCCAAAGTGGCATGGTCTACAAATCCCACTTTGGAGTTAATCTCTCTGTCTCTATGAGAATTCTGACTTTTGACTACATCAGAATTAGTTATTACAAGCAATTTATGAGCTCTCTGGAGTCCTTAACTAAGCATGACAGATCTTATAAGAGCTTCTCAATACAGTGGAACTCCACAAATATTGCCTAAATATCATGTACACTATACAAATCTCTGCTTCAAATGTGTTTTTGTGCTTCACACTCCAGGATGAATCACCACTATCAAGGATGATTTAGCATTATCTAGAGAAGGGTTAAATCCTATTAGAAGTAGGAATCCCTTTAACTCTCACCAGTCTATCAATGGACTTTGGTCAAAGTATTATCAAAAGCTTTCCAACACATTACTGTTAAACGATTTTTCACAATATTGCCAAAACTGCATGTTGCACCTTGCCAAAATGTTGCAAAACACTATCCAGAGTTCAGCCCAAACATTAGAAGGAAAGCACATTGAGAATAGATTCCTATCAGTGTCATATCTGTTCAATGGTGTTTTCCCCATATCTCTTGGCAGCTTACCACCCAACCACTTGACTGTTCACTCTATTAGAAATTGTGTTGTTTATCCTAAACTTTTCTTGTCTTTGCACTAGTCTCCATGGGATGCTGTGAATAATTCTTTTTTTTTTTCTTTCACATTTTTAATACCTTTAAGTTACTAGCAGCCTTTTTGGGGGGTGGGGGGTGCTATATATTTGAGAGAGTTTGTCTGCGAGCAAGCATGCAAGCCTGTCTGTCTGCCCATCTGTTTGTTCAAGAACTCCTCCTAAACCACCAAATTTGGTATGCAGATTCCTCTTATCATAACTTCAAGCACGATAAGGGTTTTGTTGTGCAGGGGAGGGAGGGCCTGAATCTTTCCTTTCCCCCATGTGTCTGGGGACATAAAACCATACAGAAAAGAGACAAAATCACTAGTTAAGTGAAAAGGGCTGGCTGGGGATGTGCACCAGGCTCAAACATCCCACTCCAGAGGGCGGGGGGCTGCAGCTCTCCCCTATTCATGTGGGAACATTTCTGGCTGTAACCCTTCTGCCAGGCCGAGTAAATAGCAGCAGCAAGGGCCGGGTTCAGTATCTAGGGGTCTCCTCCCAACGAGGTAATACAACACCGGCTCGAGCCCCCACCCAGTGACCTGGGAAATCTTACATACACCTCTGGGTGCCTCAAAAGAGGCAATTCTTCCCCTCTCACAAGCACAGAGCCTCAGTATAGTAGCAAACCTTTAATAACATGAGGTAACCGACATCTGCATTAAATTGGGGAAACACCACAACTCAGATTTACCAACCAAACAATGAGCAAAGGCCCTCCCCCCAGCCACAAATCTCCCCAACGTCCCAAAAGTCCAACACCCCAAGAGTCTCAGCCCTGGGTCAGTGCCGTCCCAGGGTTCAAAAGTCCACCTGGCAGGGTTTCACCATCCCAACCTGGAGGGGTGGGGGATCGATGCACCTTACGTGGCCCGGCGGTGGCTCCGCCTCTCCGTGCTGCCGCCGTCAATGCGAGTCACTCCGCCACACTCCACTTGTTGTCAGGTGAGCCGCCTCCACTGTCCGGCTCCGCAAATCCGCCAACCGTCTCGGTCCACGCTCCGGGCTGCCAGCTGGTTGCTCCTGCCGCTGCTCCGCCAGCTGCCGCTCTTACCAGCCACAGGCCACCGTCAACCGCTCCGCTGTCTGCCCTCAGGTCGCCCCGCCAGCTGCATCTACTGTCTGCCTGCGCTTGCTGGTTGCCCCTTGCAAACTGCTCTGCTAGCAGCACAGCGCCAGGCTCCCCTCAGCAACAGTGATTTCAGCTCTTGTCCACAGCTCAGCAACAGTGATTTCAGCTCTTGCCAGGCTCCCCTCAGCAACAGTGATTTCAGCTCTTGTCCACAGCACAGCGCCAGGCTCCCCTCAGCAACAGTGATTTCAGCTCTTGTAGCGCTGGCCCACAGCAAAGTTAGCTCCACAGCTCACAACTAGACTCCTTATGGAATCTAAATTAACTCTGATATTCCACAGTGGAGAGAGAAGGGGGTGCAACCAGTGTTGTTTAGGCCCTCAGACAGGGCCCCACCACCAGGTACCAAGATCTGTCCCCAACCTCTCTCAATTTGACTGGGTTTGGAACCCATGCCCCTTGTCTAGCGAGTGCTACTTAGTTTATGGCGAATCCCTCTGTCATAAACAGTTCCACCATTCCATTGATTCGCATAATCAGGGTAACAACACTTTTATCCCCTCTGCCTCAATAACAGAGAGACTGGGGCTCCCACAGTGGCCAAAGTGACGATTTGGGCTGCTGTGGCACATACTAGACAGGGTGGGTGTGTCTATGCAAATTGGGCTCAGCCCCTGAAGTCTCTTTGCACCACTTGCCACAGTTCACCACTAGATGTCAGGATAGAGTTTACCCTGACCCTGCTTACATGGCTATTCCCCATTGTCAGAGAGTGAGGGGAATGTGCATAGTATGCTCCATTCCTCAGTCCGGCTAGGGAGTGCAGGGGGCAGACGAACCTGGACCTGCCCCAGCCAGGGGACATGCAACCCTTCCCTGGCTGTGCCTGCTGGAGCTTCAGCAGTCATGGAGAGATGCTTCTCACCTGGCCCCATTGCTGCTGCAGTGAAAGTGGGGCTGGAGTGGTCCTCTCTCTCTGGGGCATCCTGTTTACTGAACTCCGCATCCACAGCTCTACCCGAGAACAATTAATTAAATGGAGAAAAACAAAAATTAATAGAGTCAAGGACCCGAGCAACACCAGGTAAATCTTCAAGTACATCCTCATGTATTTTCTCTTGGTAAAATTTTGAATCATCTTGGTATCATTTCTGCCATCTATTATATGACATTGTCCAAGGGGACAATGGTTCTTTGCTGGAGGTCTTGGAACTTCATGTACCCTTTGAAACCTTTCCTCTAATAATTTTTTAAGGAAACAAAAGTCATCATTGCCTTTGTTTCATGAGAATTTATAGTAATGCTGATCTGCATTTATTATTCTGTATGCTGGTCCCCTAGCAACAGTAATTCTGAAGCCCTACTAAGGATGCTCCTACATTTTATTTATATGATAGATGTAAAAACCTACATGGAATAATATAGATTTTTTTCTGCACCCTGCAACTTTATCCCTTAAAAATTCATTTAATGGACCCCTTCTGCTCAAGACAGAGGATTTTACTTTATTTTTTAACATGAAACATATTGGAAGCATAATTTTCATCATTTTCTCTCCTGCCCTATAAAATCCCCTCCCCCAACAATCAAAATCCTTCCTACCTCTCTCCCTGCTCATCTGCTACTTTTCTTGCACAGCACACGCTTGCGTGAGTGAAGAGGCCAGAGGCAGATGAAGCAGAAATCTATTTGCTTTTGTTCTGTTTTCTCTTATTACCTTATAAAAAGCTTATAATTTTCTCCTAGCATAGAGGTGGTACAGAATATTGTTGGAGGTGAAGGTTAGTATTTAACAATGTTTCACCTCACCACATCTCAATCCCCTGTAACACAGGCTATTTTTAGTGCACCTTTCAGTGAACACTATATAACATCTCCTGTGCCATGAATTATGTCTAGAATGATGTCACTATCTCAGTAAACAGAGTACTTCAGTACCTAATATTTTGCATTCTGTGTGCAGCTCTTTATCAATAATATCCTATGCTACATAACCCATTCCAATAAGAACATGTTTCAATTATAGCCTCAGGACTAGGTCTTGTCAGAAGCAGCTTTCACTTTATTGAACAGCAAATTAACCTAATTAAAGATTGAAAGAAGTTATTTCTTTTCAGTACCAACTTTGCATTGCTTTCCCTTGTTGCTGAGACCCTTAAGCATGCAACTGTCTTCTCTAAAATGTGTTCCTGTACCAGAGCCAAAACTGATAACTACAAAGAAGTGTGCTAGAGATCCATGGGAGCCAGAGGTCTAAGCTGGAAATGTGTATATGTAGCAAAGCCTACTTTGCTTAAAGCTAGCTCCCTGTTTATTCTCTCTATAGCCTCTTGACAATCTGCTCTGTGGGCTATGCTAGTAGCTATAAAATTACCTTGAGGACTGTTGAGATCAGCTGTACTTTTAAGCACAGAAACTTTGCTTTACTTTTACATTAGGAATTTATAATATGTAAGCAGTGTTACCCAGAGCTCTAATAGTCCAACACCTCTTCACCTCTCTTCACTTTCCATTTGTTTTCACATTTAAGACAAATCAGTTGCTTATTGTGGCACATTGTTTATGGAGCAAGCAGGAGCCAGTGGCTCCAACAGGCAAGTGTGGTGACAGCAAAGACACATGTTTGAGTAACTATGCTCTGGAAAGGACTCAGAATTATATCCATGACTATGCGGTAATCAGCACTACCTCCAGAGCTTTCTAAAGAGCTTTCTAAAAATGAACTCTAAGGGTATGTCTACACTACAGCATTATTTCAAAATATCTAATTTCGAAATAGTTAATTCAAAATAAGTAATTTCGAAATAACACGTCTACACACAAAATGCATTTTGAAATAGTGTTTTGCTATTTCAAAATAGCGTGTCCACACTGAGTGAATACTGAATCACATTTAAGGCCAGCCGGAACCAGGTCCGGCAGGGCATCGGGTCAGGAGTGTCTTTGTGTGGCTTCTGCCTGAGGCTATCTGAGGCTTGTGCTTAAAGGGACACCACCCCTCCCCGCCCCGCTGGGCAGCTGGTTCTCCGTTTTCCCTGATTGCTTGCCTACCTTGATGAGGGACAGCAAAGCATTTTGTTTCTGCGTGCTCTGGTTGCCCTCACTCGGGACACCACAGCACTCTGCAACATGGAGCTGAAGTGGCCTCTGGGCACTCTGGTACTTTTCTTGGATGCGTTGCTGTGAGCCTGGATGCACTTTCTGCAGGCTGTCATCTGAGAGGTCCATCGGGGGGCTGTCAGTGTCCAGGAGGCCCTGCAGGAGAGCTTCCACCGTAAAGAGCACTAAGAGCCTCCTTGGTCTGCCCCACTAGGGGCTTGTGCCTCATTCCTCCCTCATATCCTTCCACTTATCCCCCCCCCCACCTCCCTTCCTGATGTAAAATAAAATACACATTTTTCATAAACACGAACTGTCTTTATTTAACAAAATGGGGGGGAATGAAACTCTGGTGAGACTGGGGAAAGAAGGCAAGAGAAGGGAGAAGAGAGGGTGGGAGAGGAGAGGGGGAAACCTGGGAGGAGGGAGCTGGAAGGGGGAAGCAAGGGGAAAGGGAAGCTCAGGGCTCAGGGGTGGGAGTCTCGCTGGGCCAACTGTCTCCCAGCACCACGGATGGGGGGGCCTTGGCTTCCCCTGGGAGTTAGGGAGGGGATGGAGGGTGAGGAGGGAGAAGCAGGAGGGGGAGAAGGAGTGGAAGGAGGAGCAGTAGCTGGGGAGGCAGCAGGCGCTGGAGCTGCAGGAGGCAGCACACTCTGCACCAGGGTCTGCAGGTGTTGGCAGATGGCACAGCACTGGGAAAGCTGCTCCCGTCGGAGCTCCAAGTCTTCTTGCACCCAGTTCTAGAGGGTGTGGTGCAGGGCTTGCAGTGCCCCCAGGTGTTGCTGTCGGTACTCCTCCACTGAATGGGTGGTTCTGCGGAGCCCTCGGGTGCAGGAGCATGTCCCAAGCAGGGTGGTGTGCCCTGCACACGCAGCTGGTGTGGCTGTGGAGAAACAAGAGAACTGGTCAGTTATCCCTGGGGATACAGTGGGTAAAGCCCAGCTTCACTCTACAAGGTGAGGATGACTGTTTCCTGCACTATCAGAGCCGATGTGCTTGCACAGAGGCCATGGTCAGAATGTCCAGCTATCCCCAGGAGTGGGAGCTGCCCCGAGACTGCACCCATGCCCCTGTGCTGTGTATAGTGTGGGTGAGGTGGGGAGGAGATGACCCCTGCCTCTGTGTAGAATGGCCTTGTGGTGGGAGGGCATCCTGCTGTGTCCCACCCCGCAGTCGGGAGCATGTCATGTCTCTTCACACACACATGTGGCTAACAGGCCAAGGCCCTTGTGTGGCAGCCAGCTGGGGCCACATGCCCAGGAGTGGCATAGCACATGCTTGCACATGCACAGGTTGCTGTGTGATCTGTGGTAAGCAAGGCCCATGTGTGCAGTCCTTGGTCTCCCTCTCTGCCCCCCTATAAGGGGACAGTGATGGCACTCACATGTTGTTGCCTCCCTGGATGGCAATTGTGACGGGTCTGCTGGGATGGCTCAGGGGTCCTGGCTGCATGGTACACTCCCTCTGGGCTCCTGCAGCTCCTGGTGCTCCTCCTCCATGCTCTAGTCAGGGCCCTCTGCTCCAGGATCGATGACCCCCGAGGTAGCACTGACCATACCGCTCCCCAGGATGTGGTCCAGGGCATCAAAAAAGGGGGAGGTGTCTGTCCCTGTTTGGGAGCTGCCCACTGTGGCCCTGGCATAGGCCTGCCACGGCTCCTTAATTTTTATGTGCATCTACTCCTGGGTGGCCAGGCTGTCAGCCATCCACCTATAGATGGCTGTATTCCTCCGTCTAGTGAGAAGATCATGGACATTGGAGGCATCCCCCCAAACCTCAATCAGGTCCATGATCTCTGCACTGGACCAAGAAGGCGCCCATCTTCTCTGGCCCCTGGCAGGCTGCTGGGAGCTAGGGGACTGGGCCCGGGGAACAGTGGAGGGCTGGCTGGCACTAGCTGCCTGGCTCACGGTGGGGCCACTGGGTGCTGTGACTGCTGGCTCTGTGCTGGCAGGACTGTGACTGCTGGCTCTGTGCTGGCAGGACTGGAGCTGGCACAGGCACTGTGGCAGGAGTCTACTCCTTTAAGGGCTCCGGGGCTGGGGGAGAGGAGAGGAAGTTTTCCTGGTTGTGCCCTAGGAAAGGGCTGGAGGCCCCCTATTTCAAAATAAGCATTTACACAGGACTTATTTTGAATTAGCTAGTTCAAATTTGGCATTATTCCTCAAAGAATGAGGTTTACTAAATTCAAAATAAGCGCTCCACTATTTTGATTTAATTTCAAAATAGCTGTTCGGCTGTGTAGACGCTAGGAAAGTTATTTTGAAATAACGGCTGTTATTTCAAAATAACTTTGCTGTGTAGACATACCCTGAGGGCATTCCAGCACATCCTGCTTCTTTTAGTTACAGCAAAACCCTTCCAGAATCATGGAGATGTATACTTTTCTATACTATCAATTTCTATATTTCTAATTTATTTCTGTATGAAACCCAGCTTTAAATGAAGGACTGCATAGACAACTGGACCTACCAACCTTGTTAAGATAATCATTCTGACTCATTCTGTAGGCTAATAAATATGCCGTGTTTCTTCTTTGGATGTTCATTTTCTTTGTCTTTATGACTGTCCTTTCCTTTTTCATTGTCTTCAGACATGACTTCCTACAGTACCTTCAGCTGACCTGAAGGAGAGACTAAGGAGGGGTGGGGTTGAAACAAAAAACAGAACTTTGCAGCACTTTAAAAACTAACAAGATGATTTATTAAGTGATGAGCTTTCATGGGCCAGACCCACTTCCTCAGATCAAATTGTGGAAGAAAATTGGCATGACCATATACACCAAAGGGATACAATAAAAAAAAGTGAACACATATGAAATTGACAAATCAGATTTTAGAACAGAGGGCGGTGGGGGGGGGGGGAAGGTTAGTGTCTAAGAGATAATGATATTTAGGGATGATATTCGGGGAAGCTATTTTTGTAATGGGTAAGATAAAGTTCACTTTTTTTGATTGTGGTAATTTTTTTGATAATGTTGAGCTATAGGACTTCTTACTCCAACTCCTATGACCTTCATTTCATGAGGAGTAAGAGAAGTCAAAGGATGAATGTTCTTCCTTTGACTCCCTGTGGTGAATACAGTGCCTAATTAAATGTACACAAAAGCCTAATTAAGCTATTTCAACTTCAGCTATGCAATTGACATAACTGAAGTTGTGTAGCTTAATTCGACTTTGGCCCTGCTGTGTAGATGTACCCTTAGGCTTTGTCTACACTGGCGCAATCTTGCGCCAGAAATATGCAAATGAGGCTAAGCGTGGAATATCACCGAGCCTCATTTGCATATCTAATGAGCCACCATTTTTTCGGAAGAGGCTCTTGCACCAGAATGAGCTGTCTACACTGCCCCTTCTTGCGCAAGAAAAAGCCTCTTGCACAATGCCATTATTCCTGAAAATAATCAGTGTAACGGCATTGCGCAAGAGGGTTTTGCTTGCACAAGAAGGGGCAGTGTAGACGCTCCTTCTTGCGCAAGAGCCTCTGCCGCAAAATGGCGGCTTATTAGATATGCAAATGAGGCTCAGCGATATTCCACACAGCCTCATTTGCATATTTCTGGCACAAGATCATGCCAGTGTAGACATAGCCTTACAGTTTTAGATATTGGCATATCTAAATTCATACATAAAACAAGAACTGACTATCCCCTTGACCTTTAAATACAAGTCTAGGATACATGAATGAACCAGCCCCATTCATTACTCATATTACTACCTCTTTAAATATTGGTCTCCATCTGTCCCCAATACTGCCTGACTTGTGTGGATATTCTTATTCATTCCTTTGATTAGTCCCATTTAGATTTTTCTGTACCTTTTAGCTGTTCTTCCTGACCTTTGATGCATAGTTGACATCAAAGGCCACCACCATTTGTATAAAATGCTGTGGCACAATAAGATCACCAACCCTTTTAATAAGAAATTGTTACTCACCTTGTGCAGTAACATCTGTTCTTCGAGATGTGTGTCCTTCGAGATGGGTGCTCCACTACAGGTGTTGGGCTCGTCCCGGCGCCGCAATCCAGAAAGTTTTCACCAGCAGTAGCCCCCTCCGGAGGACCGCGCATGTGCAGAGTGCCCCGCGGCGTTCGCGCCTTTTCTGCATCGCGCGGTCTGACGCGCCAGTTCCTCCTAGCTGGAGCATCTGAAAAAGAAACAGACAAGAGCTCCGAAGCAGGGAGGAGGGCAGGGCATGGAGCACCCACGGGGACACACATCTCGAAGAACAGATGTTACTGCACAAGGTGAGTAACAATTTCTTCTTCTTCGAGTGACGTCCCCGTGGGTGCTCCACTACAGATGAGTATGAAGCAGTCACCCTGACAATTGATCGTGCTTCGGAATTATTTGCGCACAGATGAAAGGACTGCCTGAGCGACTGGCAGATCCGCAGCTCTGAGATGGTCAAGGGCATAGTGTTGAGCAAACGTGGATGACGACGACCAAGTCGCTGCCCGGCATATGTCACGCAAGGGGACGTTCTTCAGGAATGCTGTGGAGACAGCCATGCTCCTGGTTGAGTGTGCTGTTGGTGGACAGGGTAAAGCCCTGCCCCTAAGGGTGTAACAGCAAGAGATACAGTTAACGATATGGGACAATATGCGTTGTGATATTAGCTGATGACCTTTAGAACGGGTCGCCACTGATAATAGCAATCACGGGGACTTCCTGAAGGGACGCGTTCTGTCCAAGTAGAATGCCAGCGCCCTTCTGACATCTAACGTATGCAGGCGCGCTTCGTCAGGTGTAGCATGTGGTTTAGGGTAAAAGGTAGGAAAAACCATAGGCTCGTTGATGTGGAATGATGAATTAACTTTTGGCACGAATGTGGGGTGACATCTCAGGGAGACACTGTGTTGAATGAAGAGTGTGTAGGGAGGATCGGCGGAGAGTGCCGTGAGCTCAGAAACTCGACAGGCTGAAGTGATTGCAAGGAGAAAGGCAACTTTGATAGTGAGAGTTTGCAAATCACAAGTTGTGAGGGGTTCAAATGGTGGGCGAGTCAGAGTATCCAGTACAAAGGTAAGGTCCCAAGGTTCTGCGATAGGCCTGTGGGATGGGTAAAGATTAGAAATACCCTTAAAGAATCTCTTCGTGAGTGGGTGTGAGAAGACGGAAAAACCCTCTATCGGCGTGTGAAAGGCCGAAATCGCTGCCAGATGTACTCTTAGGGAAGCAACCGCCAAGCCTTGCGACTGTAAGTGAAGCATATAGTCTAGGATGCATTGGATATGTGCCTCGGGAGGATCAATAGTCTGCAATTGGCACCAACATTAGAAGCGACGCCACTTATAGAGGTAGGATTTTTGAGTGCTCTGGCGTCTGCTTTGTACCAGTACATCTCTGACTGCTTGGGAGCAGGTCAGCTCCAGGCCTTGCAGCCAGTTAGGAGCCAAGCTGTCAGGTGCAAATGATCGATGTTTGGATGGAGGAGATTGCTGTGTTGTTGCGAGAGCAGGTTGCTCAGCTGTGGAAGTCGTTGAGGTCGGCATATTGACATCTGCATGAGCTGCGTCAGCCAGGTTTGGTGAGGCCAAAAGGGGGCCACCAGGATTACTGTCGCTGCATCGGATAGTATTTTCCCTATCACCTGGGGTATCAGGGGAATTGGGGGAAAGGCGTATAGGAGATAATATGTCCCCCAATTGAGCAGGAAGGCATCTCCCTTCGATTGCTTGCCTATGCCCGCTCTCGAGCAGTAATAGCGACACTTCTTGTTGTCGCGAGTGGCAAAGAGGTCGATTTCTGGATAGCCCCACCGTTGAAAAAGGTCGCGGGATACGTAATCGAGCAGTTCCCATTCGTGTTGGGATTGGAAGGATCTGCTGAGTGCATCCGCAATGGTATTGATCCTGCCAGGGAGACAGGAAGCTGTGAGCGTGACGTTGTGTCGAATCGCCCAATTCCAAAGGCGTACTGATTCCGCACACAAAGTTCTGGATCTGGCTCCACCTTGTCGATTTATATAGTATACGGTGCATATGTTGTCCGTGAGGACCTGTAGTGTGGTTCACTGGATCTGGTGGACAAAGTGGTGGCAAGCGTTGAAAACCACTCTGAGCTCCAGGAAATTTATATGGATTAGGGATTCCTGGTGGGACCATAAGCCTTGAACCCGATGTTGCAGTATGTGTGCTCCCCAGCCTATATGGGACGCGTCCGTGGTAAGCTGGATTGACGGGGGTTGAGCACGAAAGGGGACACCGGCAAGAGTATTGGCAGGGTGGAGCCACCACGTAAGCGAGTCCTTGACATGGGTCGGAACATGCGTGAGTGTGTGGACATTGGTAATACCAGGTTTGTATGTTGCGAGAAGCCAATGTTGCAGGCACCACATACGAAGGCGAGCGTGCGCTATGACGTACGTGGTAGAGGCCATGTGGCCTAACAGCTTCAGGCAGGTAAAGCACAATACAGCCGGAGCAGTAAGTAAAACGTTCGCTAGATCTCGGATGACGTCGGCTCTGTCCATGGGTAGGTACGCCATAGCGGTTATAGAGTTCAGTCTGGCTCCGATGAATTCGATGGTTTGCGTGGGAACCAGAGAGGATTTTGGGAGGTTGATGATAAGTCCAAGAGCCTCGAAAATACTTCTTGTAACTGTAACTGCGGTCTCGGTCTCTTGTATGGAAGGGCCCGTGAGGAGGCAGTCGTCGAGGTAGGGAAAGATGGTAATGCCTGCCCAACAAAGGTACGCAGCTACGACTGCCAGGGTCTTTGAGAACACTCTTGGGGCTGCGGAGAGGCCGAAGGGGAGCACTGCATATTGGTAATGATCGCTGCCTACAGTAAAGCGTAGAAACCTCCTGTGAACTGGATGGACGGCAATATAGAAATATGCGTCCTGGAGGTCGAGGGATGCGAACCAATCCCCTTTGTGTAGCGCTGGGATGATGGAGCCCAAAGTAACCATTTTGAATTTTTGTTTTTGCAGGTGGCGGTTGAGGCCGCGAAGATCCAGGATCGGTCTCCATCCGCCGGAATTTTTCTCGGTGAGGAAGTACCAGGAATAGAAACCTCTGCCCCGGAACTGGGAGGGAACTTCTTCTACCGCTCCGATGGTAAGTAGGTGCATGACCTCCTGATGCAACAGAAGATCGTGAGAGGGGTCCCTGAAAAGGGACGGGGATGGGGGGTTGGAGGGAGGTAGCGTGGCGAAGGGAATGGCGAGTCCAGAGGTTACGATCTCCCTGACCCAACAGTCCATGGTGATGGCGAACCAGCGATGGCAATAAGGATTTAGACGGCGGTGGAAAAGCTTGGTTACTCGCGACGAAGGCTCCAATAGGGGGATGGTGCACAGACCCTCGACAAGGGCGTCAAACCTGCTGCTGAGGTTGTTGGTGACTCTGTTGTTTATTAGGCTGCTGGCGGCGACGTTGGGGGCGCTGCCTTTGTTTTTGTTGGTCGTAGGGCCTGAAGCGTTGGGTCGAAAAAGAGGAAGAAGGCCTTTGTTTGTTATATGGCCATGCTCTCCTGCGCCTGAAAGGTGGAGTGTACATCCCAAGGGTTCTTAGAATAGTTCGGGAGACTTTTCCAGAATGGAACACCTGGTCAGTGTTCTGGGCAAACAAGGAAGCTCGATCAAATGGAAGGTCCTCCACCTTGGGTTGTAGATCTTTTGGTACTGAAGCAAGGCGGAGCGACGAGGCACGTCGTATGACAACCGATGTCGCCGTAGTGCGGGAGGCCGAGTCGGCAATATCCAGCGATATCTGGAGTGCATTACGGGCTGTTGTGTAACCTTCCTGCATGATAGATTTCAGTGTGTCCCGCTTGGAATCTGGTAAGTGTTGATCTAGGGGTGCCAACTTCAAGTAATTATCGAAGTCGTGATTGGTGAGTTGGGCGGAATAATTGGCCATCCTCAATGTGGCTGTGGCCGAGGAGTATACCCTCCTCCCGAGCAAATCCAGGCGCTTGGATTCCTTGTCCGCGGCAGAGTTCCTTGATTGTGCAGACTTCGCCCTTTGCTGAGCTGCGTCGACGACGATGGAATTTGGAGTGGGGTGCGTAAAAAGAAATTCCGCATCTTTGGATTCAATAAAGTACTTCCTGTCCATGCGTTTGTTGGTAGGAGGCACAGATGCCAGTGTCTGCCAGATGTCGTTAGCTATCTCAAGGATCGCGGCATCAAAGGGGAGAGCGAGTTTCGGCTTATTAGAGTGTTGTAGATTTCTGAGAAGGGCATGATTCTTCTGAGGCGCCTCGGAGGTACGCAGATTTTGCGAATATGCTACCCGCTTAAAAAGTTCATGGAACTGCTTATAATCATCCACGAGTGCAGGTTCATCGTTAAAAACCGCGTCATCTGGGGAAGAGGAAGAAACATCTGTTGGGGAAGGTGTGGGTTGCTGTTCTGCGACGGGTGACTGATTGATGTCGCCATGTGCGACCGAAGCTGTCAACTCATCCCCGGTGGGTGTTGGGGGACGTTGGGCCAGCGGGATAGAGTCTTGGGTCATTGGCCGTGGCGAGTATAATTGACGTTGCTCTGGAGATAAGGTTGGTGAGTGCCTCGTGAAAGAGCATGAACGATCACGATGGGGCGAGGTGTACCCACGGTAATGAGAGTCGCGATGTGAATATTGCGGAGAGTAAGAGGCGGCGCTCCTCTGATGATAGTAACGGGAGCGAGGCGAGGATCCCGGGGATCGTGAGCGATGCGAATGTCGACATGGGGATCTCGAGTAGTATGCGCGGTGATAACTTGGCGGTGTAATAGAGCACCTTGGGGATCTGTAATAACGGTTTGTGGAAGAATAGCTGTAGTGGTGGTCTCGTCATCTTTGGCATGGTGAGAGCGATGGCTCAGGGGAAAAAGCCGCCCTGTCGGGACTGGGGGAAGGCATGCGGGGATGGTGCGTCTTCCTCTGCGCCTTAGTGGGTACCCCCGTGGATGGGGGAGCCACAGGAATCGAAATGACCGAGGCAGATTCAGAACCCTCCTCCAGGCGGTGTGGAGATGGTGGTGCCGTTTCGTCCTCTGAGCTGTGGTGTCTCGGTGCCACAGAAGTCGGCGCCGAGATAACTGAGCGTGCAGAAGGGGCAACACAGAGCATGTGCTCCATGCGGGCCATTGCGGCCGTGCTCTGTATATGGGGTGAAGCTGCATCCCCAGGTCTCGAAGGAGGTTGGGTTGCAGTCGAGTCCTTACTCGGTGCTGGCTCCTTAGCCCTCGGTGCCGGGTTGGCTCTCGGTGCCGGGTCGGCACTGGAAGCATTCTGCAGTGCCGCATGGGACAACGGTGCCGGGTGTCTCGGTGGCGAAGACCGCACCGTGTCTGGTTGCGGTGCCGCGCGGAGACTCGGCGTTACAGATGACGGTGCCGATTCCGGACGGCCTGACGTGGCCGAGCGCACCGAAAGGGCGGGACTGGGTGCCGAGGTACTATGGGCTTTGGCTGGCTTGTCCGCTACCCGTTTGGGAGGGAAGCCCAATGAATCCTGTGCCTCTCCTTCAGCCTGTTCTCCTGATGACAGGGGCTGAAGCGCCTTATTGAAGAGTAACATCTTCAGGCACATTTCTCTGTCCCGTCTCGCCCAGGCGGTCAACTTCGAACAGTGACCGCATTTCTGGGGAATATGGCCCTCTCCCAGGCAGCGCATTTCTTAAAGCTGGGGGAACCAGGCATGCTTCGTGTGGCGGTCCCCGAGGGAAAAGAAGAACTTGAGGGGTAGGAGCGGCCCTCAGAGGTCGTTACGGCAAGAGAACAATAAAGAAAATTTTTTTTTTTAAACTATGAACTAACTAACTAATATACCAATTAACTAACTATGAGGGAAGGGGCTAACTGGGAAGGAACGAACGAATTAACAATACGATTTCTCCTCAGAGGGGAGCGTGTTCCAAGTCCATCTGTGGCCGTGGATGGTTAGGAGGAACTGGCGCGTCGGACCGCGTGACGCAGAAAAGGCGCGAACGCCGCGGGGCACTCTGCACATGCACGGTCCTCCGGAGGGGGCTACTGCTGGTGAAAACTTTCCGGATTGCGGCACCGGGACGAGCCCGACACCTGTAGTGGAGCACCCATGGGGACATCACTCGAAGAAGAACAGTATTTTTATAATACAATAATCGTTTAAAGCACTGTAGTAACAATATAAGATAGAAAGTTTGAGACCCTTTTAGCTACTATATTCTAGTACAATTTTAGTTTGATTTTTTTAAATGAGGAATTTGACCTACTTGCCTCAGCAGGCTCTATCTATATACCACACTGTGTTATTGAACTGCTTTAGTAATTTAGCACCTTGTTTCTAGAACTCTCTGCTCAGTGATGTAACCACCTTTTCTTTATTTTAAACTGATGCTTCTTATATTTTCCCTTTGCTTTCATGCATTAAAGTCACAAACTCTGTTACTAAACTGTCACATTTTTGTGAGGTTCTTTGAGATGTCTTGACATAATTAGTTATATAATTTGAAGATGTTGCATAAAAAAGAGATGATTCACTATTCAAACATTCTCTTTATTAGTTACCATCTAACCTTATAAGAAATTAAGGAAAACAAAATACTTGGGTGAAAATGGAAATTTTAACTATGACCCAGGAGAAAAATCAATAATACAGCTGCCAAGATAAGTAAATAAGTCATACATTTTCTGGACCAATGATTTGTTTATTTGTTTTTAACTCAAGATTGTAACATTAGGTTTTCAGTAAAGCATCAAAAAGTGATAAGTCATGAGAAAGGCTTATATTTTAAGATATGTCAAGAGATGAAATTACTTTCAATTACTTTACTTGAAATGAAACTTGTCACAAGCTCCCAACCAGCAACTTCTGTGTGTAATTGCTTTTGGGGTCTGATGCATCAGCCCAATAGGACAGCTATACTCCCAAAACACTATTTTTGGGGAGGGGATAAATATGCTAGCTCTTGAAGAATCTTATATAATTTGGAAAAATTCCTGTTTTTACTTCACGAGAAACACAATGAGAATTTGGATTCCATTCTCTGTGTGCTTCCTCAGTAGGATGCAAATATTTTCTATGTAATTTACTAAGCTTTCTGTCACTCTTTTAAACTGAAATACTGGGTAAACCTACCTCAAGAAGGACATTTACAAATAAGTATTTTCCCACAGGCTAACAAAGTAAAGTGCACCAGAGAAGGTAAGTGTGACAGACAAATCTGAGCTATAGGATCAGGGCTCTGTGAACATAAGTGAGTCCATCAAGGTGACGTGTCATAGCCAGGACTATGCTACTTGGATTTTATTATTCGTTCTAAGCACTTCATGCTATAATGCATGTATTCATCTCCCACCCTCCAAAAAATGTGGGCTGCTTCAGTATGGAGCTACAGTCGGTCAGTCACATTGAGGAAAATACGTGAACTAAGAAGCTTGATGCATTCCCACAAGATATCATTCTGATGAAGTATTTAAGGTGACCTCATTACAATCTTCAAATAAATTATTTACTCTTTGTTTTAAAGTTGTACTAACAAGCCTGAGTAGCAATATAATTCAGTTCAGGTATGTCTACACCGCCACCCTAGTTCGAACTAGGGTGGCTAATGTAGTCATTCAAACTTGCAAATGAAGCCTGGGATTTAAATATCCCAGGCTTCATTTGCATGTTCCCGGGCGCCATCATTTTTAAGTGCCCGGTAGTTCGAACTACCTGCCCATAGCTACATGCGGCAAGGGCTAGGTAGTTCGAATTAAAGGTCCTAATTTGAACTACTGTTACTCCTCATTGCAGTCATTCGAACTTGCAAATGAAGCCTGGGATTTTGCAGGAGGAGTAATGGTAGTTCGAATTAGGAGCTTTAATTCGAACTACCTAGCCCGTTCTGTGTGTAGCCGCGGGCAGGTAGTTCGAACTACTGGGCATTTATAAATGGTGGCGTCCGGGAACATGCAAATGAAGCCCGGGATATTTAAATCCCGGGCTTCATTTGCAAGTTTGAATGACTACATTAGCCACCCTAGCTCGAACTAGGGTGGCTAGTGTAGACATACCCTTCATGAATTATTAGAGGTCAGCAAGAAATACAGTGTTACAACTGCTTCAGTATTATTCCGTTACAAGCTGTAAAACTATTTATTTCACTATATTCAACCCAGCTAGACAAGATGGGAGCATAGAAAGTTTACTTACCATATCATTCTTTGCTCTCTACTTCTGGATTCATAAAGTTCCTCAAGTAACAAACACATTTTTATTTCAATCATTTATGCCATAAGCAAGGTTGATCCTTACTGAGAGTGGGGAAAAATAGCTTTTGGGTGGGAAAATTCATCTTACCCAAATAGCTAGCTGAAATTCATTCTATTTTCATTTTCAACATAAGATAGTAATTTCTTCTGTCGCTCAGCTAAGCCACAGAAAAGCGTATTCATATTGTACGCATACTTTTGCTTACACAGAGATATTATATTCCTTTTAGTAAACCATACGTTAAAAGCTAAATGATAGTGCAAAATGTGGCATTTTGCCTCTAGTATACTTTTATATTAAATCTCCATTTTAGCTAAATGTCATCTTTTGATAAAAGCAATTACTAATACACCTGGGGAAAATTATAGTGGCCTCTCCTTGTGACCTTGTCCAACATTTTAATCCAAGTGAGATTATGATTTCTTCCACTGATACCAAATGTCATTACTTTTGGTAATACATGTGTGTAATATCAAAGTTAAAAATGTACAGACAATGTACTTATCTGGTCATTGAAACTGGTGAACACTTTATGCAAGTTGAAAGTTAAACTATTTTCTTGAAATTTCATGGGAATTAGAAATGATCCAGATAAATATAACAGTCCAGTGGCCTATTGGAAAAATGTTGTGAATGGCTAATCAGACTCTGGCAGCTACCTTCTTGTTCCAAAATCACAGAGATAACTGAGGGGTAAGAATTTGCATGACTATCTAAGACACATATCCTGCTCCTTTTAAAGACTATGAAAAAAATGGCATTCTCTTCCATGGTGCAAGATTCAGCCCTAAAGGGCATGTACAAGATTCTTCTAAAAGGAAGAAAAAGGCTGGAACATAGCATATAGCAGAAAATATTATAGTAATCACATATGTTTTAAGGGACAAAAATTATAAATTGAGTTGGACACAAATTTTCATCCAAAACTTTGTTTTGGCAATGAAAAAAGTTTCATTTTAACATTTCTGATTCTTTTTCTTTTTTCATTTTTATACAGAGCTGCTGAAAGAATGGCCAGGCCCTCGGCAAGCTGGGGAGATAGAAACTCTGGGACTCCCAGACCATATTTCTTTTTTGATTTTTCAGAACTAAGTGAACAACAAAAGAAAAGTTAATCAGACAATCCTAATGGTCATTAGATGCCTTTAGTACCATCTATGTGATAAGAAGATCTCATATTTACTGATGTATAATCAAGACAAACTTTTCACTGTTTACTGTTTTGTCAGCAGCATTTCCATTAAGAATCCATACTGTAATATTTTGGCCATGTTAATGGCATCTCTGAAGCTCAGTACACTAACAGCTAGTCTGCATATGGAAATTTTTGTGATGGTTTAAAACTTTAACCTATTCTGAGCAACAGAGCATTAGAAAGAATCAGTTTTCTTTCAAATCTTCTTCCTTTTGCCGAGCTCAGCAGGAGAAGCTTAAATAATGAGAGTTTTCAAAAGCAAAGTTTTACAGGTTCAGCAGCTGAATCTAGTTTTTTAGAATATTGGGGGAAATGTATCAGATGGCTCAAGATACTTAGTTTGACCAATTGCCACACATGTATTTGCAAAACACTTCTTAAAAACATGATCTACATCAGAACTGAAATGAGTAGGATGCTTGTACTGTTGATTTCAGTCAGATACGGAGCTATTAGGATGGGATTACTCGAGTGATGTTGATACCCTATACATGGATTATTTACAGAGAGGCAGAGAGAAAATATCATGAGTTGCCAATCCGTATAACAATATAATCTGATCACATAACAATTTGTATGAGACATTCCTGCAACCATATCCTAATGCCAGTGCACAGGAGTGAAAGCAAATACAAGAAGCCCATCCTCTCGCACGTCCCATGCCAAGGCTAAGGGGAATCATAAACACAGTCCTTACACAACAACAACTAATGGACCTAGCTAGGTTAGGCAAAGGAAGAGAATGGTCCAACTTTCCTCATTCCCCTGCACACTGGGAAGCTACAAGAGTTCAACATCTCCAGGGCACTGCAGTTTCACCCCTCCCTATTCAAATCAGTGAATATTTCCCATGAACTAACTCTATACAGTTTGGATTTTGGCTACTCAAGCAAACATCATTCATTGGCTACATCTGAAATAGCTATGCCACATCTTAACAGAAAGCCTGTTATTTTGTGCTCATTATTCTGACGTCTCTGTGAACCTCATTCCATGAGGACTAAGAGATGTTTTGGAATAGCAGTTTATTTCAAAATTTGGTTCTGTGTAGACAAAATAAGCTATTCTGAAATAAGGTCAAAATAAGATATGCAATTTGTGTAGGCTCAAATTGCGTATCATTTTGAACTACGGTGCAGTGTAGACGCACCAATTCTGCGCTTCCACAACTGAGCACGACTAATATATTATGCTAGTAGTGCCTAGCATTTTTTTATTGCTATGAGAAAGCTTTTATTTAATGATAAGAGAACCAATCTGAGAACTCATCTCTATGAATTGCTGTGAGATTCTTCTACTTGGTTTGATTCTTCTACTTGGTCTTGTATGTTGGTTCTCCACAAATGTTATCTGTAATAAAAAAAGGAAGGATGTTATTGTGGCTAATGCAATCATACCCTCCCCCACTCCCAATCCCAACATCAGTTTATGTCCCATTGGAAAGTTCCATATAATCCAGATCTACCAGCTGGGTACATGGCAGAGATTTCCCAAATATGTTTTAAAAGTTAAAGAACCACAATAAGCTAGCTACTTGACTAACATCTTTGTCTACTTCTATTCATTGCTTTCATTATGTACTAAATAACCTCCTCTAGTATATTACCTGAAAGAAAGAGTCTCACAGTCTGACACAACATGCTTTAACAGCATACTGGGAGAAGACAACACACTGCAAACACAATATGAAACTTCAAAAATTAGTACTTGCTTTTAGCAAACTAGCTGTCCTCTAAAAGCAAGTAATTTGAATTATTTAAGGGCAATTTTGATCTGAGAATAACTTCCTTGCAACTTTTGCCTTTGAGAATGTTGTGTCTCCAGATACAGTGTTTAAATGGTTGCTGAGACTACTTTAGTCCCCTCTTTTAAAAACCAGCATTTTATAAATCTATATATTGCTTCTTTTATGATCTCATGGTCAACTTTTCTTTAAAACTCAATAACTTCCCCACTAGGAGAAAACACCATTAAAGTAAAGATTCTCACAGTCAATGATGAATGGTACAGTAGTTAGAGCTATGAAGATAATCAGTTATCCATAGTTTCAAATTTCTATCCATCTAGTTTCAGATATTGTTCAAAGCCTGCTTGAAAGTGATTTTTTTCATGAAACCTTAAATACTGTGTTCAGTAATTTAATTGATTTAGAAGATGTGCTATAAGAGTGTTTATATTTTGAATTTTTGAGAAAAGAATGTGTTAGCTATGAAAATTATATGGGACACAATGCAGGATTCTTTTGAGGAGGATAGCAGTACAAGAATTATAGTCAGGCCTCATAATTTTTACATGAAAAAAGAAGTTTATTTTCGGGGACAGGAACAGCAAGGCCCTGAATGCTGACAAAAGCAACAATATAGTATTCATGTTAAAGAATAGTACAATGTTAAATTCTGGAGATGTTCAAGGGCATAGTGAGGAAGTGGATGTTTATAAGAGGATCTCAGGTTTGTAAACAATGGGGCATTAAACATGAAGAGTTCATATTCCTGAGAAGGGTATGCCACATAAGATGTCCTGCTTTGTAGCCAAGAATCACACATTTCTGTCTGACTAAAATTATTTAGAGACATAGCCATTGTTCCAGTTGATAATGAGGGATAAAAGCTTTTTAGGGCATCTCTTGACAGCCTGAGGGCTAGTACAATTTTGCATGACAGTTCAGCAGTACATAAATTCTGAAAAGGACAAATTGCAGAGTTTTAATTATCTTCATGTTTCATTACAAAAATACTAACAGTTTCAGCAGAATTAATTTGATGGTGGGATTAAAGAGATGTTGAACCTTGTAATGAGACCAATCAAATTTTTTAAAAGAATCAAAAGCTTAACCAGGAGGGAGTCTATGAAATGAGATGAGAACAACATGAACGTGAGTGTGGAGTTGTGTACCAGTAAAAAAAAAAAAAAAATCAGACCATTTTTTAAATTCCCTTTAATATCCAAATAGCACAATCTAGAACTCCATTAAAGAGAAAATTATAATGTTCCAGGTTAGCAATTAAAAAACTACTATAATAATTAATATTCTTGCCTTTATCAGTATTTCCGATGGAATGGAAGGTTGATATAATCACTGAAGAAAGGACTACACTAAACTAGAAACTTTGATAAGGCTGGTTATGTACAAAAGCCTTGGAAAGGGAACCAATGTTGTAGACAGGGAAATGTGCATTGTACTATGGATCCATCAAAAGCAGTTTCACTTCCAATATGTCATTCACATGTTTATTTCTAGTAAGCAACATGAATAAAAACTTATACAACTGAGGAAACTGGTGATGGTAAATTAATATGTGGCATCTGTAGAAAATATAGACTATGGTATTCTTAACATGTATATAAACATATACATGCAGATAAAAACCACAAAGGATCTAGAATTAAATAGTTTGTAGCCCATATAATCTCAGAAGACAAATGAACAAGCAATTACCATTAAAAAAGGGCAGGAAAATCAATCAGGAATTATGCCTAATAAATCATAAGCTATTCATTAAGCTGATCATAAACACAAATTATTCAACAGTTTTTTACAATAGCTGACTATACATTCATACATATATACAACCCAAATATGGATACATTGTGACCAAGCAAGGGAAGCCTATTAATGCAGCTGCAGCAATTAATCAAAAACTGACATTACTGCATCAATGTGTAAACTTGAACAGTTTTTGTAGCGTGCAATAGTATGTTTGGTGGCTCCACATGGTATCTGGTTCGCTTAACATGTTGTCATGTTTACACCTGTCCAGAATTTAAAGTCTATTGATTCAGTGATTATGCTTCTGTTCCCAGGAAATACATGGGATGGTGTAATTAAGAGGATTTACTCAGATCATCCAATCTATCTCCTGCAAAAGCATGATTATTTCCTACTGTCCATTTTTTCAGTGTTGTGTCAAATCTAACTCTCTCACCTCTAGATTTAAAATTTCCAAGTGATTTGGATTCCACAACTTCTCTTGGGAGACTATTCCACAACACAGTACACACTCAGTCTAGGACTTTAATAATTGTATCCCATTATTTCTAGTGATGCTCATGTAGCCAATGTAAGAACAGAACTTCTCTATCCTGGTCATCTAAGGCTTTCAAAATATTAGAGTGGGGTACTGTCTCCCTTAATTACAGCTCAACCAATTTAGACATATTTACAGTCACCACCATTAAAAAAGTCAACATTTGTAAGTACCATAGCAGCTTTACTCTGTACTAAGAATAAAATATAATTAAAGCATCTACATGAAATCTGACTTTTTAAGCAATGACCACATTATTTTAATCTCACTTTATTCATCTTTCCCTCTAGCCACATACATTTCTTGCTCTTTCCTGAACTCTCAGCAATCTGTTATTCTTTTCTAACAATATGATGCCCAGAAGTAAATGAACAACTTCCAGATGCAATGATTCCAGAAATATACAGAGCCACCTCTATGCTTCATGACAGCCCTTTTTGTATTTGCCCCAAAACTTTGTTGGCCAAAGGTCTTTTTCAGCAGTGACTATTTCCTACGTTTATCCCTCTCCTTGAGCGTGTTTTAGATTATTTTCCCTGATATATTAGCTTGAATTTGTCCAAACTGAGTTTCCTTTTGTTATTTTCTGGTTGGAGGATGTGGCCCATAATGTTTAATGCAAACATGAAATAAGCAATGCATGGATTAAGATTAGCAATTGATATGATATTTCCACAGTATATATTTGAAAAAGGAATTAACTGTTACCCTGCATGTGTGTGTATGTATTTTATTATTATTTTTAAATATAGGTAGCGAATAATTTCAGAGAGCTTATTTAATTAAAGGCAACAGTAAAAAGCTCTCTATTTTATAGGGAGAGAAAACCAACCTTATGATTTATTTAGTGTTTTACTGTTCACCACTGTTTTTATAAAAGAAGAGGCACAGTAAACTATTAAAGAAGGTCTAGCATTGTACATTAAAATTTGTTTCACTTGCCATAAAAACTGCTAATTTCAGTCATATAACTCAGAAACTAATCTTTTTTTAAAAATCTGACCAAGTGCTTTAAAACTGTAGTTATTTTAATTCCTAAATCCATTTCTGAACAATAAAGTGGTGACTAATTGTTAGAGGTCTACGTGCAAGATCTTCCTGCTGTACATCACACATGACATGCATAAGTCACTGACCCCTGGTTCCTGCCCAGTTCAGTTGGCAATGACTTAGTCTTTGTGATTAGAAAGGATACTATAGGTAAAATACTGTAGATGGATGGGAAAAAAATTCTAGTAATAATTAGCAAGTCAGGATAATACAGTTGAGAGAGAAGGCAGCATGTTTCTGAAAGTAATCTATGTCCATGCTTCTCCATAACAATAGGCTTTTATAATGAAGACTCTAAATTTCAAAAGGAAAAGAAAATATTCAGCCTTGTAGTCTGACAGTTCAAAAGGATCACCAGCACTGAATTATCCCATGTCATGAAATATAGCTGAAAATAAAGTTTTCAATTATAACTGGCATTTTTTACCCCAGCCTAGGTGACATCATCATCATAATCATCTGCAACACTGGTCATATACTCAGCTCACAACATGCAGGTGAAAGACAGGCAGGCACTGGAATGGATTTTAAGTGTCAAGCTGCAACTGTATTATCACAACACTATATGGGGACAATATATTATTACACACATCACGCACCAAACATTTAAATGGGTACAGTGTTACATTTCAGGGCTCCCATCATATAGTCCTTCCCCTTCCCTGCTCTACACCTAAAACTCAGATCTCTTCTAAGGGCTTGTCTTCACTTATCCTGAGATCGACACTCTGGAGATTGATCTCCTGAGGTTTGATTTAACAGGTCTAGTAAGGCCCCACTAAATCAACTGCTGAGGGCTCCCCTATTGAACCCCACACTCCACTGGGTCACCAGGAGTAAATTAACTTTACTCATCAACTTACCTTACTCCTAGTGACGCGGTGAAGTACCAGGGCTGACAGGGGCACTGTCAGTGCAGCGGGGACACACCTCCTCCAGAAATTCCACTGCAGAAATTCCACTTAAGGTATGTTGACTCCAGCTACTCTGGTCTCATAGATGGAATTGCATATCTTAGGTTGACTTTCTCCAGTAGTGTAGACCGGTCCTGAGTCTTCTAAACTTCCACCTCCACCAGGGGGAGGGAAGGGAAAAGATACCAAGGGGGCTTCTGTTTCAGATAATGTTAGGCCTCCCCATGCATACTACAAATAATAATTAATAGCATTAATACAGGTGGAGTAGATATAGTATATGCAAATGAAACAGTAAGAGCCAAGTTGTGCCAAGCCTCCGAATACACATATAAGATCCATATGGAGCTGCAAGAGGTTACAAGAAGCTTCTTCCTAACCCTTGTACTCACGAGAGGTCTATTGTAAACTGAAAAATGAAAGTGATATGAAATAATAGGAACTGTTGATAGGAAGCATCATATTAACAAGGATTGGGAGGCCCCCTCACTACCATCCTTTACTGTGCCTTTTTCGGATCAGCTCCCTTAAACCATCAACCTCTGGTAACACACTTACTATCTTTCAGGCTTGCATAGGCTTCATTCTCTGTGTGCAGCTTAGTGATAAGTATCCACTGACCCTGGAGTCTGCTGAACATTCCTTATAGTGTCCAACCCTGCCTTACTGGACACTCTCAGACTTAACAGGTCTGCAATTCCCAAAGGAACAGTCCAGCATGCCTTATCAATTATACCTTAGGATACAGTGCTGCCAAACAGGCAGCATTTAGATTTATTTGTAGTGGAAACAAGAATAATTATTATCGAAGAACAGACATTCAAATGACAGTGAGTAAGAATATTGGAAACAAATGGTTATGCATGAAAAAATCAACCCCATTTCTAGAGACTAAACCTAACTTACAAGTTATCCTCTTAGAGAAGTCTCTCTCACCCAAAGTTCTCTCTAGCATTTTTAACCAAGCCTTGGCTGCAATCCCTTTTTCATGATGCAAACTCTGATCTGCTTACATTCCAGGTACAAGATGCCAGAGTGCCCTCCTTGCCCCCCCCCCCCAAATACACAGAACAAACTTTTGATGTGCACATCAAGATAGGGTTCCCCTTCTCTCCCAAGGTTTATCTCTTCCTGTAGTTTCCTTCTGAAGTCTCCATCAGCTTTTCATTAGTATTTGACTTAAAAGGCTAATGGCTACCTATTGTGAGCCAGACAATACTCAAGTTCCATGTAAACAGATTGATGATAAACATCCAAGAGGTCCCTAGGTCACAACAGCATCTGGCAAAATTACAAAATGTTTATACAATAGACAAGAATCTTCTTCAGTTGGAAGGAAGTATCTAGTTCTTGAATGCCAGATATAAGCTATTTGTACAATTTCACACTAACCCTCTTGGACATTTCTTTTCACTAGGTAATTGACTCCATGTAGCAGCCTGCTTTGGGCAGCAGTGTGCTCATCCTTTTGATCAGCAGCAGCCCATAACTTGTTTCCTCACTTCTGGGGCAATTACATTGCTAACATGTAACAAACAAGAATAATACAAACAGTAGTCCAGGACTTGCATTTTTCAAGAGACAACTGAAACTGATCTCAAAGCTTTAGAAAAATGCTCTAAATTTAGACTCCACAGTTTCTGAGTGAGTTTTAAAAATAAAGTGAGTTTCCCTCTCCTCTCTCCCCCCGCTTTTTTTTTTTTTTTTTTTTTTTTTTGTCTGTAGTATCTTACACCAGGTTCCCACGCTACCAGGGTTACAAAGGATGTCACTTTTTCTTGGCAAGCAAACACATGTGAAATAAAAACATCACATTTATAATGAAAGCAACAGGACTTGGCAACACTTTTCTTAACAGTATTTTAGAGGGACAGCTTCTGATATCTGGTGTACAGTGCAATGCCTTGTAGTTGCATACTAATTTTTACCCTTAGCAAGCTTGGTTTAAAATGCAAGAGCCTGTAATTTAATATTAAACTACTCCTCAAGTCCACATATTTTTGAAATAGAACATTATAAACATGTAAAACAGCAAATGAATCTTACAAAACAATGTAGTCACAGGCATAGTCTGACTGTCTCCTGTATTTCTCTTTGGGCAGATTTATTTTTAATGTGACTTCAGCGACTCCCCTTGGTGTGGCATTTTCTTGGACTCACCAATGCCCCTTGCTAACTGGATTTAGGACCTAGCACTGATCTTGAAAAGGAACGATACTTAGGCAGTATCCGTTCACTGGGAGATGTGGAATTTACCAATGAAGAGAGAAAAGCTTCAGTACTATCTTGACGCATAGACTGTCTGTGCATATTTATGGTGGTTTTCTCTATTCATGTCAGTCTGTGCCTTTTCAAACAAACTTTTACACCACTGACTCTGCTGTTTGCTTCAAATTCATTTTATTGTTATTTTAAGTGTCTTTTATTTGCTTTTGATCTAAGTTCTCCCAGACTCTTCTCTCCCTCCTTATCCCCCTCTGCATTCCCTGTATTCTTTTCTCAGCTGCCTCTATTTGAAATCATTTCTTCTCAGATACTATCTATAATGATTGATGGTCAATAGCTGTGTTGCTTCTAATACGGCTGACATCAGGCAGGCAGACGTGACTTTTGCAGAACCCTGCAAGTCATAGGGTTCACTAACAAGCAGTTGGTGAAGTTTGCAAGTAGCCCTCCATGTTTAGAATTTAATTAAGAGAATTCATGTGGGTAAGTAAGCTTGTCAGTTTTATTTTGGATTTTTTTGGCTACTCCCTAGTTATCTAGCATCCTAAACAATCCTTATGTACAGTTTCTGGAAAGACTTTCCTACCTGCCAGCTTCTGTACTAGAAGGGGGCTAGTCAAAAAAAGGGGGGGGCTCTGTCAAAAAAGAAAAGAAAGAAAAATGAAAGGGGAATAATATTGCATACATGGAAAAGCCACTGGAAACCAACTTCTGTGTCTTCTAAAAGAAACAAAAAAGATTATTGCTACTGCATAAGGGGAAGAATACCTTTGTTATTCCCTGTTTCTGCAATACCAGTTAAAGTCTCATAGGATTCAATGCTTATGCTAACAAAAATCAATTCTTCCTCTTTTATTAAAAAATTATGTACAGTAAATTGTAGCTACAACTCAATCTATATGGTTTAACATACTCTTCTTTCATTTATTGTTCCATTCATAATCTGTTGATGATTAAGCTTCTCAGAAACAATCCACCAGCTAGTCTAAGTGATATCAAGTTGTTTGTTTTTAATCTGCTGAAAATCATCCTGTAGACAGATGCATTATTGAAGAATTACATTTTAATTTATTTTCATGCAGTGCCTGTGATGGGCATTTGGATTAACAGAGTATGATAATGTTTCTTTATGCCTGTATCATTCAAATCAGAAATTACCTGCATACACAGTCTCTGATGGTGGTCAAAAATCGTACAAAGAACTGAGAATAGTACTTCTTAATATCACACAACCCTGCTGCTCATCAATGAGTTTTCTTCTGTTCTAATGCTTTTGTCATGTATATGAAAGTCATTATGTAGTTTAGAAAACAGGAGATGAAGTGAAAGAGGAAGATCAGGGACCTGGGATACATTAATATTCAACCAGCGTCAAAGATATTTCCCTCGAGGGGCTCCTACAGGCCACACTGTTATTACAGTGCCTATCCATTATCTTGTGCTGTACTTGGTATTAAGACAATAATGGAGAGAATAGGATTATGTGCAGATGATAGGAAATGCGAAGGCAATTCAGCAAGATAGGAAATGAATGGAGACATGATTCTTTCATCGAAGCCAGGGATGGTTTAGCATAGGGTAAGAGAGAAGATAAATGAAGCAAAATGAAATCTTCACAGGTTAGCCAGGGTAAAATGAATGTTTACATATAATCCTATGAATTTAACCTTTTTGATACAGAATATCATAGCATCTTTCTTTAATACCCACAGGTATGTGCCTTAGGAGAAGATCAGTTTTATTCTAAAAACCTCACTTGACACAGGGATGGAAGCTGACTAGTGCTAATTTGACAGAGATGGCCTTAAGTAGTGGATGACCTTTTAACTCACTCTAAGAAAGGAGAAATCCTGATTGTTATTTAAAGGTTTCTGCATTTCAACTTCAGGCCCAGAAAATGACTGTCCTGCTCCTTAATGACACGGTAAACAACAAAAAATGCTGCATGGGAGAAAGACACAGAATAACTATGAGAAACATTGATTCCCATGTTTAAATGTTCACATTCTTTATATATATATATATATATATATATATATATATATATATGGTCTGGTTCTCAGAAAGATACACAATTCAGTGACTGTTACTAAGTGACTAAGTCTAATAATTTTGGAAACCCAGCATTGCGACTGATACTGTGTGACTAAGACTAATAATTTTGGATGGCCAGTATTACGTTATGATCATGATGAACAAAGACAGAACCAGAGTGTCATTTACAGACATTGTCCTGGCTACTTTCTTTCATGCTTTTTATTTAGAATAAGGCACAGATATCTACTGACAATAGTACAGTGCCACAAGAAATACTTTTTGTCCTTAAAAGCAGTGCTATATTTTATCTTTTTAAATAGTTCTCAGTCTTCACATCTAGCAAAACAGATCAGCCGTATGAGAGGATCCTAAAAACAAACCGGGAAACAAAAAGAGAATGTATAGCTATGCCACAATGAGTACAGTGTATATTCTGTTTCTGAATGGGGCTGGTATGGATTTGAACCAATGGAACATTGATTAATATATTCTTTACAGAATCTAAGCAAAGCCAAACCTACTTAGTGTCTTCACAAAGCTGTTCCCACCTGACAAAAATACTATTGACTACTGTGAGCATTTTCTTGCAAGTTTGGCCCTGCTTCCTAAACAAGAAAGCAGGCACAAAGAGAAATGAGAATCATAGGCAGATGGGCTTCTGTGCTATTCTTTGGGATACCTAGCTTTTTGTCAGCTGGCCACCTGTGTCAAAGATGGCTCCATACTGCTCTCTACTGTTTTCAACTCAGTAGTCTCTGAGCCAATTTTCTTTTATAGCTTTTTCTTTGTTGTAGGCCCTGCTGTATGTCCATCATATTTTTCATTGGCTAGTATTTCTGTTTAAAGCATACAGTTACATTGATATGACTTGCTAATTCTGCTTTGTGCCTGAATTCCTTCTCTGGTTTTGCTGCTGCTCCCAGCAAATATAATTCTCTATTAGCCTCTATCTTTTCAAAGTTGGTGTGATCATGGAAGGACCGTTTCCTACGTTGCCAGCTCACGTTACATTTTTGGGAGGTTTTATGATGGTGAGAGAGCTCATTTTTTAAAGTTTTTCATCCCAAAAGATTATGGGCCAAACAAGATTTTGAGATGGTGTAAATCAGTATTGCCCCACTCAAGTGAAGCCAGTTTATGTCAACTGATGATCTAGCCCTATAAGCACAATGCTCTGTTGCCAAATATTTCAAACCGTAAAACGTATGCCACAACAGTCTGCTTGGTTTAGAGGAAATGGCAATTAACAGTCATGGAATGTTTTAAAATAATGAATAGACTTCCAAGAACTTTTTTCATAATATAGAGGAAAATGTTAAAGAAAAAAATTCTCCCCCCAAAATGTTATATTGCCTAAAAGTAAAAAAAAAAAAAAAAAAAAAAAAAAAAAAATTATCTTGGTCTACTGGTGGCATAGTCATCCTTGCTGAGGAGAAATCTAAGTATTTCATAACATATATATGATGTTCCTGTGAAATATTGACTGTGAGCCATTACTTTGAAATAATGTGAGAAATAAATTATCCGTCACAAGAATAAGTGGCACATCATGTGAGATTATACGATCCACCACTGCATGTCTAGAGTAGTGGCTCTCAACCTATGTTCTATGGAATGCCAATAGATCATGATAATCGTCATATAGAAATATTTTGAGGATCAAGTAAGGCTTGACTAGGTATTGGAATCAAGGTGGTCTTGAAAAGGGTCTTTTATGATTTGATTCACAGAATTGAAAATGTTGAAAAAACACTGTTCTAGAGTTTGAGCTACGCTTTACCACAATTGAACAGGAACAAAGAAAATGGGAACGGAAATTACCAAGTCAAATCCAACGTGTCCACCTGATCCTAGTGGCAGAACTTTGTTAAATGTTCTTGAGATGATGAAACTGCCTAAAATGTCTCTTATAACGCTTACATATGCTCTCCCTTTTGCACACACATACTTGTGATACATACAGTATTTTAATTAACCAAAATATATTCCAAAGAATGAATTATTGTGAAATTATTCACTGTTCCATTGCTAGCCAAGTACACAATATATACCATCACATCACCCCCATAAATTACTATGCAACAACTCAAGAGGTAGCTCATCATCTAATGTAAACTCATATAGCTCCACTGACATTCACAGAATTATGCCTATTTGCAACAGTAGAGGATCCAAATATTTAAAAAACACATGCCCAATTATTAAATATATACAAATAAGTGACTGTGACTAGAACTTTGGCCGTTCTTCCAAATTTTCCCCATACCTGGCATTGCTAAAATGTATGTAAGGATTCTTCTATTCTCTGTGTTCATCATCTCTTCTTTTCCTCCCTTTCTTCTTCTCTGTTCCCATTTTCCCTTCCTTTTTTCTCTCCTAATTATCCCCTTTCATTTTGCTCTTCTGAGGAGAATAAGGGAGGTATGTATTATTTTTTTTAAATATCATATGCACCTCAGTTTGATATTATACTGCCTTATTGCATAGAGCTCAATTCCAAGGAGACTTCTGGGAGATAACAAATAGGAAACAAAGCAGTGATAGAGAGAAGGCTCTGTAAGAGGGAAATGGGCACTGCCAGATGGTGCAAAGAGGCGATTTTAAAGGGCCCAGGACTCTAGCCACTGCTACTGCAATTTTGGTTGCTTAAGGGAGCTCCAGACCTCTTGAATCACTGAGCCCTGGGGCAGTTGGCCTCTTTGCTCCCTCTTCCCCCTAACGGTATGTCTACACTACCCCGCTAGTTCGAACTAGCGGGGGTAATGTAGTCATCCGCAATTGCAAATGAAGCCCGGGATTTGAATTTCCCGTGCTTCATTTGCATGAAGCCGGCCGGCGCCATTTTTAAATGCCGGCTAGTTCGAACCCCGTGCCGCGCGGCTACACGCGGCACGGAGTAGCTAGTTCAGATTATGCTTCCTAATCCGAACCAGCTGTACTCCTCATTCACGAGGAGTACAGCTAGTTTGGATTAGAAGCCTAATCCGAACTAGCTACACCGTGCCGCGTGTAGCCACGCGGCACGGGGTTCGAACTAGCCGCCATTTAAAAATGGCGCCGGCCGGCTTCATGCAAATGAAGCTCGGGAAATTCAAATCCTGGGCTTCATTTGCAATTGCGGATGACTACATTACCCCCGCTAGTTTGAACTAGCGGGGTAGTGTAGACATACCCTAACTCTACTACTCCCCACCCTCTGTCCCAGTCAGTGGGGTCCTGGAATGAGGTTTAACAGCTAATTCGAATTAAGGGCTTTATTTTGAACTCCCGTTTCACTGCCACGTGTAGACGCTGGCAGTTATTCTAGGCTAGTCAATTTCCAAAATGGTGACCACCCGGAAACATGCTAACATGCGAACTAGGGGGCTAGTGTAGACATACCCCTAGGTTTGCCAGAACAACAAACCATTAATGTCCACAGTGGTCCTGGGATCAAAAGTTCCTTCTCCTATTGAAGAATGCAGATATGAGTTCCTAAAGTTCCTAACATCATGGAGCTTTCTAGCCCAGCCTCCATTACTATTGGTGATCCTTCCATGGTGATTATCCATACCTCACAGAATCATTAAAATGTACCTCTTCCTGGTGAAGAACTCTGAGGCCTGGTTGGGGACAAAGCATATGCACGTGGGTCCCACCATTGATCCCAGTACAATTTCAGAACCCCAGCTATGAAATCCATTAATGACCTCCAAGATTCATCACCTGAGGCAACAGCACCTTTTCCGATAGGAAGGCACACTTCTATGGCAACCGCCCCAACAACTGATTCACCAAACTGGCTAGACTTGGAACAGTTGTGATACGGGTGGCGAGTTTCCAGATAGCAATGACCACAGGCTTTTCCATGCTAAGTAGAACTCCTCCGTATATTCTAACTCTGCAGCTCCAGGGTGAGTGCTGCTCTGATTTATAAGAAAACTGTTTGTTCGTTTGTTTGTGTCATCCTGAGGTTCTGCTGCTAGCGCTGGTCATCTCCATTCTGCATAACTATCCTTCCCCGCTGCTAGTGTTAATTGGCTGAGCAGAGAAACACTGCTACGCTGAATGAAGCTGCTCCAGAAAAAGTTCATGCACAAGTAACTGCTCAATTTCAAGCTCCTTTTCCTTTATCTGCATCACCACAGCATAGCTGTGGCTGTCTCCCAAAGCATCTGAAGACACCTGGCTTTGTGACTGCCAAAACATGTGCATCAGCCTGCTCATATTAATAAACATCAGGATCACAGTGCTCAACACATTTTCCTCTATGCTGCCTGAAAGCACTTTGAAAGTGGTGCTGGCTCATGAAACAAATGATGGGTACCAGGAGAGGAATCATAGGAATCTACTAGTCTGACTCCCAAGTCCCAGAATTCCAGACATTATCCCAGCATGCCCCACAAGAAAAATCCCAGAATGCAGACAGCCCAGCTGTAGAACAATGCGTCATAAAATGTCTGTCCAATGTGCTAAGTGCTTATTTCAAAAGATTGCCTCAATGTGTGGACATAATGATTAAAAAATAAAGTAGTTTAAGTCAGCATAACAAAAGTGTTTTTTCAGAAATTATTCCTGATTATATAAAAGTGGGAGAAGTGTAATCTGAAAATATTTTCAGTATTAACAATCCATAAGACTAAATATTTCTTCTTCAAGGATGCCCTATTACTCATTGGTATTTGATGCTATGATGTACTGTACTGTGCAATTACATGCTTGAATGCCTTAAAATGTTCAAGGCTCCTAATTACTAGAGCTGGTCAGAAATGTTTCCATCATTTTGACAAAACTTTTTATTCTTATTAATTTTGTTGTCATTTCATTAAAAATATGGAGAAACAACTGTCAGAACATCCAATTTATACATTTCCGAATTAAAAATATCAAGGAAGTTTCATTTCAATTTTAGATTAAAAATACATAAACAAAAGCACCATCTCTACTACTTTCCTCAGAATTGTTTTCTCCCACTCTATCATAATGACAGTTTAGTTAGGGTGACATACCCATATCAACAGTCCATTGATTACAATGTTTAGATGCTCTGATGGCAGAGCATTTTCTGTGGAGGGCCGCAAGCTTTGTAATTATGTATCCTATTGGTTTCACAGTGGTCTGGCCTCTTGGACTTCAAGCCAAGTGTAAAGCCCTTTTTTATTTTAGCATTTCATGTGGTGGTGAACACAGGTAATGTTTTGATAAGTTTAGCAATTATATTATATTTAGTATAGGAAAAAAGGTGTACCTGCTTCTCTTCAACTCACCTGTGCAAGTTTTTTTGCCTGCAGAGCTACTTAGACTAACATAAGAGGGGAGTACTGGAATTGGGTTCACATCTAGAGACCAGAGAGGAGTATTCAACTTAAGATATTTGTGGGAGCAGGAAACAGGTATTTCAATGCACATCTCTGCTGCAAAATCTTTCTACAGCATGTGCATGTGAATGCCTGAATGCCATTTCAGTCTCTCTCTCTGAGTCTAACTTAAGATATCTAAATATATGTCTCTGTATATTGTAAGCATTATACTAAATTAGATGGGACTGTAATCATGCTATGGCTTTCCCATAGGGAAAGCCAGTAAAATTATGTTCCATTAGATTTGTAAAATACTACTCATTAAAGGCAGGAATGAAATTTATGCCCAAGAGTAACAAAGCAGAAAAGATTCTCCATGCTGCACTTTATATCAGTTTTGGCATGAAGGAGATATTTTCCAGGCAAGTTGCTATTCTCTGATGTCAGCCCATGATTTTAGCATGAGCTTTCAGCCTGTAATTTCTTGATTTCTTCATTCCGAAATATCTTTTTTTCTTGCTTTGATACTTCAAGAAAGTTTAAGCTGTAAAACATTTTTAAAGATAACAGACAATAGTTCTGGGATGGGGGAAATAGTTTATCAATAAAGTTTCCTTATTTATATTTGTCTTTACTATAAAAATTTTTAAAAAATCAGTGTCTTTACTCTGCTGCTGAATTCATTGTTTTGATTTCTCTGATTTGCTCTGGCAAACTTTCAAGTATGCCATGGGAGAATTTTAAAAGTGAAGCACTCATTTAGAAGTCACACATATATACACAGAGCTTCAATTTAAACCATTATTGCATACTATCCCTTTTCTTTTATAATAATCCATTAAATGCTTTCAAGTATGGAGAAGGAATAGCAGCCTGTAGATCTGAATGGAGCCCAGGTGACCTATAAAATACATACTGCCTCACTGCCTGAGTTGTTACAGCTCTCATCTCTAATGGATGGTATTGTTATTTTACCATCCAACCAGCCACACATATCAATTATACATTCTTCTGAGTCATGAATCTGTTTTCTAAGACTTCCTATCTATTTTTGCGGTAAAGTGTGTGGGTTTTTTTCTTAACATATGATCAAAATCAAAGATTCATAAAAATGCTTTTTCATTAAGTGTTAATAATTTGGGGAAAAATCCTTCTTGAAAAAACAGAGAATATGGATTTTCCAACTATTTCAAACATATGCAGTTTAACAGTATCTAATTTCTTTACTACAGTAAATATACCAGGCAGTACTTTGTGGTGCAAGTCAGCATTTTTCCTTTTGTTATATTGGTGACTGGCAGCACAGTTATAATTAAATGTTCTTTGCCTTCTCCATTTTATGGAGCTTATCATCCAGCCATTTTAATTGGATTTATCTTGATATATAAATTGATATCTCAGAGGCAAACTTTTTTCTGGGAAAAAAAATCCCAAATGTAACATAGATTATCTCAATTAACTATGTTCTGCGGTAACATGTTTATGATGATTTCAGACTATTTTATTTAAATTAGTCTAAGAATGATGTACCTTTAAACATTTTGCAAAAAATTTTGCTATTTCAAAAAAAACTCACAACCAAACCAAGTGACAGCCAAATTATGTAATTTCCAAAGGAGGCTAAGCCTTCAGTACAATTAAAATATAAATGCTTTCTGGACAGAATTACCTATTGACTAAATACATGACTGAATCAACCCTAGAGTTTTGTTCAGATTATGCAGTGCCACATCTAAGGCATTCTTAGACATACAGAATATTTGTTATTGCTAATGAAAAATTAAGGCAGAGGACTTACATGTAGAGTGAAAAAAATCCTATTTGCACATGTAGAGTATATTTAGGGAGAACTGAAATGGTTTGACTATAATAAGCAGCAGATACCTTTGTCCATCCTTCAGATAATATTAGAAACATTTTAAAATTTAAGACCAAGTTAGCCGAGAACGTTATGGTAGGGTGATTCCAGTATATTAGCACAACTCCTTTCCAGGGTTAAGGATTAAGGATCTGATTCTGATCTCTCTCACGCCAGCATAAACCAGAAGGAACTCAATTTAAATCAGTTGAGTTATACCACTGTAGCACGACAATGAGTCCATTAGTGTCCAAAAGACATACTGTAAGTATACATATAAGAATGCAGTATGAAATCATAAAAACTGAAAAACTACTACTGTACTGAGCAGTGTGCATGTAATTTGATGAGTGATAAGAGACAAACCCTCAAATAGTTCAAAACATGCAGCCTTTTATACATGGCATAATCACAAACCATATGCTGTAAATGAAATATTTACTCCAAAATATACATGCAAGAGACACATTATGGCTGGTATGATCCACTTCAAAGAAAATGTGCTCACACATTGTGTTTACATTAACTACCTGAATTTTTCATTCATCCAACAGTATACTTTGTTGTCTTTGTTTTTAAATTCCATTTCCTCTACTTTTTTGCAAAGATTCTCTTCACTGTCCTTCATTCAAAAAGTGCTGTGTTTTTGTCAGTTATAAAATTAGGTCCACTCCTGCAAATACTTATACCAGGCAAAGTTCAAGGAAGTAAATGGATAAGAACTCAAGATAATAAGCAGAGCTGTGCAAATAATGGATTTTTCTGCGCACTGGCAATTCCAATAAAATGTGATTGGAGCCAGACAAAATGTTCTGATTTAATTTAGAGCAATTAACAATTTTTAATTTTTTTAAAAATAAAGGGCATTTCAAAAGACAAATTGTTTTGAATTGAAACTTCTAAATGAATTGATGTGTTTTGATTTTTTCTCAATTTAAATTTGGATTATATTTTGAAATTTACAATTTGACAAATGTATCACAAATTTGCAAAACATATCACTATTGCCAAATCTGCATTTTGCATAAATAATGTTTCAGCTGAAAGTTTTGCTTTGTCATATTTATTTATTTAGCACGCATATAATCCTCTAGCCAAGCAATGGCATCTTCAGTGGCGTGATGCAGTTCTTTTAGACCACCGCTGAGCCTAGTCAGTAGATATTCATTGACAATGTGCATCATCATCTGTGTTGTGCCACAGCTGTCACTAAGGCCTATCATGAAGGCCTTAGCAATGCAGGTTGGCTTCACAGAGTCCTTGCCCAGTCCTGAACCTGCTCAATAGGAACCACTGTCAGTGGGGCAAGTCAAAACGAGGTGGGAAGATTGTGGGATCAGTGACAGAGACTGGATGGGGATCATACTAGGTATCCATTCAACTCACCAGAGTGTTTCCACCCTTACATCCTGGCATGACATATGAGGCCATAATGGGCAATGTGACAGAAAGTGTGCAGCTGGCAACTTAAAAAGGTCATTGTGTCAGTGGCAGGCTTGGGTCAGCACGTACTTTCTCCCATAATTTGCCACTGGCAACCTCTTCTCTGATATGAGGAGGTGCACTATTGCTCAGAACTGGAAGCCATGGGAGTGGAGTTGGATGCAGGGTTCCAGAGATGATGCACATCGCAGCATGTAACTGCATTTCCACCAGTTTGGTATGTGATGTGCCATAGTACTGCCCCTCTGAATACTAGGTGGCAAGAGCTGATGTCAGCATGGTTGGAGCACCAGCACCCCGTGGCAAACCTACCAGTTTGCTAATGTGTGTTAAATTTATCGGATGTCCTCCTAAGTTGGCCATGATAATTCAGTGAGCACTTTAAGGTCATACCTAAATAGACCCATTCTTCATACTTCACCTTCAAACCATTCAGATGAACATTCAGTTCTCCGGTTGCACTTACATGATAGTACAAACCAGAGGCTGTTTTTATGATGCTTGGCTGAAAGTGCCAGGTCTTACAGTACCCAGCTAACTTTAACATGTCCTGGTTTAAGCTGCCATCAAGCTTGTGAAATGTCCAGGTATGGGTACTGCAATAGATGTTATCAGGGTAAATGAACTTTCATGACTCTATTGTTGGCATATCATTGCTGTAAAGGTTGAATAGGGTTGAAGAAAGCACAGAGCCCTGGGGTAACAAATTGCTCTGTTGATTTCAAGCACTCGTCTTCTCTCCCCTATGAATACTGAACTGCCTCTTGTGGAGGAACAGTTCAACTATGCCTGAGACCCAAGATAGCAAGACCCATGATATCTTCTTGAGCAGCCAGTGTGCTATACTATGTCATATGCTGATGTTAGTTCAATGAAAACAGTGCCTTTTTTCAAGTTTCTCTGGAATTAATTTTCAGTGATTGTGGTCAGTGTATTTAGTTGCATATGCAATGGCCTCAGTGAAAGCCAGATTAATCAGAGGTCAGAATTCTCTCCATGTTGGATAATGCACACTGTAGGATCAAGAGCTAATGTGCCTAGAAGCACACCAACAGTGATGATATAGGACACTCTTGGCTTGATGCATGGCTTGGATCCTTTCCAGGATTTGGGAGACCAATGGATTTTGTGGTGCACAAGAAAAAGCCAAGCACGGAGGCCAAGGTACTTCAGGAATTCTGAAGATATGCTGTCATAGCCTGCAGCTGTTCCACACTTGATGCTACCCAGCATCTGTTCCAGCTCTGCTACAGTAAATGGTACTGGCCATGGTAATGACCAGCTACCTACTTGAGTGTCACTGAGGGTCAGCTGAGTGCTGCACCACTCCAATGCATCAGAGCAGACTCCAACACTTGTGGCTGGAGCAGACAAGCATCCTCTTAGTCATCCCATCTGGCTCATCAAGCAGTATCCTATGATTCAATCAGATGGTCAGCGACATCTCACCCACCAAATTCCCTATACTGCTCAAGCAAAGCAGCAGTCTTCTTGTCAAGACAGAGGATATAGACCATTCAGCAATCATGTGGGAAGCAGTCTTCTTTGCAAACAGCACCACATAAGCCACAATAGTCTCTCTTACTGAGATATGCCAGGCTGGTATTGTCACCATACTCTTCTCCAGCACTCCCTGGATTATTGCTAGTTGGTCGGTTGGAAGTTCTACAATTTCTTTTTGTAGCTCTTGACAACAGGGAGCTGTAGCTCAGTGTGGATCAGTGAGGGTCTATGTTGGCTGTGTTTATCCAAAATTTGGCAAGGTGCTGGCTGAGAATGGCCATGAATTGAACTAACCTAGCATAAGTCAGCAGAAAAGTCACAATCCCATCTAAAAGAATAGAACATGCCAAAGTGCTTCGAATTATGGATAAGGTGAGGTCATTTCAAGATGCCTAATATGTAAGTTGTTCACTGTCTATGTCAGCCTCCTTATTCCCCCAGTCTGCGTGATGGCTGTTGAAGTCTCTGATGTAGACAGGTGGGTGTGAAGGCTTGGTAAAACCTGTTGGTTCCAGCTGATGCTTGGAGTCTTGTAAACATTTGCTAGTTGGAAAGGTCCAACCTTGATTGTGTTACAGAATTCACTGGCTATCAGCTGAGTGGTGTCTGCAATGTTGGACCTGACATACATGGCTCGGCCATGCTTCGGGTGTTCCACATGGCACAAGTCAAAGCTGTCAGTGCTGTAATGCCCATCTTCAGCAGCTACCATGTGTGTCTCTTTCATATATTCATAAATTACTGTAGTGCAAACCCAGCACAACTTGAACATCATATGCTGTGGAGCCCAGATATGGGGGACCATCTGGGCCAAGGCCCAACCACTTTTTTTTTCCAGGCCAAACCTGAATAACACCACAGCCCCATGTGCCAGGTTGCAATGCCACTCACCCAGATTTGGCCTGACTGCCTTCTTTCACAAAGGGTAGCCAGGCCAATGGTGTTGAAACTGAACAGGGTGTCAGTCCCACTCAGGTTTATGGCAGGTCACATACTTGCTCAGATTTGGAGAAGGTGGGTGTATAGGATCATTGGCTGGGGGCAGGCTACTGGTTGGGAGATAGGGGGAGTCACCTGAGAAGGAAAAGGATTATGCAGAAACTATGACACAATGTAGCCCCTGCTGAACATACACTGTGTCTTCAAAAAATGCTATATTCACATCCTGCAGGGAGATCCCATTTACCCAATGAGTAGAACTCCATTCTCAGGTATAGCACAAACATACCAGAATCAACTCTCTGTCTCCAGCTTCTTATTAGAACTAATATACCTGCCTATTCTTTTTCCTTTCTATTTTTTTGGTCTACCGTACCACATCACAAGTTGATCTAAAGAACAGAAATAATGCAGGTAGCTAAATGACCGATCAATTTAAAATATGTTAAAATGCATTTGTTGAGAAATTTCTGGTTTTAAGCATGTAATGGAGATTCATATATTTAAAGTATCATACTATGGGCAGATTTGGAAATGGAAGGGCAGCTGTAATTCTGAATTTCCTGGTTTCAGTTGGTTGTAGTTACATCCTTTAACATGAGTCAGTTGGATCTACATAGCTCTCTCCCATTCAATGATTTGAAAAGTGAGAGTTAATTTTATTTTTAAATGATTTTTAGATTATTTGGGGGTTGTATTTTTAGGGTTAACTATTATAAATAAGTCTGTATTCATGCAAATGTTGTTTCTGTAAATATAATTTCATAAAGCAAAACCATCCACTATCTTTAGCAATGAAATTTAAGTGGCAAGTGTGACAAGCAAAGAAAAATGAATGCAGTTAACTTTAGCCATCCTTGCTCATCTGAAAGCTTATGTCAGTTTCTAAATAAGCTTTTCATTTTTCTGTTCAGTCTGCTGATCTTTGTTGATTTACAGCATGAGTAAGCATGGCACATTGCAACGTGTATACTATATTTTTCCTAAATAATAAAATATTTATTGCAGACCCATCAAGCTTGCTAGTGGCTTTGAATTATTATAGCAATGAAATGCCATGTTAACAACTCATTTACATTGTTGCAGAAAACTCTACGTTAACACTGTAAGTAATTTACTTCTATTTAGGAAAAAGGATGTCCAAAAACCTATCTAATGCTGATAATAAATTATAATCTGATACAATTTACTCTAATCCAGGGCTACTCAACACACGGCCTGTGGCCTGTTTGTTCGTGGCCCGTGGCGCAATTTGGGTTTACGCAGGGTACAACACATGGCCCAGGGGTGGGATCCTTTGAATGGTGAGTCAATATAACGGTCTTCTGTTGATATGCATTTTAATAGTTACATTCCTGGACTGTCATTGCTCATTAAAAGTGCTGTCATGGGTGGAAATTGGGTAAATATTGCATTTTATTAATATCAGTAGAACTGATTTAAATGAGGCCTGTGTGCTGTGTAGTCTTGCTTTAATCTTTGTATTCATGCCCATCAGTGTGAAAGAAAGCTATTTGCATATATATTTACATGTATATTCAACCAAACTTAAGTTGAGGCCCTCAGCATCATTGTGGCCCCCAGGGCTTCCAAAGTTAAATAGCCCTGCTCTAATCATTCTCTTCTCCCATGTTGGGTTCTCCCCAGTACTTCACCAAAATCAGGAGCAAGACAGAAAATGGGATGCCTTTAAAGATACATCACTGCTGCTAGGCAAGGATACCAGTTAGCCAGGCCATTAGCACTCAGTTCCTGGAATTCCATCAATAAGCCACAGAGTTTTGGAATGTTTGTTTGACATAAAGATGAAAGAGAGTAATTAAAGAAGATATAGGAGAAGAATATTTCCCAAAAAGAAACCAGAATTTTTTCTGGAGTGAAGAGAGGAATGGTCATATGAAAGGAAAGGGTACATTGTGCGGAGCTGGTAAGGTTTTATTCTTATGGAAAGGGAAGAGTTTATTGATCTGAGGCTATAGCTACTTTTACTAGCTTCGTTCAGTGAACTGATATATTTGAGATACTAAAGATCTCAGTATGTAATATATAAAGACAGGAAGTACTATATGTGCAACTAATTTTGTTTATTTGTGTAATAAGGTGCACCCCTCACCTCCCCTCCTCCCCTACACACACAAGTACCTTTTTGGCCAAGTGCACATGCCTGTACTTTCTTGCCATTTGTGGTGAACCTTCAGTGACCCAGCCCTCCAGTGAAGTCACACAGTCTGTATGAGAGATAAAAATAAAAAACCTTCCAGGATAATAAGTCCAATAGGGAGGCTTATCTCAGCACCATCTATCAGGTCCCTTTATCTGCAGTCCAAACGAGAACATCTACACAGCAATTTTTCAGTCCCATGAGCCAAACCCCAAGACAGCTGACCCAGTCCAGTTGTGGACTTTTATCCCTGAGTAGACAATACTATAGGTTCCTATATAGCTTTTTAGGATTAACCTTATTCCTTTGAAATTTTTGACTTCTGTCCCAAGCCAACCCACTCCTTTGCTCAGACTCTAAACCAATAGTGTGCAAACCTTCAGCTCAAAAACAATATCAGAAATCTCAGTATGACCAATGCCAGAGGTTATAATGTCTCGGGAAGGCATGTTATCCCTATCAACATTTGTTTATAAAGCATAATAACTAACTGACTCTGAATGACAACACACAGGTAGTAAAGTAGAAGGACAATAAAAACTGTGAACAGTGTCCCATATGTAAATGAAATATACCACACCCTAGATTACTTTATTAGTACAGTAAAACCTAAAGACCCCAGCTCTGATGAGAGACCATCTGTCACGAGTGACTATTTAAATAGGAGACACAACACCACTGCTCACTGGTGTATAGACCTTGAAAGAAAGCACTTCTGACCAATGACCACTTTCACTAACTCCCAGGAGTGATTGTTCTTGGCAGGTTTTACTTCACACTGAAAATTGTACAACTACTACCTAATGACATCTAATAGGTTAATCTGGCATAATTTCAATGCCCCTTCCTTGTGACTATATACTTGCTTAATTTCAAATTACCCTGTTCAAAAATTATTTGAACAGCAAGGGACAAATAAGTGAGCATTATTGTTTGCTGGTTGACTAGATAAGCAGTTAAACATCTAGAGGTGAAGTGGAGGACAGTTAACATACTAGCCCTCTCAATTATCACACAATGCCCACTTCTCAGGGAATTAGAGCTATTATGATTTGTTCTTATGAATAAATAAGTATTTTAGCTCTCAAAGGGTAATGCAATAGTCTTGAAAATCTTCTTTGTGACTCTTGCTTTATCAGTTATATTTTATAGTATAAACCCCAGTTGTGTATAAGAGGATAAAGATTGCTGACAAGTTTGTAATTTTAATTTTTGTTCTCAGATGTGGCTGTCCTAAATGTAGTTTAACTAAAGGAAAGTCTTCCCCTTGGTGTTATCAGCAAAAAATAGCATATATTTAAAGATATAAAGATATCAACAGTGGATAGAGTTGCACAAATTCTTCATTATTATATTATTTTTCAAGCTAATGAACTTCCTGTGAAAATAATGTCTTGAGGAGACTCAGCAACATTCAAGTCCAGAAACATTTAAGGGTAAATCAGGCACAGCTTCAAAGAGACAGAAAGATGGAAAGAGGTTATTTCTTTATGTACTGAATTTCATAGTCTAGGAGGACATTTGTTTGTATTCAGTGTGTACAGGAAATGTTCTTTGTGGGACATTTTGACCCAAAGTCTTTGAATTTTTATCAACAGAGTAGCTGATTTCCTTTTCAGCTGCCAAGTGTCTGAGTTCCATAGTCATCTTTCCAGCAAAAAGAACAAAACTAAATATATGACCATTTTAAAGAAGCCTGATCACAAAAGAAAGCTTTAGAGGACCCAAACAGTGGACCATATGTGAAATTAAATGGGCAAGCCATTAGCATCAGCTGTGAACATATTGTACCAACTGGGAATGAAAATAAAACATTCAACAACCAACTGTTATAAATCTGTAAATAGTCAAGCTAATTCCTATTGGTAACAAAAATACATGAATAGGGCTACTCATCAGGGTCCCATTGTCCTGTTCATAGGTAATGTGGCATTTTTATTTCTAAAAAAACCTGGAGAGAGAGGGGTTTGGTACAAAAGTCAGTTCTTGTATGTTAAAAACTCCTGGGATTTTTGAAACTGGGTCCAAAGATTACAAAGCCAAGATAATGAAATACTGAATTATTTTGATGCAATTTTTCTATATACACAAGAGCACACCACAAAAAAAATCCCCGATGCACATTATGCAAAGAATCTGGCAGAGAATACTAGAAAATTTGTAGAGAGCACCAAACTACAGAGAATTTGTGCTGTAGCTGGCAAGTGTCCTCCTACCTACTAGTTGCTTCACATTTAATAATGCATGTTGTGAACAGATGGATAGAATGTCAATAAGGCTTTCTGTATCATCAGTAGTAATGAAATACTGGAGTTTGAATACTTAATAGCACAGAAATCAAAAATCTTGGAAGAAATTTGTCAATGTCCTATTTGCAATAGTTTAGCTGTGCTTTAATAGCATCAGTGAAGGCCAAGTATTTCTTCTCCCTGGATTACTGTAGTTGAGTGCCAAAACATCAAAAAAAAGTGACACATTTTTATCTGCCCACAAAAAGTTAAGAGCAAATCCCCTAAGTCAATCACTTAGGGTATGTCTACACTACAAAGTTAATTCGAACTAACAGACGTTAGTTCGAATTAACTTTAATAGGCGCTACACTAGCGCTCCGCTAGTTCGAATTTAAATCGAACTAGCGGAGCGCTTAGTTGGAACTAGGAAAACCTCATTTTACGAGGATTAAGCCTAGTTCGAACTAGCTAGTTTGAATTAAGGGGTGTGTAGCCCCTTAATTTGAACTAGTGGGAGGCTAGCCCTCCCCAGGTTTCCCTGGTGGCCACTCTGGCCAACACCAGGGAAACTCGTATGTCCCCCTCCCAGCCCCGGACCCCTTAAAGGGGCACGGGCTGGCTACGGTGCCTGTGCCAGGTGCAAGCCTGCCAGCACCCAGCCAGCAGACCCTGCACCTGGCACAGATCGAGCCACCCACCCGTGCTGGGAGGCGGTTGGCCCGGCGAGACCCCCACCCCTGATCCTTCAGTTTCCCCACCCCCTCCTTTCCCTTGCTTCCCCCTTTCAGCTCCCTCCTCCCAGTTTTCCCCTTCCCCTCTCCCACCCTCTCTCTTCCCCTCTCCCACCTCCTTTTCCCAGTTTCCCCGAGTTTTGTTAAATAAACAGAGTTTCTAGTTTTGTCCACACGTTATCTTTATTTTGTACATCAAGAAGAGGGGCTAGGGAAGGGTAAGTGGAAGGAGGTGAGGGAGGAATGGGGCACGAGCCCCCGATGGGGAGGACTGGGCTGGCTCTGCGGGCTTCTGGGGGTGGAAGCTCTCCTGCAGCCCCCCAATTGCCCTCTCTCCCCAGATGGCACCTGCAGCAAGTGCAGCCGGGCTGATGGCCGAGTGGTGTGATGTGCCCAGTGTGGGTAGTCCGGGCAATCCAAGCCAGGACTGCTTTGCAAGCGGGGCACCCCTGAGAACTGTCTGTCCGGGGTGGGGGTCAGGACCCTTTAAGCACAGCCCTCGGCTAGCCTGAGACAGCATCTCCACACTCTAAGTCCTCCTCTGATGCCCTCCTGGCACTGCTTCCGGCCATCCTTAACCCCGCTTCAGGGTCTAATTAATGTGGACATGCTAGTTCGAATTAGCAAAACGCTAATTCGAACTAGTTTTTAGTTCTAGATGCGTTAGTTCGAATTAGCTTAGTTCGAATTAACTAATTCGAACTAAGTTAGTTCGAATTAGTGCTGTAGTGTAGACGTACCCCTAGAGAGGAAAGAGCAACTTTGCTGTCAGGCTTGCACACCTAGTGAGGAGGGCTTTAAATTAGGTTCATTGGGGGATGGTGACCAAAGCCCTGAGGTAACTGAAGAAGTTGGACACTGGGAAGAATCACAAGGAGGAACGAGCAACAAAGGAGGACCCCTGATTCAGATGGAGAAGGTAGGGTGATCAACTGGTTATCTAAAGTGTTTGTACACCAATGCAAGAAGCCTGGGAAACAAACAGGAAGAATTAGAATTAGAAGCCCTGGCCCAGTCAAAGAACTATGATTTGATTGGAATAACAGAGACTTGGTGGGATGACTCACGTGACTGGAGCATTGTCATGGAAGGGTATAAACTGTTCAGGAAGAATAGGCGCAGGAGAAAAGGAGGAGGAGTTGCATTGTATGTTACAGAGCAGTATGATTGCTCTGAGCTCCAGTACATAGAGGGAGAAAAGATTGTTGAGAGTGTATGGGTTAAATTTAGAGGTGGAAGCAACAGTGGCGATGTCCGCCGGATCAGGTGGATGAGGTAGACAAAGCTTTCTTTGGACAATTGAGAGAAGCTTCCAGATCACAGGCCCTGGTTCTCATAGGCGACTTTAATCATCCTAAAAGCGGCGAGGAGTCCTGTGGCACCTTATAGACTAACTGAAGTGTAGGAGCATAAGCTTTCGTGGTCAAAGACCCACTTCGTCAAATGCACAAAGTGGGTCTTTGCCCACGAAAGCTTATGCTCCTACACTTCAGTTAGTCTATAAGGTGCCACAGGACTCCTCGCCACTTTTGCAGATTCAGACTAACACGGCTACCCCTCTGATACTTTAATCACCCTGACATCTGTTGGGAGACCAATACAGAAGTACACAGACAATCCAGGAAGTTTTTGGAGAATTTGGTGATAGCTTTCTTGGTACAAGTGCTGAAGGAACCGACCAGGGGCCATGCACAGCTTGACCTGCTGCTCACAAACAGGAAGGAACTAGTAGGGGAAGTAGAGGTGGGTGACAACATGGGAAGCAGTGATGATGAGATGGTAGATTTCAGGATCCTGACCAAAGGAAGAAAGGAGAGTAGCAAAATACAAACCCTGGACTTCAGAAAAGCAGACTTTGACTCAGAGAACTGATCGTTAGGATTCCCTGGGATGCTTACATGAAAGGGAAAGGACTCTACGAGAGCTGGCAGTATTTTAAAGAAGCCTTATTAAAGGTACAGGAAGAAACCATCCCGATGTGCAGCAAGAAAAGCAAATATGGTAGGCGACCAGATTGGCTTACCGGGGACATCCCTGGTGAACTTAAACACAAAAAGGAAAGTTACAAGAAGTGGAAACTTGGACAGGCGACCAGGGAGGAGTATACATATATTGCTTGAGAATGCAAGGGAGTTATCAGGAAGGCAAAAGCGCAGTTGAAATTGCAGCTGGCAAGGGATGGGAAAGGTAACAAGAAAGGTTTCTACAGGCATGTTAGCAATAAGGGGGTGATCAGAGAGGGTGTGGGGCCCTTACTGGATGAGGGAGGTAACCTAGTAATGGATAATGTAGGAAAAACTGAAATACTCAATGCCTTCTTTGCCTCTGTCTTCACGGACAAGGTCAGCTCCCAGACAAAAGCACTAAACAAAGCATTATGGGAAGGAGGTGGACAGCCCTTGGTGGGGAAAGAACAAGTTAGGACCTATTTAGAAAAGCTAAACATGCACAAATCCATGGGTCTGGATTTAATGCATCCGAGGGTACTGAGGGAGTTGGCAAATGTCATTGAGGAGCCTTTGGCCATTATCTTTGAAAACTCGTGGAGATCGGGAGAGATCCGGATGATTGGGAAAAGGCAAATGTAGTGCCCATTTTTAAAAAAGTGAAGAAGGACAATTCAGGGAACTACGGACCAGTCAGCCTTACCTCAGTCCCCAGAAAAATCATGGAGGGGATCCTCAAGGAATCCATTTTGAAGCACTTGGAAGAGGGGAAAGTGATCAGGAATAATCAACATGGATTCATGAAGGGCAAGTCGTACCTGACCAATCTGATTAGTTTCTATGATGAGGTAACTGGCTCTGTGGATATGGGAAAGTCAGTGTGTGACGGACCGCCACAGGTCCGCACTCGAGCGAGGGCCGCCGACGCCCCCTGGAGGCCGCCGGACGGACCGGCAGGCAGCCCTGGGAGGAGGGGAGAGCGGGCCAGGGAGGAAACCCCGCAGGGGGAGGGCCGGCTAACTCCCCGGCGGGGAAGGAGGGGCCAGGGACAGCCCCAGCTGACGGGCGAGGAGCCCGAACGGCGTTCCGCTCGGCCAGAGCCACGCGGAACCAACGTCAGGCCGGGACGCCCCGGCCGTGACGTCAGCGGACGCCAGGACGCCCGGGGGACGGAACGGACGCCCCTGACGTCATCACCCGGGCCGTTTGAAAAGCGGCCCGGGGGAGCAGGACGAGGCGGCACTCAGGGGAGCTGCCGCCACCACCGCCGCCCCAGCCGCCAAGGGGAACCCCCCCCCGCGTTGGAAGAGGAGAGGGAATGACCCCGAACCCTCACGATGGCCGCGGGACGAGACCGGCGCCTCGGGCAGGGTAAGTGACTGCGGGACCTTCCCCGTCGGGGAGGAGGAGAGCAGGAAGTGGAAGCAGCCCGGGACGGGGGCCTTCTGGCGCCCGTGGACAGGCGCGTTACGGGGATAAACCCCGCCTGTCGTGGGAGGAACGCATACTTTGTTCCCCCCCCACTTAGGGCCCCGGGCTGGGACCCGGTGGAGAGGGCGGGCCTGGGTCCCCCACGTTCCCCCTCCCTACCACAAGACCCCAACCCACAGAACCCCGCTGGGGTGAATAGATAAAAGGGCGAGGACCCTGTCACTTTGACTGTCCCGACGGGGACCCGACTTACGGGCAGACCGCCGAGGCGAACCCGTCCCCTCGCCGGGACCCCGGGCAGTCTGGAACCCCAGGCCAGTCCCGAGGAGAAGGAACCCCGAGTTCGCTGATCCCCGGTCCAGACTCGTGGCCGGGTGATCGCACTCACACAACCAGACGAGAGACGGGTCCGCTGAACCCCCCTTCCCCCGCCGGAAGGGGGCGCTCGCACCCACGCGGGCCGTCACACAGTGGATGTGATATACCTTGACTTTAGCAAAGCTTTTGATACAGTCTCCCACAATATTCTTGCCAGCAAATTAGGGGAGTATGGATTGGATAAATGGACTATAAGATGGATAGAAAGCTGGCTAGACTGTCAGGCCCAACGGGGAGTGATCAATGGCTCGATGTCAGGTTGGTGGTCAGTTTCTAGCAGAGTGCCCCAAGGATCGGTTCTTGGACCAATTTTGTTCAACATCTTTATTAATGACCTGGATGAGGGGATGGATTGCACCCTCAGCAAGTTTACAGATGACACTAAGATAGGGGGAGAGTAGATACGCTGAAAGCAGGTGTAACCCTTCTGCCGGGTAGGCCTGGCAGTAACCAGGGCTGGGTTCAATATCTTGGGGTCCATCTCACATAGAACCGGCTCAAGCTCCCACCCAGTAATCTGGGAAATTCATGCACCCCTGGGCGCCTCTGAGAGGCAATGCTTCCCTACTCACAAGCACTGAATCTGAGTGTAGGAAAGAAACATTTAATGAAACACAGAGAGAAGTCATACAGCATTAACTTGGGGAAAACACCACAAACATGAGCCAAGCCCCGCCCCCAGCCAAGAATTGCCCAAAGTCCAAAGAGTCTGACACCCCAAAAGTCTCTGTCCCTGGTCCGTGCCACCCAGAGTCCCAAAGTTCACCCGCAGGGTTTCACCTCCCCACCTGGGTAGAAATGGGGGTGGAGGGATAGATAGGGGGCACCTTATACGAAACTCCACCACGCTCCTCCAGCTGTCTCATCCCACGCCACTGGATGCTCTGCTGGGCGCCTGCCGCCGCTCCTCGTCTGCCGCCGCCGCTGGTCACCACTCCCCGCCTGCCGCCGCTCCATGCCATGCCGCTGGTGGCCGCTCCTCGCCTGCCGCCGCTCCATACCACGCCACTACTCGCTGCCACTTCACTGGCTGCAATAGATCTGGCTCTCAGCCAAACCAGTGATTTCAGCTCTCAGTGATTTCAACTCTTAGCCACCAGCTGGACTGGCAAATGAATCCAGCTTTCACTGGACTAGCAAAAGAAAAAGACTCCTCAGGGAGTCTGCTTTAGGTCTGTCCTTAAAACAAAGGGGGAAAGGTGCAGGCTGGGCCAGTCTTATAGCTCACACCTAGCAGGTGTGAAGCAGGCTGACTCAAGCCCTTTAACCCTTCCCCCCAGCTCAGTTCACTCAACTCTGGAAGGGGGGAGGCTTGTTCTTCCGAGACCTCTTACCATGATGGTGTTGTCTCTCCTGCAAGCACTGGTGGCATGTTTTACAGTTCCCACATTTAGGGGTAGCATGATTAGTGACCCCCACAGTCCCAAATTATATACAATTCTCCATATTCCATTTCATCAGCCCTGACCCTCCATCAGCCCTGGCTGAATGGGATTTACATAGCCACACCTCATATTCTCTCCTGAGCTGTATTTACATATCAACAGTTAACAGTTAATTACCTTGCAGAGCTAAACAATTGTAGTGGGCACATCCACCCCTCCTTTTAGCTGGCTGATAGCAAGCAGTAGTTCAGCCCCTGCTTACACAGGGATAGGGTCCAGATTGACCTGGACAGATTAGAGGGTTGGGCCAAAAGAAATCTGATGAGGTTCAACAAGGACAAGTGTAGAGTCCTGCACTTGGGATGGAAGAAACCCAAGCAGTGTTACAGTCTGGGGACTGAATGGCTAAGTAGCAGTTCTGCAGAAAAGGACCTGGGGATTACAGTGGATGGGAAGTTGGATGAGTCAACAGTGTGCCCTTTTAGCCAAGAAGGCTAATGGCATATTAGGGTGCATTAGGAGGAGCATTGCCAGCAGATCCAGAGAAGTGATTATTCCCCTTTATTTGGCTCTAGTGAGGCCACATCTGGATTATTCCCCTTTATTTGGTTCTGGGCCCTCCACTATAGAAAGGATGTGGATGCATTGGAGAGGATCCAGAGGAAGGCGACCAAAATGATTAGGGGGCTGGAGTGCATGACCTAAAAGTCTCTAAAAGGAGAGACTGAGGGATTTGGGTTTGTTTAGTCTGCAGAAGAGAAGAGTGAGGGGGGATTTGATAGTAGCCTTCAACTTCCTGAAGGGAGGTTCCAAAGAGGATGGAGAAAGGCTGTTCACAGTAGTGACAGATGGCAGAACAAGGAGCAATGGTCTCAAGTTACAGTGGGGGAGGTCTAGGTTGGATATTAGGAAAAACTATTTCACTAGGAGGGTGGTGAAGCACCACAATGGGTTACCTAGGGAGGAGGTGGAATCTCCATCCCTAGAGGTTTTTAAGTTTCGGCTTGGCAAAGCCCTGGCTGGGTTGATTTAGTTGGGATTGGTCCTGCCTTTGGCAGGGGGCTGGACTTGATGTCCTCCTGAGGTCTCTTCCAGCTCTATGATTCTATAACAATACAAGTGTTTAGCTACTCATGTTACAAAATGTGCAAATTTCATAACAAAAAACCCAGGGTTCTGCTTCTATATCCTAATGACAAGCAAACATCAAGACAGATCATGTAAGCCAGTCATGTTTTACCTGGAAAAAAAGAATGTAGGGTATATCATCAGAGCCAATATAGGTTGTAAATTGAACCTATGCTTACCCCTCCCAGTCTTTTCTTTTCAAAGACAACCTTGAATTCAAACCCACATAAATCATTTGAGAAATATCTTTATTGAAATTGATTTCTTTTGAAAACACAAGTCTTCATTCTTTAAACTTGGAGAACATTTATGATAGAAATGTTTTGCAGAAGGTATTAGTTTCTTCCAATACAATTCCATTTATAAGTGAAAACCTTTGTTGTTTTTCAAACGCTTAAGATGACGTACACTTCTTTGAAACTGTATTTGCAAATATTTTTCATCGAAGATACAAGCCTTCATATAACTGCCTGATATCACTGTTATGTGAACAGTAAGAAGTTTTGATGAATAGCAAGGTCATTTGAAGTTAAACTCATTACTAATGTAGAAAGCCATTTAATTATGGAATATTTATATTAATAGAAATTTAATTAGTGGGAGAACACAAGCAAACCCTCATCCAACTCAAGACGACACAAAAATCATTGTTCCAAAACTTTTCATGTAAAGTCAACAATTTTTAGCTGCTTGAACTAAAAAAAAGAGTTACTTGATTTAAAAAGACTTTTGAGAACTAAAGCTTTTATATAAAGAACAGTGGTATGTGGACTCTTGTAAGCAGAATTTCATTTCCTGTCAAACTAATAAAATTGAAAGAATCTCTCAGAAAATAGACTTAATGTGCAAAGTTAGTTTTAACTTCCCTTTAATTATCTGGATTATTCCTGACATAAGAATAAGAAAGGTAATTAAAGCAATGTTGCATATTCATTAAACAGACTGTATATTCAGGAGCTGAAAGTGTTACCTAAGCCAACCAGAGTATGACAGCCACCAATTTGAATCAAAACAGGCCAGAACGATGTTTTCTCCTATAATTTCATGAAAATAGGAAGAAGAGCATAAAAGACTCTAAAATGAGCACTCTAAACACTGAGGGTACCACATTCAAGGACATATTTTCCATTGTTTTTTTCGAAAGAGCAGACATTTTTTGGCATCCCTGTAAACCTCGTTTTACAAGGAAGCAGGGGTGTTCTGGAAAAGGGTTTTTCCCCCCACATTTGGCCCAGTGTAGATGGGCCAAATGTCGGGAAAGTCTCTTCCAAAAAAAGAAGTGGAAAAAGCTACGTAAAGTGTAAAATTTGCGTAGCTTTTTCCAGAAGAACTGTGTAGTCTAGACACAGCCACACATTCTTCTACTTTGCTTGGATGGTAAGCACTCCATGACTAAGAGTCGGCTCTGCGGCAGTTCACTTGTAGATAGATAAGAAAAACAGAGAAGACTCAAGGTCAAAAAACAGCCCAGAGAAAACCTTCCCATCACTTCACCATGGATTTCTGAAAAAAAAAAAGTCAGCTAAAGCACTCAAAGGGATTAGATTAAAACTCTTGTAATTATTTTATTGCTATAGGACAATGCTGTATTAATGTAAGTTACTAACCATATCTGCTTTCGTTCCTCATTCTATCCTTAGTGGGTGACCCTTACTACTGTTAAGTATTTTATAATCTTTATCCTCAAAACATTTCTGTGAGGTAGGAAGTGAGTATTATCCCCATTTTACAGATTTTACTGAAGCCTAGTGAGACTAGTTTACCCAGGGTCACACAGGGTGTCTGTGGCACAGTCAGGAATTCAGCCCAGACCTTCTAAATTCCAGGTTTGTACTCTAGCCACTAGACAATCCTTCTTCTCAATTCATTTCAGCTTTCACCATAGCTATTTGGAACTCTGTGTGCAAACTGACAAGCATGCGGTCAATTTCATTCTGCTGCTGATGCCTGAGAAAACCCTGAGAAGCAGCAAAATCAGGGATTAGAAATATCCATTGGGAAGGTAGACCAAGAAATGGAGATGAAAAATGACAGAAACACTTTCAAAGCCAAGCCAGAAAACTGTAGAAGAATATTGCAGCAGAGAACCCCACACCCACTCTCACAGTAACCAGGAAGGGCTACGGCTTTGGCAAGGAAGGAGAGGAGGGCTGAAGAGACAGAGAGAGAGAAAGTTTCTCTTAGAACAACCAAAGTCAGGTGGTTTTAATGATGGAGGCTTCAAATGTACAGGTTGCACCTCCCAAAACCAGGACTCTCTCATTCAGCAACATCCATGGTCCAGCAGGACCACAATGTTCCTGAACGAGAGAGCCCTGGGGCAGGAGAGCCCCATGCATGGCAAGGCTGGTGGTAGCGGGGTCAGAGCCTCAGCAGCCCAGTGGCGGTAGCAGGGCCATAAGTAGCGGGACAGGGACAGCCCAGCAATCCAGATGGAGCCGGGGCAGCCCATGTGTAAGTACAGCAGGGGGGTTGTGCCACAACAGCCCAATTCGGGCGGCGGGCTGGCCTGGCAGTGGGGGCAGGGTCACAGCAGCCTGGCTGGTGATAAGATAAAATGGAGCTGCAGCAGCCCAGGAGGGAAAACCTGTCAGAGACTGTGGCAACGAAGCTGGGGCTGCAACCACCCAGCTGGGGCCACGGCAGGCCAGCAGCCATGCTGGCTGGCAGTGGGGCTGGTGCTGCTTCAGCAACCCAGCTTGGACCAGGTCAGCTCAGTCAGGGCCACAAGCCACACAGCAGCAGGTTTGGTGCCATGGCAGAGGGACCAGGGCTGCAGGCTGCTGTGCTGGCATGGGAGTGGGGCAAAGGCTCTGGCAGCAGGACTGAAGGAGCCATCAGTGAGGAGAGGTGGCAGGCTGAGGGGTGTGGTGGCAGGGGACCATACCTGTTCCGGCAAATTCCCTCATTTAAAACTGCCCAGGTCTCAGAGGATGCCGGGCCAGGGAGGTCCAACCTGTAGACTCCTATTAGACTCCTATTAGCCAAAGACTCATATGAAAAATTGAGCACCAGACCGAAGAGCAGGACCAAGGCAGAGCACTCCAAAGGAAATCTTAGCTCAAGTTCTTGAGAGAAAAAAAGGAATGGATGATCTAACAGATCTTTTCTTTCTCTAATATTTGATGCTACATGACTCCCCAGGAAGTTATCATAATGTTCATTTCTTGTGTTAATATGATATACAGCAAGATTATAAAGATAACAAAACTGGGATTCTATTTTCAAGAAAGCATTTGAAGTAGTGGAAAGTGGACACTCCCCAGAGGGTGGAAGTTTTTCAAAGGTCTGACAAATATGGCCCCATTGAAGCATGTGATTAATGTTAAGCATCTGGTTAACTCCTACTAATTTCAATGGGAATTAAGCATGTACTTGTGTGCTATTTGTCCTTATTTCCTAAATATATATGTGAAAACACTTTTTTGGGTGTCCAAGTTTTATAATTTCACATTCATTGACATCTTGATAGCCAATTAGTGCGTAGGAGAAGGGCACATCTCAATTGTTATCACATTTCTCCAGGAATCTGACAGGTAAAAATACTACTATTCCCTGTTGATTAATAGGAACCTGCTTTACACTTGTGCTGACTTCAGTGGTGCTACCATACCGGACTTCCAATAGTAGTAACAATCAACAAATGGATGGCTTCCATCATTAGCATCCCCAGTCTAAACATTGTTCAGTACCTCTGGCCGAATCAGTGACCCGTCATGGCCAACTTGGCCACAATCCCTACCCACACAAAGCTGATGCCCACTCTCCAAGTGGTATTACAGGCATCTTTCAGGTAATCTGCAGATGAACATAACATAATTTATGTTCTTTTAGTAGAGTCTCTTAAGGATTTTAAGTCATTGAAGATTTCTGATAAATGGAGAATTAGAACCTTTTGTAAGAAAGGTGATTGTTGAGAGTCAACAAGCATGTGAACATGGTTCACCCAGTGAATACATTATATTTGGACTTTCAGAAATCCTTTGACAAAGTCCTACATAAAAGACTTTTTAGTAAAGTAGGCAGTCATAGGATAAGAGGGAAGGTCTTTGCATAGATCAATGTCTGTGATGTGAGGAAAAAGGGGCACATAGTAAAATGGCAAAATTTCCAGACAATACAAAATTAGACAAGATAGTGAAATCCTAAACGGACTGTGAAGAGTTACAAATGGATCTCACAAAACCAGATAACTGGGCAACCTACTGGCTGATGAAAGATACTTGTTAATAAGTACAAAGTACTACACAGTGGAAATCAGAGTCGCAACTACACATACAAAATGACAGGGTCTAAATTAACTTCTCCTACTCAAGAAAGATCTTGGAATCATTGTGACTAGTTCTATGAAAACTGCTATTCAATGTGCAGTATAAGTTAAAAAAGCTAACAGATCATTAGGAACCACTGGGAAAGGGCTAGAATGACAGAAAATACCATAATGCTGCTATATAAATCCACAGTACTTCTTCACCTTGAATATAGCACATACCACTTGTTGCCCCCTCTTAAAACAGGAATATTAGACTTGGAAAAAATAAAAAGAACTAAAATGATTAGGAGAATGGACCAACTTCAATATCCAGAGAGACTGTTCGTCTTAGAAAAAAGACCAAGCAGGGATATAATAGAGCAGGGGTGGCCAAACTGCAGCTCATGAGCAGCAGGTAGCTTTTTTATAGTTAAAATGCAGCTCACGGAGCACACACATCTACCCTACACACACAGACACTCTTTTTCATCATTTACCCTACACACACACTCTCTTATTCATCATCAGATGAACAGACTAAAGGAAAAGCGGGAAGCTCATAGCTTCTGCTCTGAAGCCAGGTAGCAAGGCTTCAGCCAAGTCTGCTGGGGCTCAGGACCTCAGTCTCAGCAGATGATCTCTCTAGGCCTGAAGTTCCAAGCCACGGCAGGCAAACCCAGCTCTCAAACTTCTGAAGATCATTGTACTCATTTGGGTGGGTCAGTACGTTTGGCTGCCCCTACAATAGAGGTCTATAAAATCATCACTGGTGTGGAAAAAAGTGAATAAAGAAGTGTTCGAGTTACTCCTTCATATCACACAAGAATAAGGCAGCAGGTTTACATACGAAAGTATTTCTTCACCTAATGAACAGTCAACCTGTGGAGCTCATTGCCAAGGAATTTTGTGAAGACCACAACTATAACTGAACTCAAAAAATAATGAGAGAAGTTAATGGTCCATCAATGGCTATTAGCCAAGATGATCAGGGATACAATCCCATGCTCTGTGTCTCTGGGATTGCCAGAAGCTGGGTCTGGATCACAGGGGATGCATCACACAATAATTGCCCTGTTCTGTTCACTGCCTCTGAAGCATCTCAAGGTAGGAGACTAGATGGACCAATGCCATATTGGGTCAGACCATTCTTATGTTACCCTCCCCCAGATTTCACTGTGTGTATTACAGCCTGGCCACCTGGCTGCCACCTCCATAGAATCAATATTTATCCTCATCTGTCTTTACGTTCTTTTTGTCCTATTGCCCTTTCTTCTTCTCCTCCCATCCTTCTTTACCCCCATAAGATTTTTGGCAAGGTTTTTTATTATTGTTATTGTCTGGGTTTTACAGGTGGTGCATCACCCCCTGCTGCACGAAATTGACACTTCTGGAAGTAGCGGCCTGGGAATGACTGACTAGAGCCATTGCATGCAGAAGTGTCAATTTAGTGCAGCAGGGGATGGTGCTGCAGCTGCAGAAAGAGAAGGGGACCTTATTTTATGCTTTCTTTAAATAGTACAAATGTCAGAAGTGTGGGAAGGCTACAAAACAAATAAGAAGGTAAAGAACAAAGTAAAGGAAGGGAGAAGGGAAAAGGCAAAAAGAGAATGGGAAATGGTGAGTTCAAAGAAAGATAAAATTTGTCTATTAATAGGAGGGAAGCTTTTTTAAAACTTGGAATTTCTATTCAGTTAAAAATGTATGATGTGCATATTTCACACAGTGTTTACCTACTACTTGTTTGTCTGTTTTAAACAAACAAGATCCACAAAACTTGGTTTACTACTCAAATTATTTATATCTACTAAGAAGTGTTTCTATGATAAAGTTATAACATGGAATACAGTGCAAAGAAAGGAAATGAGAGTGAGAGGTAATATGGCTCAATTTTCAATGCAGCACCAAAACAGGTATATTTCAATACTAAGATCAGCATTTATATACATAAATGCTCACTTTGTGCAGTGAATTCTTGGTTGTTGTTAAGGAGCTCACATCACATCACGAGGTGCAACTACCATCATGTGGAGGGGAGGTGAAAATAAATGGAAAGAGGATACCAAAAGGAGATGTAATTAAATAAAAATACTGTATACATTTGTCTAATAAATATTTCAAACACTAAATAGCATTATTTTATTTTAAACAATGCCTTGTGAAATATATCAGATTTTTCTCTCCAGGCCTTTGTAAAAATAGTATAGCAAATTTAAACAAGTCCTTTCCGTAGTAGATGAATGTGAATAGACTGTATACAGTAGAGTATACCTTTATGCCATTAATAAATTTAGGCCACCAGTACTTCATTGTACTAATGGTATTTTCCCCATCACTTAAAGTACAATGCTCATGGCAAATCATTTTGTCTTAATTGCCAATTCCTCACCTCCATGGATTCATAAGTTTTGTTTTGAGTTCTAATTTAAAACATAAATATTTCTGTTTTCAGACCCTCTGAGCTTAAAGAAAATAGGGGAAAATACCACACCTGATGGGTAATATTTTCTCCAGTGGCAGAGATGCCATTTAATAGTACTAGATTGTTAAATAAACACAATTATTCAGTAATGAAACCCTACCACATCTCCCCATTTCCAAGTGAACCTGAACATTCACTCCCCATTTCCAAGTGAACCTGAACCAATAATCTCAGACTTCTTTTGTCTCATGCATTTATCCCTTAGAAATGTTGCAAGGCTCTTTTTCCAAAGTTGCAAAAAAGGAAGAGACAATCCAGATACCAGATGAAAGGAAGTCAATTAGCAGGATGACTGAATTGAAATCCTAGATCCTGATTAGGAGAAAACAAGAGCTTTTGAAAAAGTAATATTCAATCTGAGTAAAAAAAAAAAAAAAAAAACCAGCTCAGCAGTTGTGTTCAAACAGTAGGAAGCAGTTTCATGTATTTTGCAGAAAAGCTTCAATGGTCTCTCTTTAAGTATTTACCAATAAATCATCATTTTTCTAGCCTTTTATTTATGCCATCTATAGATTTTTCAGGCATTTCTGAGTACTTTCAAAAAGCATTATACCACAAGAGATGTGTACACTACAACTGAAATGTCACATGTATATAATATTTCAATTGTAATTTAATACTAGCAGTAAAATGTCTTGAAATAAGACATGTATATCTAGTGGCAAGGTATAAGGAAACTTATTTAGAGAGTGAATATTTTGAAGGGGCTTCTGATTGTTGCGGTATCTAGTTTGTCCCCTCAGTTCTTCACTTCAGGTTCAGTTCAGTGGTTTTTTTCCACCTTTTCTTCTGCTCTTCTGTTCTTCCCATCTAGACCCTTCATTATTTCTTAGCAAGCCTTTCCAGCATACAAATAAAAAGACACAAACTTTACCCCACAGACACAATTTGGTGCAGACACACACACCAAAGATAAGGCAAAAATAGTGCATGGTATAGGCAAGTTGTCTAGGAATCTAGCAGTGACCATTTTTCAAAGGAGGAGGAATTTGAAGGATGTGATTCAGTAAGTCTCAAAGTATAAATAATTTACAATGGAAATTCACTGACCTTCTACCTGCATTTATTAAACCTACCACTTCATTCATCAAGACAAACTATTTCTCCTCATCTCAAACCTTGTCTCCATTTCCATTGCTATTCATAATCATTGTTCATTTCACTTACACCAGTATCTCTTGCATGGGGTAATTCTTACGGATAATTTTGATCTAAGTGGAACTTCCGTTGACCAGAATTCTGACTCTTTTAATCCCCCCTTCATTAAATAGAACACACATACAAAGGATTTCAAAACAAAAACAAAATCTAAGTTCAAAGTCCAAGAAGGAAATACAGAACAATATCCTGCTCTAAAACACTGGCTTAGTCAATGGGTCTTCCTCAATGGGTTGGTCCCATCCACTGCAACAGTGAGTTAGTCAAAAAAGAATTCTTTAGGTCCTTGGATAGAGGCCTGTGATATTGGTGCTGAAGTATTCCAATGATAGTTATGGTGTCTGTAAGTATACAGCCAGAATTCATTACCCCAACACACTAAAATTTTATTTAAATGTTATCTTTAAGTCTTGATTTGACAAATCTGATACCAGACATAAAATTTGCATCCTTATCATTGAGAGCCTAGGTTACCAGGATCATAACAAGAGCAGTCAGAGCCAAGACTCAAAGGAAAGAGTTAATCTGAGACAGAGTACCAGAGGAATTTGTAATCAAGTTCTGGGCCAGGGCCAATACCAAGAATCAAAATCCAGTTTAGGATGAGAGGTTCAAAACAAGCAAAGATTGAAACCAGGAGGTGAAGAGCATAAATGGTCATGGAAGTTACAGGATCCACATTGTTGCTTAATCATTTCTTGGTGTTTATATTCAGGGGCAGGGTGGAGGCAATCAGGAGACATGAGGTTGCTGCCTGTCTTGAGAGGTGACCTTCCAGAGTCTGTGTCCACAGTAGGTCCTGGGAGTAGAGCAAAAGCTGGTTCCAGCTGCAGTCAGCTGGCAGCATGGCAATGTCAGCTAGCAGGCAGTTCTACCATACTTGAACAGAGGGATATTTTTGCTCTTATCCATTCACACGGTACAGCGTCATTAGAAAAAGAGGCCAAATCTATAATACAATTAAAATCTACACCTGGCATAAAGCCCAGTCTGCATGGCTTTATACGGGTAGCATGGTAGTCCATCCATTTTCATATACATCCTCTAATCTTACTTCTTTCAGCAATACTAACGTAATTGAAAAATTTTCTACCAGCAAGCCTAAAAGCCCCAAATTGACATTAAACTAATTAATCACTATCAAACTGATTTGTGCCCTTTTCATTCACCTTACTCAGCTGGCCATATTCATTTAAGTCATTGTGAATATCAGCTCACAAAGCTGTCTCATACCAGTATTGGTACAATGTGAACTCCGCAATCTAACTTTCTAAATGTAAATGCCATTTCCCTGATAAAACTCATTGCTTTTTCTAGTTTCCCTTTTGTCTTGTTTATGAAATGCAAGGATTTTTATTAAAGAACTTTCCACTATAACTACTTCTGTTATCAGATGAAGTGTCTCCATAGTCAAAGAAGGGCCTCTCTCCTTTAAATTTTACATAAAATATCTATGATGTGTAAATATGCAATGTAAAATGTCATTTTTTCTATTTGAAGTAAATGTTTCTAGTGCCATTACTTCTAGTTCCTTTGACATAGAACACACGAATTGTGATCTTAAATCTTGTGTTCCTTAAGACAGCTGCAGACATGCTTTATATTTTACCAGTAAAATTCATCTCAACTATTTCTATATTTTCACAGTTTGAGATTTTGCTCTAGAGTGAATCTTATTTGTCATTGAGATTTACAGTGGTTAACACTCTACAATAATGAAAAGATAGACTGCTATTAAAACTACAGTAGTACTTCACCACTTTGACTATCAGTTCATTGGACATAATAAAAAAAGGCTCTATGTTCACTTGTAATGCCAAAAAAAAAAAAATGTTGTACTATAAAGGTACATTGTAATGCCATTTATTTTGACACATGGGTGACAAATATCATTTTCACTCTTCATGACATATAACAGATGTTAGCCATAACAAAAGACAGGACTATGCAGCACTTTAAAGACTAACAGGATGGTTTATTAGGTGATGAGCTTTCGTGGGCCAGACCCACTTCCTCAGATCAAATTGTGGAAGAAAATTGGCATGACCATATATACCAAAGGGATACAATCAAAAAAAGTGAACACATATAAAATTGAAAAATCAGATTTTAGAATGGGGGAGGGGGAGAAGAGGGAGGCTAGTGTCTATGAGATAATGATATTAGAGGTGATAATTGGGGAAGCTATCTTTGTAACGGGTAAGATAATAAGTCACTTAATGCACTGCTGAAAGGCATTCATATCACGGTGATGCATGAAGCACAAATATCTGAATAGAGCCAAATACGGCATTTCATGTTGGACAACACAAGTATAAGCCTTTCTTGCACAGTAGGGGGAAAAACTCACAATAACATACTGGATTGCTAAAATATGTGTTATGTGATGGAAGTAACTCTTGCTAAACTCAGCTACACTGGCATAGTAAAAGTTCTGTCAGTTTCTACAACACTTTATACTCAGGGGCTTATAATTCAGTTATAAAAATTCACTCCAAGTGAAAAAACTTTAGTATTCAATATTTACTTTGGGAGGCAAACCTTTTTCCTATTTTAAAACTCAGTTTTCTTCTATTACAGCAAACATGGAAATGCGCCCCTCACCCAAAAATCCACAAATATAAATTAGTGTACTACAAGATAAGTTCCTTTGCATGTCTTTAATACTGAAGCAAATTATTTCTTAAAAATAAATATGTTCAGTATCTTAACTTGTAAAATTAACTAATGTGACAGATAGTAAGGAGACAATGTGACCTTTATAGATGCCAAATGACCTCATCTACTCAAATATCCTTATCTCAGAAGTACCTGAACCCGACACGATCAATGTTTGAATATTTTTAAAACAACAATTTATCAAAATGGCAACTGTGAAAATTAAACAAATATTTATAAGGATTTTTGACATAGAAATATAGTTCCTGATCATGTGTATCCTGAAATAATGAGTGTCCTGAACTCCCATGGAAGTCACTGGAACTTGACAGCAATCAATTTCTCACTAGAAATTAAAGCCAAACTCAAGGGTCCCCCCACATAGAGTGGATAGGAAGACCAAGGCCTAAATATTGCCTATTTAGGCCATAACATAGGGAAATAAACAAAAGAAGCTGTTAACAGCTACTACTGTACACTAAAAATTTTTTTGCCCCATGCATATTTGCCCTAAAGACTTTAGTATTTGCATGTTTCGAGAAAACAAACAGACATACACAGGCAAAGCAACTTTCAAACATATAATTGCAGAAAACTTTCCACTATACAATTTGTTCTTAGTGACAACATAAGAATCAAAATTCTTTGCTTGCTGCTGAGGGCTTTGACACTGAGGCTATGTCGAAACTGCAAGCCTCTGTTGAAAGAGGCTTTTTCGAAAGATACTTTCCAAAAAGCCTCTTTCAAAAAAGAACATCTAGACTACAACCAGTACTTCCAAAAAAGCAGGCCGCTTTTTCGAAAGAGAGCACCCAGGCAGTCTGGCTGCTCTCTTTCGAAAATGTACAGTTTCCATTACATAGCGCCTTTTTTTGAAAGAGCACTTTCAAAAAAAGGCATGCTTCCTCGTAAAACAAGGTTTTCTGTGATAAAAAAACCTGCTGCGTTCCTTCGATTTACTTTCGAAAGAACGCGGCAGCAGTGTCGATGCAGGGGAATTTTTTTCAAAAAAAGGCCACTTTTTTCGTAAAACCCCTGTAGTCTAGACACACTCAATCTATATATATTTGTTTGTCTGTCTGTCTGTCTGTCTGTCCAAGAACTCCTCCTCAAATGGTAAGAGCTAGGGTCACCAAATTCAGTATTAAGCTTCTTCTTATAATGTACACCAAGGTAAGGGATTGGTTGGGACAGGAAAATGGGATGTTCCTTGAATGGGATTGCTTCTCAAAAAACCATACAGAAAAGAGACAGAATCATCAGGCAGGTAAAAGGGGCTGGCTAGGGCCATGTTTATGCTGGAGCTTTCTTGCGGAAAAGCATATACAAATGAAGCGCGGAGTGGAATATTGCCACACTTCATTTGCATAAGTAATGAGCATAAGTAATGGGCAGCTGTTTTTATGCAAGAGGCTTTTGCACAAAAACAAGCTTTGAAGATAGCTCCTTTTTGCGTAAAAACCCCCCTTTTGCGCAGGAGCCTTTCTTCCGCAAGAAGGCTACAGTATAGACGTAGCCCAGGTGTGCGCTCCCTCTTCTGGAACTGCACCAGCCCCGAGCCTCCCACCAGGAGAGCAGGGGAGAGGGTGCTTCCCTCTTCCTGATTCAAATGGGAACATTGTTTGCATTCTCCTTCATAAGGGAGCAAAGCAAAAGCGTACAGTTTGCTGTATTCCTCACTTTTGCTGGGGAACACAAAGGGCAGATGAACCTGGACCTGCTTTAGCTGGGGGACATGCATCCTTCTCCCAGCTGTGCCCACTAGAGCTGCAGTGGCTATGAAGAGGTGCTGCTCACCTGGCCTCAAGCTGCTGCAGTGAGAGAGGGTTGGGTTAGTCCTCTCTTGGCGGGCAGCCTACATACTGAACTCCTTATCCTCTGCCCCACCCTAGAGCAAGGATTCAAATGAAGCATGTGTATTTTCATTTTGTTTTCCTAAACTCAAAAATTAATTGACTTAAGGATCTGAGTAACGCTGGGTAAATCTTCTAGTAGATTATAATAGTTCAGAACTAGCTCTTATCCATTGTAGGCCACAATCTAACACACACTTAACTTTACTGCTCTGAGTACTCCCTTACAATGGGACTACCCATTGGCAGCAAAACATGTTCATAAGTGCTGACAGGCTCAGAGTCAAATTTGTAATTGATATGCATATTAAAGAGTTCATTGATATATGATTATGCAAACCATCATGTCTGAAGAATTTGTGCTATTTTCTTAACCCAGTTCAATAGTCCAGTTATTACATTTTTCTTTGTTATTAAATACAAGAAAAGGGTCACAGATAAATATTAATTAAAAACAAATTTAAATGTACACATTTTCCAATATAGAAGATCTGTCTCTATGCCAGATGTGGGCAATAATTTTGGTGGGGGGACATTGCAAGATTTTGGTAAGTGTTCAAGGGTCACACTTTTCTATGGAAGGAGTGCAGGATCTGGGACAGAAGTTAGATGCAGAAGGGAGTTTGGGTAGAGCTTAGTTTGGTTCCCTCCTCTGCCTGAGGGGGAGACAGTTTGAACAGCCACCTCTAAGGAGAGTGCTCTACCCAGTGGTTCTCAACAAGGGTACACAGAACCCTTTCAAGGGGTCCATCAACTCAGCTAGGTATGAGGAGAGATTACTAAAACTGGAACTTTTCAGCTGAGAAAAGAGGAGACAATGGAGGGAATATGATAGAGGTCAATAAAATCATGACTGGTATAATGAAAGTAAATAAGGAAGAGTTATTTACTTGTTCCCATAACGTAAGAACTAGCGGTCACCAAATGAAAGTAATAGGTAGCTGGTTTAAAACAAATGAAAGGAAGTATTTCTTCACACAATGCACAGTCAATCTGTAGAACTTCTTGCCAGAAGATGCTGTGAAGACCAGGACTTTAACAGGGTTTGAAAAAAGAACTAGATAAATTCATGGAGGATAAATCTATCAATGGCTAGGAATGGTGTCCCTAGACTCTGTTTGTTGGAGGCAAGGGAGGGATTATTTGATTATTCGTTGTTCTGTTCATTCCCACTGGCGCACCTGGCATTGGCCACTGTTGGAAGACAGAATACTGAGCTAGGTGGACCTTTGGTCTGACCCAGTGTGATGGGGAAACCGCTCCCTGCACTTGCACCCGCTTGCCAGCGGAGATGAGCAGCCCCAGCGACACCACAGCCGCTTCTGCGAACGGCGAGCTGGGCGCAGAGGGTGCAGGCACGGGAGGTCTAGGGTCAAAAGTGGTGGACCTGGGGACCCTGGGAGGAGTGGCCAGGATGCATGCCGTGTGGGGGCGTGTCGCCGACTGGCACAGACAAGAGGGAGGCGGTGGGGTGGGGGGGAGAGCAGGAGCAAGCTGTGCTCTCAACCCCCATGGGTAGCGAACCAGGACCCGGGAATACCAGGCCGAGAGGATGCCCGAATTGGTGAGGCGGATGGTGGAGGAGCACCCCCGGGAGCTGAGCGAGGGAAGCTGACAGCTGGCAGATGAGCGGGCAGAGCAAGGGCCAGGGTCCTGAGGCCACGAGAACTGGACTGGGAAGTGACGGCACAAAACACCCCGCAGGGACCATGAGGGGGGCTGCAATCGGGAGCCCGGACAAAAGTGGGCACAGACTGAAGGTGGGGAAAGGATAAGGAAGGACAGCCCTACCCAGTCACACCCAGTATGGCCATTTTTATGTTCTTCTTATGTAGGGACTGGGGTGCAGGAGAGGGTGTGGGGTGTGAGAGAGAGTTCAGATGAAAGGTGGGGTTGTGACCTGGGGTAGGGGATTGTGGTCCAGGTCCAGGAAGTATGGGTGTAGGACAGGAGTCTGGCCAGGGAGAGCAATGTAGGAGTAGGTGCAGGATATGGGAGGGAGTTGTGATCTGGAGTGCAGGGGGATGAGGGTTCAGAAGCTTTGGGTGGTGACCTGGGCCAGGGAATTTGGGTGCAGGTACAGGAGGCGATATGGGTATAGGAGATGATTGTGGCCTTGGGGAGTGGTGTCTGAGGGTGTGCAGGGTCTGGAAAGGAGATAGGGTTGGGGGGAGGGCAGTGTGCTAGAAGCAGGCTCTGGCCGGGGGGTGGGGGAGGGGAGGGCGCTTAAGCAGCTCCTGGCTAGCAGCATTCTCAGGAAGCCTTCCCTGGCTGCCAGCAGCCTCAAGCCAATCACAGGCTGTGTTTACATTGCACGCTTCTTGCACAAGAACAGCCGTTCTTGTGCAAAAACTTGCCGGCTGTCTACACTGCACGTGTGTTCTTGTGCAAGTAAATTTTCAGTATAGTGTCGGAAAACAGGGCTTCTTCAAGAGGAATAAGCCCTCTTGTGCAAGAGCTCTTCCACAAGAGGGCAGTGTAGACAGGCAACATGAATTTCTTCCACAAGAAGCCCCTATAGTTAAAATGGCCATCAGAGGTTTCTTGCAGAAGAGAGCGTCCACACTGCCATGGATGCTCTTGCGCAAAAGCACATGGCAGTGTAGACATGCTCTCGGGGAAGATTTTTTGCACAAGAACTCTTCCGCAAAACAGTTCTTGTGCAAGAAGCCTGCAGTGTAGTTGTAGCCACAGTGGCTGGCTCATCCATGTGGCTTTCTGCACTGCAGGGGGAGGTTTCCACACGCTGCTGGAAGCTCAGAAATTATACTGCACTGCCCTCCCCGCTCCCCAGCAAAATCTCTCAACTTCCATTGGCCAGTTTCTGGCCAACAGGAGTGGAGAGATTTTGCTGGGGATAGGAGCAACATGCAAAGCCTCTCTCCTCCACCAACTCCCCAGGGCAGAGAGACACAGGGAGCAGCCAGCCGCCTTGAGCAGCCATTGCTCCATGCCGCAGGGCCAGATTAAAAGGCTTGTCAGGCTGGATCCAGCCTGCAGGCCCTATCTTGCCTGCTTCTGCTGTATACATACAGAGAAAATGGAAAATGTCATAAAATGTGATTTTATTTTCCACCAGTTAAAAAAAGAAATATTGTTGTATACTGCTTACATTTGGTTTAATTTCACATTTCTGAGAACAACAGAGGAAGTTTCTTTCCTTCAGGATGGAGGAAGATGTCCTAATAGCAAAGATCCAATTAAAATAATAGGGCCATTCATTTCAGTGAGATTTTGTGACAGAAGGTTCTCAGTTCATTTATAGTATATGCCTGCTCCAATGTGAAAACTTTGGCTCTTGTATTATAATGGCATTACTAACAAGACTCAAGTATATATCTTACAATCGGATGAATATGTGATTGTGAGAAGAATGATAATGGTTCTTTATCCATAATACATTCATCTCAAGACTCACGGAGTATAAACATATGCAAGTGTAAGTGGTTTCCCCTCCTCTCTTCCCAGTTTTTCAGAAATATACACACAAGAAAGCATCTATGTTCTGAAAGACTGTAAGTGTGGTGAGTTAATAAGGACCTATGAGAGGGCACAAAAAAGGGAAAGACAGCTGCTTATCACAAGTAAATGAAGTGAAAAGTGCAGGTATAAATATTCCAGCTCAGACACTGTTGGATACACATATAGGAGCTTCTTAAAGGCTACCTATGAGCACCTTTTTCTCCCCTCACCAAGAAAAATGACATTTATTTCAACATAATCTTTAATCATGAATGCAATGAGTCAGAGCAGTTTTCTTTTGAGTTTTATTGGGTTAGAGCATGGGTTTGCTGCAAGTCCTGCCTTAACAATGGCACATTGCTGATCTGCCCCATGGGGATCAGCTGTGGGGGAGGTTGTGACTGTTCTAAGCAGGGAGTATTCTGAGGCTAGTCTCTATCCAGAACAGTAGCCACTCCCTGAGGTGGTGATATCGTTGGATCACCGGGCACACTGAGAAGGTAGAGCCAGCTGCACAGGGGGGTGACTGGGTGACTCTGCAGAACCTGCCACTGCTCCAGCACTGTGACCAGTACTACAGGTAACCAGGGCAGAGACATGAGAGAGCACCCTCTATCCCCATACTGCCACATAATCCCGGGTATTATTCAGCCATGGTGTTTGTGGGCAAAAAGTTCATTTTGAGCTGAACATTTGGAAAAAGTTGCTGTGGTTTACAGTGATAGGTTAGAGTCTCCAACAGGCAGACACCAAGATAACACATAGGAAAACACATGAAATGAAACACTAGCAGAGGCCTCTACCAAACTAGCATACTTGTTCTAGCCGGTAGTACTGGATTTTCTCAATCTGCCCACTTGGTAGTGAAAAGGAGCTAGAACAACAAAGGCAGAGAGGACTGAGTGCCAAGGTAAATTCAGCTAGGACTGAATGTCAGAGTGAACATTCTGGCTGCTTTTACAAGATCCTGATTCCCAATTGTGACCAAACCAGTACTGGCTGAAACCCTCATCATTCCTCATTTTTCTAATGAGTGACCAGTCAAGGAGAGACAAAGAACACTTTTCTATAGAGGGGAGTTGGGGTCTGGCCACACTGACCTAGGCCGGCCCGCAGCTGGGATGTTTCATACCAGAAATGCAATGAGAATTCCAACGAATACTGGCATCAGCACCACAAAGCTGTTAGAATGGGCCTAACACAACTGCTTTTCAGGAGCCATGCCCTTTTTTATTTCTTGTGTCTTACCACTCAAGTAGATGGACATCTGCCATTATTTCTGCTAATGTTAAATAATGAACATATCCAAAAGCCCACAGTTCCAGACAAGTGCTCATTTGCTAACCAACATAACCCCTTTTTGCTGTCTGCACCGTGAGCTTCTGGTCAGAATTTTGGAGAAGTATCCTGTGTGTTGGGTAATCTACGGTCTACTTTGTCCTAGAAACAAGATGCATTAACTCATTTAAATTGATTCAATCTATGAGTTTTAATTTCAAGTAAAAGGAAAAATTGTAAACATTAAAATTGCAATAATAAAGACTCTTCCATTTTAAGAATAAACCCGATTACGTGAGAAGATAGGCCTGAAAGAAAAAAATCATTGGAATGATGGACTATGACATTCTTCCAAAGGTATCAATTTTTAACATCTTACAACCTCAATATCTAGTGTCAGTATAATTTGGAACCCTGTAAAATACAATTAAATCATATGTTGAATACACAGTAAACTTCCTTGAACATCTCACTGCATTTTGTTGGACATTAATTACAGTACTGAAGATTTTTTTTTCTCAGTAGATTTTTCATTTTATATGAATACATGAATATCCCCACCTAGCCATAAGGAAAATATAATGCAAAGATTTGAAATTAATGAATCCCTAAAGAAATAAGCTAAATAATTCCAAATCATGGGCACAGTTCCATAGCACCTGTTGAAATTCTCAAAATTATGTCCATCCAATTCAAGCTGGAAACATAAATGATGTGATCAGGCATTTCAAAAAGAGCACAAAAGGGACAGACATATAGGAAAAAGTTGGCCTCTGAATACTTTTTTCTCCACCACACATCACTTATAATCCCACAACTAAAATTTACACTATCTTGTATATTCGATTGACTCCATATGGTTTTCATCTAAATTCAAAACATAACTATGTTTAAATATATTTGAACATTTTTATTGCATTTAGTTATGAGACATGAATTCTTATTGATAGAATCAGGGCACAGAACATTGCTAGATCATTCCAAACAAGTTAATTCTGAAATGGGCTTGAATCAATAACACAAAAGAGGCATTACAGCCAATTTTTATGGTAGTCATGGTTGTATAAAATAAAATCAAGACGGTTGGAATGAAAGCTCCCTGCATCACAAATGTAATTTGCAATCTACTCTAGACACAAAGAGGAAATTGATAGGTAGGTGAAAGATATAGATAAAAACAAATGAAAGATATGTAGGACTATAGAATCTGGCAATATAGAAAGAATGCAGAGTAATTGGCAGCCAATACAGAGAGGGGAAGTGACCAAGCATGCCAAATAAGTAATCCATGGGTAAACAGAATGCTTTCCTTTCATTTGGGCTTTTTGAACTTTTATGGAAAGGCTCTCTTTAGTCTGTGTCTGTAACTCATAGACGGATGGGAGCTGTATGTACAAATAAGTCTATCAGTGCAGTACTTTGCTTTTAATGAAAGGGATTTTTAATTATGGAAAAAGCTATATTTTATTCTGACTTGCTCCATTTCCAGAATATCAGCAGGAGATACTACAGCAAATGCACTTGCTTTCTGTGTCCTTCACTAAATTCACAATGATGAGGTGTGCAAGTAATGGTAGAAATAGTGTTACTATTATATTGCAGGGATATAGAAAAACTCAAGTCTTTTTATTGTTTTTATTGATCTTGAAGGGCTAGATGACACTTCTGCATGTTTTCTGACAATAAAACCCTACGTATGTTAACTTGGACTCCATCTGCATAAATAAGCTCTAAAGCACCGAGCTGTCCCTTTTTGTTTGTCTCTTCCTCAAGGACATTTGTTCAAAGTGTGCTGTTCCTCCCATTCCCCAAAGCAGACATTGTATTGAAGTGGTTTGAATGAACCTCTAAGCACACAAACACCAGAGGATTTATCCCACAAACGTAAAAAGGCAGAAGGGAAAGAGACTGACAACAACACATATCCCTACTCTCTGGCCACAAAGATTTCTCCCTTCCAATGTCACAGTTCCTATACTGGCATGGAATAAGTCAGTCATTCTTAAGAGTATACATGTATAAAGAGGCATGTTACGGGGGAAGACGGGTAGCAAAAATGGGCATTTTCCCATTTCTAACATTAGCTATATACTAATTTCAGGTAGTTTGACAATTATATTTATCTAACGTTATCTATTGAACAAAGGGTCATTCCATCCAAGCCCCTGCCTGTCCCCCATCCTCTCATCCACCCCTCAGTAGACACATTTACTCTTTTCTGGAATTATATGTTTTAAGGTAGTTCCAAGCCTTGGGACATTATATAATTTGTTTGCCAAAAAGCAAGACAGCATTTCAATTTGTCTTGGGCCAGGAAATTCACTTCACTTTCAGTATTTCTAAGGTATGTTTTGTTCTATGTACACTAGTTCAAGGAGGCAGAATTTGTTTTCCACGTGACAATTATTTTTACTTTTTCTCCCAAACACTAAAATCTTTGAGCATGGGAGCAAAAGCACTTAAAGTATAATTTCGCCTTAAATATGATTAAGGAGCTAAAGGTTGGAGCTAAAGGTTGTGCTGGTGGTAGGTGAAATCTAATGTTCACATAAAACTAATCTCCTATTATCAATATTTTCACAAAAAGCAGCTCAGAAAGGGAACCAGATCCAGTAGCCTACCCACAATCTTTTATAAAATATCTCTGTTTTCCTGTCAGCCACTCTCAAACCTGTCCATTTTCCATTCTACCTCATGGGTTATATGGCAGAGATTACCAGTCTTTATTTTCCATGGGCCTTCCCTTTCTTCTTTCAGATCACTAAAACATCATGACATGTATGCGAGATTTTGAGGGAGGGTACTGGGAGAGGAGAGAGGGTAAATTTATGAAAATCCTCACTGAATGTATCAGATCAGAATCTCAGAAAAATATAGCTAAAGGTAAAAAGCTAGCTCAGGGCACAGGCACAGAACAAGCACACGTCAATACTAGAATTAAATAAAAAGTGGGACAGATAAAAATAGCATGTGACTCGAGAGTGTGACTGCACAAGGTCTGCTATATGCAGAAAGGAATGGAGCAAGCATGCCAATCAACTGAGAAACTTCTGGAAGTTGTGTGAGGTCATAAAAAGAGGCAAGCATAGGTGCTAGAGAGCTGATTGCAGCCTTCTCAATTCTGTTCACGAAGAAGATAGGAAAAAGATGTGTGCTTGCCTGGGTCCTGAATGTTGTTTATGTGAAGCAGGCAGGGCTACAGGCCTAGAGGGCAGACAGAAGGTATCAAGTGAAAGAATCTGGTCACAGCAGAACATTCTGTATGCTGATTCCCAAACCTGACTGAACCAGAATATTCTTTCATCCTGGATAAGCCACACATACTTCAAAGACTGGAGCATTTTACAATGAATGATGCACTATCTATGACAGGAACCCATATGCTGCAAGAGATGCTGATCAGAGAAATGGAGTTTCAATTTAGGAGGAGCAATTCAGTTATGAAAAACAAAAAATACAGGGTGAGACTGATGTTCTGCAACAGAATAAGAGCAGAACATTTTTGCAAAAGGATGTTGAAAAAGCCAGTGCTGGAACTTACTTCTTTTGATTAAGTTTTTGTGTGAATTTTCTGTCCTACCTTAGATACATCCATCATGGCAATATTTGTGACTAGAGTCCATATTGTAGTCCAACAAACTGACCCTAGCTTTGGGTGAATCCTGCAGTTCTACTAATTTTATTAATTATACCTTCTTTCACTTAGGGCAGAGTTTGTAACTGTAAATACAGTTTTAATGTATTCTTTTCAAGTACCTTAATTAAATCACAGCAATTCTCTAAAGCAAATACCTCTTGCCCTGGGACTATATTTGTTAATTCCCCATTAAAATGCATCCTTTCCTCACTAACATGCCACTTTAATGGTCATGCCCACTTATAAAATCATTATTAAATATTGATCAAAAACATAATTGTATCATAAGCTGAAGCACTGGGTAAACTACAGATCTAGAGATGGTTGCACACTGAATGTGCTTTAAACATATTTCAGTGGTTTCCTAAGCTAATTATATAATGATTACTCAGTATACATTTAAAATTTATGTTCACTAAATTAAACAGCATTTAAATTTGAAAGTCTCACCCTGCAAGTTAAAAACATAACTGTTATTTAGGGGTTTTAGAATTTGAAATTGTGGTAATTTAATTTGTTACTTTAGGTGGTGTTCAGAATAAATTAACGGGGATAACAGGAACAGTCAGTTGTCAGGGACTGTATATTGTTCAAAATACACCTACTATCTATCACAAGTATAGATTCATCATTTAACACTCATAACAGGGCTGACAAAATCATTTTAGAGTATGGAAACATCAGTATGTTGTCTTCCTTTTTTCACATTCCTCTCCCTTCCCCCCACACCCTCTTCTCTCTCTTTCACTTTTCTTTCAACCTCCCTTCTCTTCAAATAGTATCTGTTCCTTATGCCAGTATTGTTTAAGTGGGACAGGTGAAGATACAACACATGATCTTAGCCAAAAGGTCTGGATGGGAGTATAGGCACTTCTGTCATGAACGCTTGCATGTACCAATTTAAATGGATGCAATCAGTGTGAAACATAGCCAATTTTCAAATGTGCTAAAAGTAACTGCAGGTATTTAAGGTATTCTGGCCCAGAGTTTCTATGCCCATTTTTTATGATTTTATGATCTCATTTTTCTATTTTAAAAAAAAAAGTTTCTCATTCCTCTGTTGCTGTGTGAAAGAGGATCAACCATACACCAGCAGTGGGCAAATAACTGGTCTGCAGGCAGACGCGGTTCACCAGGGTTAGCCTGTGGTGGACTGCTAGCACTTTATTTACTTGTGCCACCATAGGTACTGCTGCTTGTAGCTCCTATTCATCATAGATCATCATCCCCAGTATCCCAGTCCACATCTCTTCTGCAGTTCCTATTGGCCAGGAACAGCAATCCACAGCCAATGGGAGCTACACGTGGCTGCACCTGCAGAGGCGCAGGTAAATAAAGCACCTGCCGCCCTCCAGGAGCTAACCCTAGTGAACTGGCTCTGGCTTATTATCCATCTCTGCTCTCCACACATCATGGTAAAATGCATAAAATTTCACTGCAATCCTTTGAAGTGTTATATGAACTGTGAGTGTGTGTGTGTGTGTGTGTGTGTGTGTGTGTGTGTGTGTGTGTGTATGTGTGTGTGAGTGTGTGAGATTTAAGTGTAATGTTGCCTTAAAAAATCAGTTTACATAAATATTTGTGCAAGCAATCTTGAAATTCTCTTCCTGAGAGCAGTGACCAATCAACACAAACTGCATAAAAGTTTATGCAAAGTAAAAACAAAAGTCTAAATTCTCAATTTGTGCACCAGTAAGTTAAAGCATCTTAAAGCAGGGGTGAGGAATCTCCAGTGCCGCACGTAGTTCATCAGGGTTAGCCATGGGCAGGCTGCCAGATGCTTTTTTTACCTAAACATCTGCAGGCATGGCCACTCACAGTTCCCAGTGGCTCCAGTTCACTGCTCCTGGGCAGTGGGAGCTGTAGGAATGTAAACAAAACTGGCAGCCTGCCAGCAGCTAATCCTGCTGCCTTGTCAACTGGAGGTTCCCTACCCCAGCCTTAAAATAAGCAGAAATTACACTTACCCTGCCAGAGCAATCTAAAGAATCTTTAGTAATTAAGAATTCAGGCCCAAAGGTGCACAGTCACAACCAAAGAAAGTTCATGTTGAAGTCTGAACATTGGTTGACTCATTCTATTAGCAACACGTTGCTACCAGTATTAATGTACTAAAATTTATCAAACTGCTGCTCATGAAGGAGGTACAGAAATGATGCCTGAAAACCAGTGATTCTCCTTTTCTTTTCCATTTTCAGAACCCTAAAATTTGCAAATAGATATGCAAACCCCATGGGACTCTTAGTCTGTGAAATCTACAGACCATAGGTTGAGTAGCACTGCCTTAAACTACAGGGCTGTGTCTACACTGGCCCCTTCTTCGGAATAGGCATGCTAATTTCGAACTTTGGAATAGGGAAATGCGCGGGGGATTTAAATACCCCCCGCGGGATTTAAATAAACATGGCCGCCGCTTTTTTTCCAGCTTGGGGAAAAGCCGGAAAAGAGCGTCCAGACTGGCGCGATCCTCCAGAATAAAGCCCTATTCCGGAGGATCTCTTATACTTGAAGTAGGAATAAGAGATCCTCCGGAATAGGGCTTTATTCCGGAGGATCACGCCAGTCTGGACGCTCTTTTCTGGCTTTTCCCCAAGCCGGAAAAAAAGCGGCGGCCATGTTTATTTAAATCCCACGGGGGATATTTAAATCCCCCGCGCATTTCCCTATTCCAAAGTTCGAAATTAGCATGCCTATTCCGAAGAAGGGGCCAGTGTAGACGTAGCCCAGGACTCCTAACTAAGCTAGGTTAGTGCTTCACCAAGAGGCTGAAATAACGGTAGTCAAATGCATATGTAAGTGTTTTATTATAACCTATGACAAAATCAGCACTATAACAGTGATTAATTTTTTTAATAATCTCAGAGCTTCAAGACTCCTGTAATAATAGAGCAATCACACATCACTGTTGTTTTCCAACAGAACTATTATTCTTAGAACTGTGTTAGTGTAATTACATCCTAATGGTTTACACTATTAAAATAGCATTAATTTTTTCACTAAATGGAGTACAGTATATAAAAGTTAAATAACTCCAAGCTTTGAAACAGTGCATTCAGAGATGTAAAGAAACCTGTTCCTATGTCTTTTGAGTGAGGGAAAACAAAGCTATCAAAATGGTTAGAGGCTCTTTTGTTTGTCTTTTTAATAAGGTGGAAGCAGTATAATATTGGAAGCAGAAATTAAGTAATTATAGCATAAAAAACCATAAGTAAAATATGGAAAAAATCTTGTGATATTTTGATACTGTGATTTAGCAGCCTTGCTTGATTAACATTGTGAAATTATCAAAGAATATAAAAAGACTCTAATTAGAATCTATTTTTCATTATTGCACATATTTCTGATCTAATTTTATTAAACTACTAACAATGAGCCATCTGATAATATTGCATCATAACAAGTAATAAAAATAGTTCTGAGTTTATTACATGTAACATCATCCCAACTACTATGCAATCACCAAGTATGACAGTAAGTTATATTTCTGAAAAAGTATTATACAATATAGCTAGTCTCTTCATGAATATAGAGGTAACAATCCAGTGATTATTATCTCAGTGTTATATATCCTTATCCTTACACATTTCAATAGTTCTTACCTAAATCAGGGGCGGGGAACCTCTGGAGAGATGGTTGCATGTGGTGTGTTGGGCTTAGCCACTGACAGGCCACCAGATATTTTTTGTCTGCAGGCATAGCCATTTGCAGTTCCCAGTGGCTGCACTTCACCATTCCCAGTCAATGGGAGCTGCAGGAAGCATCATGAGTTGGGCCACCACTTTCCAGGAACAGCAAACCACGGCCACTGAGAGCTGCAAGTGGCCATACCTGCGGACACTCAGGTAAACAAAGCATGTCAGCCCACTAGCAGCTAACCCTAATGAAACATGTACAGCCCACAGGTCGAAAGTTCCCCTCCCTGATGTAAAAAACCACATAATTGACTGAAGTACAAAGGCTACTCACATGAGTAAGGATTTGCTAGATGAGGCCATTAAAATACATAGGAATAGAACTAAAGACATCCTATAGAATACATTGCAGTGTTCCAGTAAATGTGAAACATTTCTAGAGCGTCCATTGAGACAACGCTAAAGGTCATAATATTGGTGCTGGCTGAACTTTCTAAATCAGTTAAAGTAATTTTGAAAAGAAAAGCAATGCTTCTTTTAAACAATGCTCTGTTCTTTTGTTCTTCCCCCATATTTTGCTTTATTCACGATTTTGGTGAAAGACTGGTTTTATAGTAGCAACATAGATTTCCAGGGTTGGTTGGTTGGTTCAGAAAAAGTTTTCCTGGAATCCAAATATATTTTTGTTCAATTTTACTGGACAACAAGACCTGTTTTTTGTTTAAAAAATGATCATTTCATTTGGAAAATAAGATCATTTCTGTTAAAAAATGTATAGAGATATCTTCCACAAAGTTAGGCTTATTTTCTAATTCACAACAAATGTAAAAAATGGCCTTCTTTAAAAATATTTTATATAGCAGCAACTCTATTGAAGGAGTTTCAATATTTAGCTTGCTTTCTTGGCAGGATAATAGCACTATTATTTTAAACCACTACAAAATCAGCTTTGATTTTTATTCTTTATTTACCATTATTTGCAAATTCACTATTTAAAATCAAGTTTACAAATAGTATATTAAGTACATCCTTGTACTAAATATTCTTCCACTATGTACAAATATGCAAAAAACTAGAATTATCCCAATAGGTGTATATGTCCTTTCCTTTTCCTTTTGTTGAGTAAGACCCCAATCCAGCACACACCTATAACATTTTGCATGCAAGCAAACTCACTGAGTTCAACAAAGGTATTAAATTCATAGATTCCAGGGCCAGAAGGGATCATTGTAGCAATCTAGTCTGACCACCTATGCAACGCAGGTCATGGAATGTCCCAAAAATTATTACTAGAGCCATTCAGGTATTTGTCATTGACACTTATCCCATCAAAAATGCTGTTTCACTAAAACAAAAAAATTATAAAATCCTATCATTTTGTTGTCATTATGGAAAAAATGAAAAAAAAAGTTTCAAATAGCAAAATATCACATTTCAATGCTTTCAGAATGAAAATTTTTTACTTTTTTTTAAAATTAGGGTTTATATATAAAACGAAAAGGTCAAAATAATATATTTCAATAAGGCCTAAATTTTCAGAATTTTCATTTAGACAAAAACGTCAATATGTTGGCTTTTCATCCCAATTTGGGATGAAGAAAAAAATGAAATCTTGAAATTTTTCCTGGGAAAACAATTGCTCTAAAATTGCTTGTGTGTGTGTGCAGGAGAATAGTCCAAGTTATTATTTCCCAATAGTTTTCTGACATTGCATGCTGTGAGGTGATATTTAATAGTTTTTATAAACTGGGTAACTAAAAATGAAATTCCTTGTCTATCACCCTCATTGTTTTGTAACTCATAACCATAATCCTTATTTAAATTATTTGCTTCAAGGTAGCAATTTCATTATGCCTACTGTGTCTTCAGAGTAACTTATGTTTGTGGGTAATGGAAATTTACCAAGTACAGTACTCACTGAAGCTTGTTTTAGCTGAACTAATCCTCCATGGTGTCTCCTGGTCTTAACTCTCTGGAACCTTCATATTCTGCATCTGCAGAGGCTAATTCTAATTTTTCAGAAGAAATCATAATCTTTTACTCATTTTTGACAGCTGCAGAATAACACATAGATATACAGCCCTGCCCCATCCTTAGAGCACAGTGTTCAATTCTTCCCCCACCCCAACGATATAACCATAAGTAGAATTTTTTAATTATACAAAAACAAAATAAAATCAAGAACATACAAAACAATTTTAAAAATACTCAGTGTTCCTTCTCTTTCTTGGCCCCATTACAAGGTCATATTTTAGATAGATAGATAGATAGATAGATAGATAGATAGATAGATAGATAGATAGATAGATAGATAGATAGATAGATAGATAGATAGATAGATAGATAGATAGATCGATCCCTCCATTCAGGTATTTGTCATTGACACTTATCCCATCAGAAATGCTGTTTCACTGAAAAAAAATTATAAAATCCTATCATTTTGTTGTGATTATGGAAAAAATGAAAAAAATTTCAAATGGCAAAATATCACATTTCAATGCTTTCAGAATGAAAATTTTTGACTTTTTGTTTTAAAATTAGGGTTTATATACAAAATGAAAAGGTCAAAATAATATATTTCAATCATGCTATCTGACAGGGTCAGTGTAAATTTAAAATGAGGGCCCAAGAAAATAATTCTGTCCTTTCCAGATTAACGCTGCAACTATTTATTGATTGATAAAGCTGTGTGCATAGCTAAATGACTTTTCCATTGATTCTATTAGTCTAAATCTTCTAAATTGTAGCATCACTTGGAGCTATGTTCTGTAATTTTCCTGAACTACATGGCCACGTCTACATTGCAGACTTCTTGCGCAAGAACTGTTTTGCGCAAGAGTTCTTGCGCAAAAGGTCTTGCGCAAGAGCGTGTCCACACAGCTATGTGCTTTTGAGCAAGAGATGTGCTCTTGCACAAGAGCATCCATGGCAGTGTAGGCGCTCTCTTGCGCAAGAAAGCTCTGATGGCCATTTTAGCCATAGGGGTTTCTTGTGCAAGAAAACCCTGTTGCCCGTCCACACTGCCTTCTTGTGCAAGAGCTCTTGCTCAAGAGGGCTTATTCCTCGTGGGGATAGGAATAACTCTTGTGCAAGAAGCCCTCTCTTCTGATGCTTTACTGTAAATTTACTTGCATGAGAACACGTGTGCAGTGTAGACACTCTGCAAGTTTTTGCTCAAGAACAACTGTTCTTGCACAAAAAGTCTGCAGTGTAAATGTAGCCCACAAGGCTATGGATACTGAAATCTGTGTGCTGACAGTTTAAAGTTAGGATCAGCAACACTGATTTAAGTTTTTTCTGGCCTTAGTGTTTTAAATGCCCAAATTCTTGAGAGTGGGGGGGGGGGGGGGAAAGCGCATATAGATCCTGTACTCTTCTCTCCAGGCAAGAAGCTGGGAGCATCAGCCATTTATCTGAGGATATAATCTACTCCCTGCAAGGCCCAATAGCAAATTTCTTCCCCTTTCCTCTCAGGAGCAAGTAAAGAACATGATAATTAAAGCACATTTTCTGGGCTGCTCCTAGGGAGGCATAACTATGTGTTATACTATATTCAGGACCAGAAATAAAGAGACAATCCATCCTGTAATAAGTAGAATCAGCTTCTGATGGATATTTAATGGATACAGTTTTTAGAAAATAATAAGCAGTATAAGCAGAGAACTATGGAACTGTCTGACATTCTCATACAACAGGCTACCTAATTTCAGTGATAGACTGCTCTAACACTTGTCATTTCATTATTAATGATTTCCAGATCGTCTCAAGATATTTATCTTTTTTAATAAACAGAAAGTGTTGCTGACAATTCAGAATTTTGGGGGTTTTAATAAAAGAATAAACTACTGAAGAACAGCAAACATATCCTTTGGTTCCTATCTCTCTAACATGATGGATGTTAGTTTAGGACTTTGTGTGTCACATTCCTCCAGTTTTTAATCAGCTAGATTGTTTAGATTCTGTAATAAAATGAAAATAGAACAATCTATTTAAAAAACTTTCCTTTTGCCCTTCCTACTATTCCTTACCTCCCCTTGGTGAAGAAGTTGTCATATTAGGGCTGGATATGTAATATACCTAGTGTCCAATGGAGGTTGAGGGCACAGCACTTCAGAAAACTGGGTTCATCATGCTCATTTCATTTTCTGCCAGAGCTATATTACACTACTAAGGCTCAGACTGGCAGCCACTAAAGTCAGCAGGAGCTTTGGCACTTTTTTCAGCAGTAGTGAGAATCCTAGATTACTTTTGTACATTGAATACAGTGTGGACACCTGTGAATACCAACACCATCTTTTTCATACTAACTTTCTTGAATATTGCCTACTGTTACTGTGTGCTTCATTTACCTTTTTATTTAAGTTGGCTTCACTAAATGCCTGTTTATTTAGTGTTATATCAAAACACCATCCTTACTAAATATTTTATCAGGAAGGATCACAAAGTGTTTTCCAGGATGACTATATACACTACTGAAATGTAGGCACTTCTGAACCAATAAACACTTCATAGCCCACAACAAAGTCACAAGAGTGTTTTCAGAAGGAAAACTGAAGTGCAATATATCTAATTTGTCGAAAACACAGAGACCAGAAACAATGCCTTTGCAAAATGTCCCAGGGGATCTTTAAAAACCCTCAAGTACACAGGAAATTGGGTTTTACTTTTCAACTGCCTCTCCAGTAGCATTGTTCCTGCTAGTGCCATGTAAAAGCTTTAACTCAGTATTGACTCTCAGGTAAAAACACTGCCTGAGTATCCAACACCACTCCCCTGCAACACCATTGTCATTTATGAGATCTGACAAGATAACAAGGCTTAGGTGGTATGGCTGTAGGCCATCACATATTGCCTTGGAGGGATATTTTTTTCTTTCCTAAAACCTGTTACATCTGGAAAAAGCCTTTTCATTTGTATTCTGAAAAACTTTAGGACATGTCTATGAAACATTGCATTTCCCACACTTAGATTTAAAGGCTTCTCACTAACATACTCTATTTGGTTTAAAAAAAAAGTATGATTAGTATCTTTCCAAATGCTTTGAAATGTGCTACACAAAAAGGGGAACAACTTCCTTAGATGTAGAATTAAAGTAATGAAATGCCTTTTAAAATGCAATTGTACATTAAAACCACCAGGGTTAACAGATGAAAGCATAAAAGTGAAGGGCAATAATGAGTCAGATAATACTAAAACCAAGAATGAAAATATATGTATCAGGATTATCAAAGAAAATTAACTGATTGTTTTATAAAAGTAGATAAAAATTGACAGGAGTGTAAAAGTCTCTCTGAGCTTTCCATGAAGTTATTGTTAATACATTTGGAAATCTAAGTATGATTTCCCTTAATAACAGAAAAATAAACATAGGTCAAAAGTAAATCTGGTGGCATATTTGATGTCACCAAGGAATGCACACATATACAAAAAGGAATCACTTCACTCATCAGTAAAATGCAGCCACTTTTAAGGATTAAATAATGCAATGCCAAGTCAACACAACACTTGTTATGACTTTGGTTTTATGTCTTACCCATAACTTTCAGTAGCAAAATAACTCATAGCAGGCTTTGTCTTTGATTCACTACAGATTCAGTGACAAAAATGCCTCTTAATGAATGTACTTCCCACAGCACCCCATGCTTCTTTATTTTGATTTGAAATGCATCCACCTATGTCTAAGGCCGTACCTACCAATACGCAGCTGTCCTATCCCTCTGAGCAACATGGCCTGGTGGATTAGTGGGAGGCTTGGTGCTAGCAGCAGGAGTGGGGCCTGCACCCACATTCACCAAAAATAGTGGGGGGAGGGGAGCAGAGCAACACAGTTCCAGCCCGCTCTGCTCCGTCTCCTCCTAGCTGTGTCTCTCTTTCCACTGCCGGTGAGTGCAGAGGCAGGCCCAACCTCTGCTGCTTCCCTGCCCTGCTCCCACCCTTTTCCACAGATCTGGGCCTGCATCCAACAGTTGCTGCCCCTGAAGCCCTGAGAGCAGTCCCCTCCCGGAGGGTCTGGCTCCCCCAGAAACTGCCCCCCCCCCCAGGGTCCTGCGTAAGGCACCACAATTTCTAGAAACCGCCCTGTCTACGGCTCTGAGACAACATGCCTTATTATCCATAAATCTCACATTATCTTTATAAATATCTCAAAACTACAAACTTTCCAAAAATCCCATATCTTTCCACCACAACTTCTATCCACTCAGTCATTTCTCCTGGGGGAGATCTCACTCAGATACGGACCATGAGGCCTGTCCTTTTAGCTTTAAATATCTAACACCACCACAATCAATAGTGTTATGGTTGTGGGCTATAGAATATACACAATGTAGTAAAAATCTTCAGCTATCATAAAAAACATTACCATTTTGACAGAAATTAGAATGTCTCTATATAAATAAAATAAGACATGAAGAATAATTTACACACTATTTCCATATTACAAATAGAAGTAAATTAAGGATGCCAATGTTAGCTTATTAAAACAGGCATATACTTTCAGAATATTTGGGAAAATGTTTGTGTTACATTTTAGCATGAAGTTAATTATGAAATGAGGATAATAGTTATGAGATACCTAAAGTATGCCTGTGACTTATTATCCAATTAATTGATAACAGTAGATTGGAAACATCAAGCTAAATGACAGCTAGTGACTTCACAAAAGGAAGGCATAAATCTGAATAAAGGGTTTTCAAATAATCAAATCATTGAAGAGGTCTGGCTTTGTTGAAGCTTAAGCACAGTAGGAAATATTTATATTTGCACCCAGCAAAATAGGAAGATGTACATGTATATACACTGCATTCAAAAGATCATTTAGTATATTGTGGGTGTATTGATACTGTGGAGATTTTAACTGTAAGAACAACCCAGGAATTTGCTGAGTTATCTATATGCATTTCCCTCTCAAGAGAGGAGGAGAATGAATCCCTCATATAAAGAAGTAACTCACTCTGTGCAGTAATGATGGTTCTTCGAGATGTGTCCCCCCCGTGGGTGCTCCACTCAGGTCTCGGTGCATCCTTGCATCGCTAATCAGAGATATTTGCCTAGTGGTGCCTCCTGTGCCACGCATGTGTAGTAACTGTCTTGCATCTTGTTTTTGTCCGTTAGGTGCACCTGCGACATGAGCCTCCCTCTGTTCCTTTTCTACCAGAAATCCAATAAAGGACTCCAAGTAGAGGAGAGGAGGGGAGGGTAGTGGAGCACCCACAGGAACACACACCTCAAAGAACCATAATTACTGCACAGGATAAATAACTTCTTCTTCTCCTTTGAGTGTAACTGTGTCTCTGTGGATACTCCACTCAGGTGACTTAGTATCAGTACCCATCATACAGTGCTGAGCATTATAGTCATTTATGTGAAGAAGCAAGGACCGCATCTGCTAGATTGGTGATAGATATGGGTCCTTTCAGTAGAGCATAATGTTGTGTGAAAGTGTGATTGGAAGATCATATCACTCCTCTGCAAATGTCCACTAGTGGCACAGTATGTAGGAAAGCAGTTGATGTGGCTATCACACATGTAGAGTGTGCTCTAATGGTCTGAAGTGGTTCTTTTCCACAGAGCTGGTAGGACGTGTAAATGCAAATCCACTTGGAGGTCCATTGCACAGAGACAGCTGTTCCCTTGTGGAGTCCAGATAAAGAGATGAAGCCTGTCTGATTTTCTGGACTCCTTGGTCCTCTCTAAATAAAAGGCAAGTGCTTATCTAGCATCTAAAGTGTGCAAGATGGATTCTCTTGGAGAGGCTTGAAATTTAGAAAAGTATGTGGGTAAGAATATGGAATCATGCAGGTGGAAGTCTGATACAACTTTAGGGAGAAACCTGGGATGAGGTCTGAGCATGACCCTTTCTTTAGTAAAGGTAGTATATGGTGGGTGAACCATCAGGGCTGCAATTTCACCCATTCATCTTGCAGATGTTATTGCCAATAGGAAAGCCAATTTCATGGATAGGTATTGCAGTGGGCTAGTGGTTCAAAGGGTAACCTAGTGAGTGTGTCAAGTACGAGGTTAAGGTCCCAAGAAGGTACACATGGACATAAATTTGGACGTGTTTTCTGCAAGCCTGTAAAGAGACACTTTGTCCTGGGGTGTGCGAAAAGGGAGAGATCATTGACTAGCTTGTGGAAGGCCATGATAGCAGAAAGATGGACTCAAATCGAACTGATGGAAATGTCTGCATTGCTGAGATCCATCAAGTACTCCAGTATGGTAGGTATGGAAGCGGTGTTTGGTTGTAATTGACAAACTCTACACCACTCCTGAAAACGATTCCATTTGTTTTGGTAGGTGTATCTTGTGGAGAAGCATCAACTATTCTGTGCTTAATTCTCTTTGAGCAGGTAAGTTCTTCATTTTGGAACCATGGAAAAGCCATGCTGTGGTTTCAGGGTTTTGATGTTCAGAGTCTTGCCCCAGTGTTGGATTAGTAAGTGGGGACTCATGGGGAGAGGAATTGGTTGGGCTATTGATAGGTCATGTACGTAGAGGAACCAAGGTTCTTCTTCGAGTGGTTGCTCATGTACATTCGAAGTAGGTGTGCGCGCCGTGTGCCCCACGTCTTCCGGAGCGTTTTCCCTAGCGGTACCCGTAGCGCCAGCGGGGCGCCCCCTGGAGTGGCGCCACTATGGCGGGGCATAAGTATCCCTGCCAGCGCTGCCCCACCTCAGTTCCTTCTTACCGCCGTGTCGGTCGTTGGAGCATCTCTGTCTCTCTATCTGTTAGACTTAGATAGTTACTGATTCCCATTTCTCACATTGTAAATAGTTTGTGTAGTTAGATAATTAGGTTTTTTGTTTTTTGCTCCTTCCCTCCTTGGGGGTAAGGAATGCCAGGGCCGCAAGGCTTCAAGGCGTGCGCTGACTGCGGGAAGTTTATGCCCAGGGTGTTACCCACCAGCTCTGTGATTATTGGGGAACCAGAACATGGTCACCTGTCAGCCTTGTGCTCTTGGGGAGTCAGGGAGTGACATTCATGGAAAACCATCCCCCTCCCTCAGGCCTCTGCTAGAATCAAAGACAAAGCAAAGAAAAGGCCAGGGAAGACACACCTAAACTGCTTCAGACAAGGGTGATACAATTAAGGAAACACCCCAGCCTCATTTGCATTAAAGATGGAACAGAGGGACATCTCATTAGCATACAGAATGGAGAGCAGCTCTTCCAAGGCAGGAACCGCATTGAACTATGGGACACCGAAAGCAGAGAAGCACTGCCTGATGGGAAATCCCTGCTCCAGATGCTAATGAACCTAGGCCTGCTCACACCCAAATTAGTCATTATCAGACCAATTCTAGTAACGATCCTATTGACATCTAAAATACTGAAACTGCCAAGTTGCATTGTGAGCTCGTTCAAGGAACATCACCCATAACCAGGTGTGATCAGTCTCTATTGTCTCTCCTCTTTCTCTTTGAACTATCCCTATAAAACTCCTCTCCTTGCCCCAAGAAAACTGTTCTGATACCTGGACTTAAACTGCATCAGTTCCATTGAGACTTCTTCATCTCCTGTCTGATCGTGCTGGGGGCTCTGTCCTGCTTTTCTCCTGCCCTCTGGACCCCCGGCTACCATCATCATCTGGGAACCCCGATCAGTGCAAGCTCCGTGGAGTGGTGAGGTCTCTCTCTCTCTCTCTCTCTCTCTCAACTATCTCTCTAAGCATGGCCTCCTGACCCTGCCCTGTGTAAACTGTTATATGGTTACCTAACATGTGTAATCAGCTTCAATTGTTAGATTTAATATTGTAATTGTTAGATTAACTGTTTGATATCTATTCACTACTCAGAAATAAATCACTTTCATTGTTAAACTGGTTGCTTCTCTCTCTTTCTTTCTCTTTTGCTCACTCTTCCTTAAGGGGTGTTGTTTTGGCTTCCCCATTCGCTCTGCAACAACGCTTCTTGTACCCAAGCAAAAGATCCCTGTAGTGCCCAAAATCCTGTGGGGTTTGCTCATCGTGTGGTTTACCTGTGAATGACTGTGGTGTGAAAGTGGGGATAAGGGGTGCTGAACCTGGGGGCTTATGAGGATGGCAGCTTAAAGTGCTGTTTAATCCAGCCCACAGAGTCCAAAGGCACATGAGGGTGCAGTGTGGCATTGCTGTGAAACCCAGCCAGCTGAGTCCAGGGACATATGAGGGGGTCAGCTTGTGAGTGCTGAGTACCCAGTCCTCTCAGACGTGCTCTGTTAGTGGGTGTGAGTGTCTGTGTGTGTTGCTAAGGTGGGAAGAACCCCATCCTGAGGAACCTAGTTCCTGCAGGAGAGCTCCAGTGGGAGGGGGAATTGGCAGCAGGGAGAATTCAGCTCCATATGAGAGCCCAAGTAAGCACCAACAGCACACGGATAGAACTGTTAACCTTCCCCCAGTCCCATAAGGGTAACCCTGATAAATGAGCATACCCCAGAGTTTTGGGCAAATCTGGTAACAAGGGGCGACCCACACGATAGCTGCCTTAAGTGTCTGGGTGAGGCTCATCTGGCAATTGCCTGCAAAATCTGCAAGTCTTTCAAGCCCCGTACGAGGAAAGAAAGAGTTTCCCGCTTGAAGCTTCTCCTCATGGAGACGGCGCTTCAACCGGTACCGCCGGACCAGCCTGCGGTGCACAGCGCACCGGCCTCCACGCGCGAGGCCGCACACCGGCACCAGGCATCGACGTCAAGATCCCGGCACCAGTCTCACTCTCCACCATCTAAGAGGGTGAAGAAGTCCCGGGACACCCCCCACGAACACATCCTGTTTCAGGAAGTAGGGGCACTCCTCGAAAAAGGAGCAATAGAAAGGGTCCCCCTGCATCTGCGGGGCAAGGGGTTCTACTCCCGTTATTTTGTCGTCCCAAAACCAAAAGAGGGAGTTCGTCCTATCCTGGACCTTCAATACTTAAACAAGGCGGTTGTAAAACACAAGTTCAGAATGGTGACTTTAGCCTCGGTCATCCCAGTGCTACAACTGGGCGACTGGTACGCGACTCTCGATCTGAAGGACGCCTACTTCCATGTGGCTAGCAGGCCCGGTCACAGGAGGTTCCTCCGGTTTATGGTGGACTGTTACCATTTTCAGTTTACGGTACTCCCCTTTGGGTTATGTACTGCACCAAGGGTATTCACAAAATGTATGGCTGTGGTTGCCGTCTTTCTGCGCAATCGAGCGGTACACGTGTTCCCGTACCTCGACGATTGGTTAATCCGAGGTCACTCGTACGAGCAGGTAGAAGCTCACGTATCACTCATAAGAGCTCTCTTCCTAAGGTTAGGGCTCATGATAAATGTCGAGAAGTCATCCCTGACCCCCTCCCAGAGGATAGAGTTTGTGGGAGCCTTCCTCGATGCAAAGGTGGCAAGAGCGTTCCTGCCCCACAGCAGGTTCCTCTCCATAGTGGAGTTGATCTCAGAGCTAACTCGGTCCCCCATCACGACACCTCGGGTCTGCTCCAGGCTCCTGGGCCATATGGCGGCATGCACTTACAGGGTGTGACATGCCAGGATGAGGATGAGACCTCTGCAGGCGTGGTTGGCGAAGGCCTTCTGCCAGTCCAAGGATCTATGGGACTCCATAGTCTCAGTGCCCCAGACATTCTAGACTCTCTACTCTGGTAGACCCAGGAATCCGTGATGCGCAGCAGGGTTCCCATCAGTGCCCCTCCCCCCTCGCTGACGCTGGTCACCGATGCGTCCGACCTGGGATGGGGTGCACACCTTGGGTGCCACAGAACTCAGGCCCTCTGGTCCCTTTCCAAACGGTCCCTGCACATCAACGTCCGGGAACTGTGGGCGGTGAGGAGGGCCTGCGAAGCATTCCTGCGGAGGCTCTCCCACCGCTCCATCCTGGTACGTATGGACAACACTGCAGCGGTTTTCTACCTCAACAAGCAGGGTGGGACGCGTTCGCCACCCCTATGCAAGGAGGCCCTGCATCTATGGCATCTGTGTGTCACGCACAATATCACACCTCAGGCAGAGTACCTACCCGGGTGCAAAAACCTACTTGCAGACACACTGAGCAGATCCTTTGGAGCCCACGAGTGGTCGCTCAAGGACTCTGTCCTTAGCCAGGTTTTCCGCAGGTGGGGATATCCCCACCTAGACCTGTTTGCCTCGGCACGCAATGCCAAGTGCAGGAACTACTGTTCCCTGCTGGGGCTGGGGAAATATTCCCTGGGGGATGCCCTGACAACCGTGTGGCCAAAGGGCATTCTCTATGCTTTTCCCCCATTTCCACTAATTTCCAGGGTATTGACCAGAGCGAGAACTTTCAGGTCCTCGATTATCCTCATAGTCCCCAGGTGGCCCAGGCAGTTCTGGTTCCCCATCCTGGTGGACATGCTGACCCAAGACCCTATAGCACTCCCTCCAGTTCGGGATCTGCTAACCCAGCCTTGGGACGAGGGGGTAATGGTTCACCCGGATCTCCGGTCTCTTCACCTAACGGCCTGGTTTATCCGTGGTTGAACCAACCAGAAAGGGAATGTTCCGACAAGTACAGATGGTGCTCCTTAGTAGCAGGAAGCCCTCTACTAGACGGTCGTACGCTGCCAAGTGGCGGCGCTTCTCGTCTTGGGCGTCCCAGAAAGGAGTACAACCGTCTTCGGCCCCTATTCCAACTATTCTCGACTATCTCTTTCAACTCCGTTCTACTGGCCTGTCCTTTTCTTCTATTAAAGTCCATGTGGCATCTCTCTCCGCCTTCCATGTTGGTACGGCAGGAGCCTCTCTTTTTTCTAACCAGGTGGTTAAAAGGTTTCTTACTGGTTTGGACCTCAACCTGGTCCTTCACAGGCTTATGTCCCCTCCTTTCGAGCCTTTGGCTACGTGTTCACTGAAGCACCTTTCACTGAAGGTTGCTTTCATAGTAGCCATTACGTCTACTAGAAGGGTATCAGAGCGAAGGGTGCTGACTATAGAACCGCCCTACCTTGTTTTATCACATGATAATGTGAGGCTATGGCCTCATCCGGCCTTCCTTCCAAAGGTGGTTTCTCCTTTTCACCTGTCTCAAGAGATTTATCTACCAGTGTTCTTCCCTAAACCACATGCATCCCCTAAGGAGCATGTTCTACACTCCCTGGATGCCAAGCGAGTGCTGGCATTCTATATTGACCGAACCAAGCCCTTCCGTAAATCCCAACAACTGTTCGCTGCATTTGGGGATAAGGGGAAAGGTTCACCTATTTCTACGCAAAGGTTATCAAGATGGGTGGTGCAATGTATAGCAGAGTGTTATCAACTGGCTGGTAAAACCCCACCCAGGGTGAAGGCACACTCTACCAGGGCGCAGGTGTCCTTGTTAGCCTTTGGTGTCCAAGTACCTATCACAGAAATTTGCAGGGCAGCCACCTGGTCTTCCCTTCACACGTTTGCAACACATTATGCGCTACCTCAACAGGCCAGGGAGGATGCAAGGGTGGGCTCTGCAGTCCTCAAATCTGTGATGTAAATATGTAAATATATAGATCTGGTTGTCTTCATTCTGGGTTGGTGATTTGTCATGGTTTAATTGTTCAAATAAATCTGTTTACTGTTCACCTTCCTTTATGACTCTGATGCTATGATTGTTCCGACCCCTCCTTCATGGGGTTAGCTTGGTAGTCACCTACTTCGAATGGACATGAGCAACCACTAGAAGAAGAAAAGAACGGTTACTCACCTGTAACTGTTGTTCTTCGAGATGTGTTGCTCATGTCCATTCGACTCCCATCCTGCCTCCCCATCGTTGGAGTATCTGGCAAGAAGGAACTGAGGTGGGGCAGCGCCGGCAGGAGTACTTATGCCCCGCCATGGCGGCGCCACTCCAGGGGGCGCCCCGCCGGTGCTACGGGTACCGCTAGGGAAAACGCTCCAGAAGACGTGGAGCACGCGGCGTGCACACCTACTTCGAATGGACATGAGCAACACATCTCGAAGAACAACAGTTACAGGTAAGTAACCGTTCTTTTGTCTTAGTCAGAAGGGAGCTATCAGAATTACTGAGGCCCTGTCCAAGTAGATCTTGTTGATTACTCTGGAGAGTAAAGGGATCAGTGGGTAAGCACAGAGTACGGGAGCAGTGCAACAGATGGTGACGGTGTCTCCCTCGGTCTTCTTGTCCTGACCTGCTCAGGAGCAGAATCAGGAGCATTTGCAGTTGGTTGCTGTCGCAAATAGATCTATAAGCGGGAACCTCCATTGTCAGAAGATTGGGAAGAGAATGTTGAGACTGAGTTCCCACTCATGTTATTTGAAGAAGTGTCTGCTCAATTTGTTGGCCTGGTATGTAAGCAGCAGTTGAGGTTATCTGGTTCTTGTACCACCAATTCCAAAACCCGACTGCCTCTGCACAGAGTGAGTGTGTTTGGGTGCCCCTCTGTCAGTTGATGTAAAGCATAGAGGGTGTTCTGCCCTTTAGAAGGGGGAGAAAGTGAGTGAATGCTTTGTAGATGGCCCTGAATTACAGGAGGTTGATATGGAGGTTCATCTTGGGTTAAGACCATCTGTCCTGTACCGTTCTTGTGCCACAGAGGGTGCCCCATCCCAGAAGTGTTGCATTGATCGTGACCACTACTACTGGGTCTAGGTGATGGAAAGGTACGCTGACTAGTAGTAATATCTCTCCAAGGCAATAAGTGTTGGTTGGGCTGCACACTGGGCTCCTGGGCCACCCCTGCATCAAGCCAGGCTCCCACCTTTCCCCTCTACAGCACGCTGGGACTCTCTGATCCTGGAGCATCCATTATCCTGCCTGGCCACAGATGCAGCCAGACCAGAGAGTCCCAATTTGTAGAGGTGCAACCTGTGTTTTACTTAGAACTCAGTTACTTGTCTTGCCATTCTTCAGGGGATAAAGCTGCTTGATACCAGTTATATTTGTCTAGTGATGCTATTTTACAGAGCGTTTGCTTGTCTTTCAGCAACTTGATGTAGAATGCGGTACAGTCTAGAAAAAAGTTAATTTGCACACACAAGACAGCCTTCAAGGGGGAAGACATTCAGACAGGATTTTTCAGGAGACCACACATCATTCATAATTGAAAAGATTTTCAACTTTCACTGTAGCACCAGGCAGACGCTGCACCAATTCCATAGCTGTGTCTTGAGCTGTGTATTGTACAGAATTATAGTCCATCTCTCAAAGTCTTCACCTTTCAGTGATGGGTGTTCTCTGATGGTTCCAGTCTGAAAGGCAACTGGAGACAATTGATTTTGTACTAGAACACTCAAAGAGACAATTCTCATCCAATATGTTTAAAGTGGGAATTCCAATGTGGCATGCAGCAAGGCTGTCTTGAATTTGCTCCCACTACAGCATAAGCCTCAACAAAGCCCACTCAAACTTTTCAGTGCACTCAAAGGCAGGTCTCCAGTGCTCTAAGTAGAACAGGCAATGTTGTGTAAACATTTTCAACTGCATGGTAAAACACTTTTTCTTTCATTTGTCTGCATTCTACAAAAGTGCACACTAGGTTCTCAACTTCTGTTGTGACAAATTTTCTACAGCCTCTCTGATAAGGTAACGTGCAGGGAACATGTTTGCAGTGCAAATTTTGTCACTGACAAATCATTTTTCTCTATCATCTCTGTTATGTTTTGGAATGTGGTAGTTTGTTTGCTGGCAAATAGAAGCCACATTTCAATGAAAGCATCATCAAAGAGCTCAGTCAGCAAAGGTGGGCATTTATCTTGAGAAAGAAAATATGCTTTAAGCCCATTGAAAAAACAAAATCCTGTATATTGTGAGTCTCACTGAGAAGAATCATGTGCTGCCATGCTCTAGTAAGTTGGTATACTTAATTTCAACAAATTGACAGAAGTCTTTCAGCTCTTCGATACACATCTTGTAGATAAGAAAGCAGTTGTGAACCTTTTACAGAAAAGCTCTCCACCTCTAAAGGAAGACAGTTGATGACAGTTTGGAGGCAGTTACACACAGCATGTGCACCACTCTCAATGCCAAATACCTGTTTTCCTAAGTTGGCTTGGAGCTTTTGCCACATATTGGTTTTCTCACAATGTCTGGCACTCCCAAAGTTCATTATCTGCACAGAATCCAACAATCTTGCCACAGAGGCTGTGTCTAGACTACACCCCTCTGCCAACAGAGAGATGGAGATTATGCACTTCGGAAGTGCAAATGAGCCTGGGATTTAAATATCCCGGGCTTCATTTGCATACTCACATTCCAATGCAGTGCCAATCAGGCTGTATCAAAAGTGAAAGTAAAGTGTAACTGCAGTTCTACAGACAACAGGGAGCTTTTTCGGCCTCATTTTTTGAGGAGTACAGGATCTGCCGAAAAAGCTCCCCGATGTCAGCAGAGCCCCGGCTACACATTACTTTCGCTTTCAACACAGCCTGATCGGCACAGCATCAGAATGTGAGTATGCAAATGAAGTCCAGAATATTTAAATCCTGGGCTCATTTGCACTTCTGAAGTGCTTGATTTGCATGCCCCTGTCGGCAGAGGGATGCAGTCTAGACGTAGCCTAAGAGAGTACTTCTCAATCACTTGCAAAATGAATGCTGACTACAAATCTGATGGTTTTCTGGGTAGACACATAAAGTTAATAATTTTTACGCAAACTCCACTTAATGGGAGAAAATATATAAAAACAGGAAATAGTTTTTGCTCCTTTTTGTTCACTCCATCCACTCTAAACATAATACAGGAACACGTGACCAACCCAAGCTGCATTGCTTCAATGGATAAAGGCGCTATGGCATTGCAAATGATTACCTTTGATTTTTTGCAAGCAGGTGAAAACGTAGATTGGTGCAATTTCCTAATTAACTGTCATGTACAGTCACTCAACCAGAAAGTGTGTCCATGCCACACTGAGTGGTAAACAAACACTCCCTCAATGGCAAAGATTTTGCAAAAAATGCCCCCACACAAACTGTTGATTCTTCTAAGGACATGGCTATGTACGAGCCCTCCCCTACAAACACACAGACACACACGCACATGCACACACACACAAGGAACAAAAGCATCACATGGAACATCATAGGATTGACAGCAGTGCTATCTTTACAGCTGAGCAACGGAAAACATCAGCGGCTTGCTGGGTTTCCTAAATCTGAAGACAGCACCCCCTCCAGCAGCAGCACAAAGCTAAGGTTGGATGGTGGTATTGCCATTCTTACTTCTAACAAAACCAGCCCCAGACAAACAAAAACGTGCGCAAAAAAGGAACTGTCTATGCTCCTTATAGAGACTTTTTGGACACATGATGTCAAGTCTACCTCTGGCTGGGACCCTGCTCTTGACACCCCGGCTATATCTACATTGGCAAGATTTTGCGCAAAAGCAATTGCTTTTGCGCAAAATCTTGCCTCCTGTCTACACTGGCCGCTAGTACTAGCACAAGAACACTGATGTTCTAATGTATAAAATCAGTGGTTCTTGCGCAAATACTCTGACTCTCCCACTCAGGGATAAGCCCTCTTGCACAACTGTTCTTGTGGAAGAGGCCAGTGTAGACAGGCAACGTTAATTTCTTGCGCAAGAAAGCCCGATGTCTAAAATGGCCATTGGAGCTTTCTTGCGCAAGACAGTGTCTACACTGGCACAGATGCTCTTGTGCAAAAGCACATCTTTTGCACAAACCACATGCCAGTGTAGACACTCTCTTACTCAAATACTCTAACGCAAAAACTCTTGCGTTAAAGAGTATTTGCACAAAATCTTGCCAATATAGACGTAACCCCGCTGTTTTGCTGAACCAGTCCTTGCCATGGACCAAGTTAATCTCCATGTCTAAGGGCTTACACCAGTGATCTCTATACCCTGGTAAATCTGGTACTGAAACATTAGGCGATGTCTACACTACAGGGTTTTTGCGCAAAAACCCACTGAGCGTCCACACCTCAAGTGCATTTATGCGCAAGAAAATTTACAGTAAAACGGCAGAACTGAGGGCTTTCTGCAGTGTAGGTATACCTCTTTCTATGAGGAATAACTCCTTTTTGCGCAAGAGTTCTTGCTCAAAAAGACATGTGTGGAGGCTCAACAGGGGTTTCTTGTGCAAAAAGAGCCTAGCACAAAAAGCACAGCTGCTCTGACAATCAAAGCTTTCTTGCGCAAGAGTGTCCATGCACTGTGGATGCTCTCTTGTGCAAAAGCACATCGCTTTTGAGGTGTGGACGTGCTTTTGCACAATAAATATTTGCAGAAGATCTCTTCTGCAAAAAGCTTCTTGCGCAAAAACCCTGCAGTGTAGACAAAGCCTCAGAGTAAAATGTATTTCCAAGTACTTCTTCAAAGGAATTCTCTGAACATTAGCTCAGCCCGGCAATTGAACACACTTTCGCTATGGCAGGCAGCCTGTTTGGCTCAGAGGGACTCTTAGCTACCACAAAATGTGCAATTAAAATCCCTTCCTATTTCAAACTGTCTCATTGCTCAAGCTCCCAAGGTAGGCAAACATTGGAGCTGTGAAGAGACTATCATGCCGCTTTCAGCCTGCAGCTGCACAGCAACTAACCAAAAAAAATAAAATAAAAAAAAAATCAGTGCTTACAGATTAGAGCACTGCCATTAGCCCCTATAGGATCATCTGCATGCAGCATCCTTCAGCCCAGCTGATGCTGACAATCCACTGAGCCATGTTCTGTGTCCATCAGTAAGTGGGGTTACCACCTTCTTGTTGCTTACCTTGAAGAGTGGATAGGAAAATTAATTAGTGCTTCCAAATAGCCTCCTGGCAAAGTTGCTCAAAACATCTTATCTTGAGCCTCACAGTAAGGAAGGTTCTGACTCAGGTAGCACAAAAGGAAGGGTAGCTGTGCCATGGCACCCTTCCTTCTTTGCTCTGCCTTGCCAGCAGTAACTTTCTCAGCTGCTTCTGGCGGTCAGCACTGCCTTCAGAGCTGACACCCTCCTCCGTCCCATCAGCAGCCACAGTTTTACACTTTACACATTTCAGCCTACCCTTTATGCAGCCTGCTACATGACCAGAGACTGCAGTCACTGAACTCTGGGAGAAGTGCACCATTCGAATGTGTGCAGCACACTCATTTTTCCAGAACATCAGGTAAGGGGTTATAAATCTGAGGCACAATCCTTTTAGTAAATTCCTCACTATTGCAAGTAGAGGTTGCATTCACCCCAGGTTGTATGAGCCCAAGAGCAGGGGGCTGCTGACTGGGGGGGAACTGGTTTGAAAGCAGCGCTACCTGCCAGCAGCAAATTTCTCTTAACTATGCTGCTGGTTTGCATTGCTGCCTTCAGAACTGAACCTGTCCCCCCACTCTTGTCAGCAGCCACCACTCTGTGCTCTGCAATGTCCTGGAGAGCCAGGGTTGCTGCCCGAGGGGATAGCTCTGAAGGCAGTGCTGCCTGCACAAATCAGGGATAAATGTTCAATTTTAGTGAAAAAAAGTAGGATGGCCAGAACCGAGCTGAAAAAGGGGACTGCCCTGGCCAAAATGGGCATTTAGTCATCCATCTTCCCAATAATGTCTCAGAGGACATTTCACTAAAATTGGACATTCGTCCCTGATTTGTGCAGGCAGCACTGCCTTCAGAGCTATCCCCCTGGGCTGCAGAGTCGTGTTCATCTGTAATTTTAAAAACACAGCACATGCTATGAATGAGACCACATCCAGTCTGACTGAATTAGCTTCATTAACACTAGTCCTACTGTTGACAGGTAACTTCTTTTGCTCTTATATGTACCTCAGAGAGTACAGCTACACTGTGGGGTGGGGGGCAGAGGGGTTGAAGAAGGTATGCAAACTACACTCACATTTGCATATCTTCTTCCGATTCTTTTTCCAGAAGAAGATTTTTCAATATTTGGCTCATCTACATGGGGCCAAATGTCTGAAAAAACCCGAGGAATAAGGGGGCTTCCAAAAGAGGGTTTTTTTCTGAAATTTGGCCCAGTGCAGATGGGCAATATCGGAAAATCTTCCTCCGGAAAAAGAATCGGAAGAAGATATGCAAATGCGAGCGCAATTTGCATACCTTCTTCAGGAAAAAAAATACAGTGTAGCCATACTCAGAGTCTGTAATTTCCATTCTAACTCATCTGATGAGGTGGATTTTACCCATGAAAGTTCATGACCTAATAAATTTGTTAGTCTCTAAGATGCCACAGAATTGCTCATCATCCCAAAAGAAAGAGCACCTTATATTCCAGTTTCAGGTATTCTGTTTTTGAGGCTGCTTATATGCTGCTTTGGAACATAAATAGACTTGGGAGATCTCAAAGGAGTATGTAGAGTTATTTTAAATGTTACTTGCGATTATTACTTAACTCTAATAAAAATCTTATTTACTATTTTATAGAAATATAGAAAGACATGGATGGGGTTTTAGACCTATTCTTATGCATGCTACCAAGATTGAATAAAGTGGATTCATTTAATCAAAAATAATGGGAAATACATACCTCTCTAGAGGACAAATATGAGCTCTCTTTATAAGTTCAAAACTGGTCAATTTAGAAGGGAAAATCTATTAAACACTCAGATTTTTCTTTCATTTTAATGTAAAAAACAGTGCTCATAAAACAAAGGGTAATTAGCTGCTCTTAAATATGGCAGTCATGAAGGTGTCCCCACTTCACTAATTATGTACCTAAACCTGACTGCTACTCTTGTGTGGTGAAAAGCCAGATCGCATGCAAGTTTCAAGGATGTTAACAATGGCCACTGACAGTTAAGCTGTTCTATGAGAAGGATCAGTCAGATGAAAGAAAAAATCACCACTGCAGTGTCCAGATATGTATGTTAGCTCATTGTTACTTACATTTATAGATGCTCTCCTGATTATTTCTATATTACGTATTTGTCCAGGTGATTGTATTTTTCGAACTGTATTTCATATTTTGTGTCTCTATCTCTGTAAAAGTAACAATAAAGGCCTAGGCTGAGATTTCACATCTTGGTAAAGCTGTACAATGTAACCCCAACAAGGAGTCTGGTACCTGAGAGAGAAAATGGGAAAAGAATAATGTTCTTTAAGAGTGAAGACCTCCCGAACATTTTGCAGTGCTAAAAATACCCTTGGGACTTGTTTTGATCACTTGTAATTATGCACACATAGCCTGATTTATGGTGCATGCTATTCAGCTCAAAGAGTATGCATTCTGTGTGATAGTTTGCCCTATTTATGTGTAAAATGCTTGATTCCATAATATCATAAAGGACAGAATAGGCTCATTGCACATATTACTATCGATTTCATATGAACACAGGGCCTAATCTAATGATCCTTTTCAGCGAAGGATAAATATACACAATTTAGCCTTAAACAGAGTCAGTGTCAGATTGTTTCAACTACTGCCTTTGAGAAATGTGCCTGTGCTGCTCAAGATCCCCCCTGTCCAGCCTCCTTCACAAGGCTATTGCAGAGTCAGTGACAGGAAAGTGAAAATAAGATAAACCAAAAAAAGGACAAGTTAGGTTGAGCTAAATGGCTTTTCATGCCAAATTTTCAAAGTGATCTGTAAGTTATTACTGCCACTTTGTGCATATGAAACATCGCAAAATTCATTTTCACCTGTTAGTTTATGTATCTCATTTATAAAAATTAAGATGACTAGATTTCTGTGTATCTGTTAATGGGAACTCAGAGGGTTGAGATAGTTTGAAGATAGGATTTTAATAGTGGGAACATGAGGTGGTATGTGGGATATTTCAGTTATGTTGGCCTGCTGACTGGATTGAACGAGATGTAATTTGGAGAGAAGGAGAAGTGCTGATACTTAGGAGGTTTTATGATGCAACTCCTGTGTTATAGTGTATTTAAATGTAAATATGGGGCTGATTTTTGTAGATCAAATTAAAATAAGTATCATCCATTTAAATAATGGAACTTATCACACTTAGGGACACACAGTTCCATCTCGGAAACATGCCATCTTACAATAAAGATGGTTTTACAGTGAAGCACAGACCTGAGAGTCAAGACACCTATGGCTTATATCCAGTTCTGCCACAGTATTCCCATGTGACCCTGGGCAAGTCACTTAAACTATATCTATGTCTCAGCACTCCAATAACTAAAATAGAGATAAAACTGGTCTACTTCACAAAAGAGTTTTGATGCTCAGCTCATTAATCATTGCAAAACTTTTGAGATCTTCTCATAGAAAGGCTCTATAAAACAGCAGTGTGATATTATTTCTTTTAAAGTAGTGACTTTAATATTGTAAGGCAAACATCAATTTCCTGATGCAGAGGTACATCTTTATATTTAACGCTAATGTTGTAACTTATTTCTTTCCACATGTTTTCTTCTCTCTTTCTGTTTGATGTGTATAATACAAAGTTTAGCATACACAAGTAGAGGAAGGAAGAACAAGTCACAGCAAAGGAACCAGGTGTCTATGTATTCTAACATGAGCAGCTGGAACTTACATGAGCTAACAGTGGATGCTATGATCACACTATGTAAGAACTTCTATTGCAGCTGTGACAAAACAGCCCTTTTGGGGGTGTTATGTACAAACAGAATCTTTCCTTCTTACATATTCAAAGTCAAGCTCTCTGTCCCTTTTTGTAAGTCTTCTATTTGCTATACATCATGTACACATGCACACATTCCTTCCACAGAAAGAAAAAATGTATTACAGTATTAAAAATGCATTTGAACATGAACCTTTGAGGACAGGAACTAGCATCATTAAGACTCCAATCCTGACTGAGGCTTTATCAGCAGTAATAGAGTGGTGCCTAAATAATGTATCAGAATTTCTAAAATTAAGCCAAACTGTATTCATATACTGTTACTTCATTATTTTAGTTACTTCTTATATGAAAAAATACCTGTATCCTTAGTTCCTGCTGCACTATTCCCTGTAGCTTGTGTGTAATTTACATGCTGTTAAATTAAATATAGTATATTTCTATCATAGTAATGTCCACTTCTGTAACATGATTGCAGTACATGGACAAGGCCATGATTCAAAACATTAGGTATTCTTGGTGAAATTCTTGCCCTTAGGTGCCCTTTGCTAACCTTGAAATTCATTATGTATCAATAAGGATAATACAGGCTGCTTTTTTGTATTACTCTCCTGTATTCTCAGTAGGGCAATCTCGTTCACTCAGGGTATTTCTCAGGCATTTATTGCTATGCATATGGCTGAGGAAGTGGTTTGCTAATACTCCTCTTGCATGTGGCCAGTATACAGTTAACAGAGATTTCACTGGCCATTTTAAGTATTGTGTAGCTAAGCTTAATTTTTAAAAAAAGTTCATTAAAAAAATTACTTCCTACTCATTTCCTTTAATGACTTGCGGTCATTGAGGGTCTTAAGGCACTGTTTTCAGAGCAGAACAGAGACATTAACTTCTGTGATCTGGCTCATTCCAATTTGATTTATTATCTTTTGCCTACCTACACTTTCTTTATGGGTACATGTGATGTGGCCACTCCCCTCTTGTGTTTCTCCTAGAAGCTGGGTCTGGTATCACAGTCTTTTCTCCTCACTGGCCCTGCAGGCTGCCAGCTAACTTGACAAGTTTTCAATGCTTGGCCTTCCGACCAAGTCACAAAGTCAAATTTGTGGGTTAAAGAGGGTTAAAGAGTCTAATAACAAGTAGTGTATTTGCCCTCAGACTGGCTTCAGCCCTTGTTCTGGGTCATTTAAACTTAGCCCTCTGTTCTGGCTCCAAAATAAGACCTGTCCTTGTTTGGAGGTTTACATCACTTTACCTATGGCCTGTGGTCCCCCCCAAAGACCTATACCCACCAGTCATGTACTGTTTATTGCAATCCTCTGTTGCTATTTCCCCAGGGCCTCTTTCTATCTGACCACTTTTATCTATGGCCCTACCTCAGAGCTAGAATCCTCTGGTTCTTCTCTATTGCCAGATCTGAGAAGAGCACCCTTCTTCTCTGGTCCCAGACAGAAATTGAGCTGCCAAGGCCTTGCGGCTTCTTTTATGTGAGCTTTATAGGCTCTGATCTCTGCTTTTAGATAAGCCTGGAGAACTCTCCTTTCTTGTCACTTCTCTGCTTCTTGGGACAGGTCTCGATAAGACCATGGGGCCTTCAACAGGAAGCTACAACAGACAGGTACAATCCATCACAGAATGGCACTGTTGTGTGTTATAGGGTGCCAGATTTACACTCCAGATTGGCTACATTTCTGTTTTGGGTGAAGCTGTAATATACATGTTTATATTGGATTAAAAGAATTATATTTTCCAAGTACAGTTTAAAAACAACTAGCATTTCTGATGAAAACGCCAAAAGATTGCCAGAAGTGCAAGTGTAGCTACAAAATATGCCTCTCAAAAATACAGTCAAGACCCAAACAAATATGACAAAGGTTGGATAACTAATGCTGTAAATGGCATCTTCCTGTAAAAAGTCCTCTATCCATGTTAACCCTGAAGAAGCACTGGTATCACAGGTCTCCTTCAACTTCATGGCTACTGAGATATTTTCTAAATCAAACAACATCCAAACTTCAGAAGAACAAGAGACAGAGTTCATGGAAACTACTGGCTGCCAAGAGGGTGGGATAAGTGTTATCAAATGCCTTGTAAACACATTAGGATCACAATGTCAAAATACTTTAACAGGAAATTACTATTTGCCTGCTGCATTGTATGTTAAGACAAAACTTGACTGTATATATTATATATGTTAGATTTAAAATAAACTTTTAAGGAAACAACCAAAACAGGACCTTATATGACAAATTTCAATATTTGTGTACATTTTTACTCTCAAGTTATATATCAGGTAAAATATAACTTATTTTCTAAGGCTTTGTCTACACTGCAGGGTTTTTGCGCAAGGACTTTTTTGCAGAAGAGATCTTCCGCAAAAACTTCTTGCACAAAAGTGCATCCACACCTCAAAAGCGCATCACAAAAGTGATGTGCTTTTGCACAAAAGAGCATCCACACTGCATGGACTCTCTTACACAAGAAAGCACCTGTACTTTTTCTGATAATCTCTTTTTGCACAAGAAACCCCTGTATAGCGTCCACACATGCCTTTTGCACAAGAGCTATAGGAAGAAGAATAACTCTACCAGCAAAAGCCCTCTGTTACTGATTTTTATTTTTTTTTTTTTTGCACAAAAATGCACTCGAGGTGTGGATGCTCCACCGGTTTTTGCGCAAAAAACCTTATTGTGTAGACATTGCCTAAGTGAACCACTAGCAGGATTTGAACTATAGCGGCTCTACTGAACTTTCTACAATAAAACAACATAGTTACTACTTTTCTAATCAAAATACCCAAAAGGCTTTTTTCTTCATTTTGAAGCTGATATAAAAATGCAATTTCACTCAAAGGAATATTTTCCCCAAATGTATAGGAGCTATAAAAATGGCAGAAATGCAGCAAAAGATGGGAGTATTTTCTACTTTGTATATACTTTACGTTTTTACAACAAAGAACATGTTTATAGATGTTTGCAACCAGCCAATGCACTGTTTATATACAGATAAACTGCAAGTACTGACTGGTGCTCTAACACAAGCAGAGGACCAACAGGCCCCAGGCCTGTAAGGCAGTTTGCTTGGTATCACTAATCAAAGCCTATGTTAAAGCTTGATGAAGCAACTGCCAGGCAAGTGATCTTCAAACACCTGATGAACCATAGCAGCAAACATGTGTAACAAGTTAGTTGACTGGTGTGAAGCAAGAAAAGGCAAACATGTGTCATTCATATTTTAAGATACTGTTTAAGAAATGTGCATAAAAAAATGAAGAAGGTTTAACCGCAATAATGCTACATCAACTAATTGACAAAAATGTCAATGATTATGAAGTGACTAGGTAATTAGCCTACAGGAAGTGGTGAACCCTACAAGAATTGGAGTTTGGAACTTCATAAGAACATAAGAACAGCCATACTGGGTCAGACCCACGGTGCATCTAGACTAGTATCGTGTCTGCTGACAGTGGCCAATACCAGATGCCCCAGAGGGAGGGAACACAGCAGCTAATCCTTACATGATCCCTCCCACTGTTACCCACCTCCAGAGAAAGAGAGGCTAGGGATAGCATTCCTACCCATCCTGGCTAATAGCCATTGATGGATCTAACCTCCGTGAATCTACCTAACTCTGTTTTGAACCCTGTTAAAGTCCTAGCCTTCTCCACATCTTCTGGCAAGGAGTTCTAGAGGCTGACTGCATGCTGAGTGAAGAAAAACTTCCTTTTGTTTGTTTTAAATCCGCTGCCTATTAATTTCATTTGGTGACCCCTAGTTCTTATGTTGTGGGAATAAGTAAATAACTTTTCCTTATTCAATTTTTCCACACCAGTCATGATTTTATAGACCTCTATCATATTCCCCCTTAGTCTCCACTTTTCTAAGATGAAAAGTCTAAGTCTTTTTAATCTATCTTCAATATTGGACCCATTCCAAACCTTTAATAATTTTTGTTGCTCTTTTCTGAATCTTTTCCATTGCCAATATAACTTTTTTGAGATGAGGCAACCACATCTGTGCACAGCGTTCAAGATGTAGGCATACCATGGTTTTATATAGAGGCAATAAGAGATTCTCTGTCTTATTCTCTATCCCTTTTTTAATGATTCCAAACATTCTACTTGACTGCTGCTGCACACTGAGTGGATGTTTTCAGAGAACTATCCACAGTGACTCCAAGATCTCTCTCTTAAGTAGTTGTAGTTAAATTAGTCCCCATCATATTTTATGTATAGTTGGGATTATTTTTTCCAATGTGCATTACTTTACATTTATCAACATTAAATTTCATTTGCCATTTTTCTGCCCAATCACTTAGATTCATGAGATCTTTTTGAAGCTCTTCACAGTCTGCTTTGGTCTTAACTATCTTGAGCAGTTTGGTATCATCTGCAAATTTTGCCACCACTGTGTTTACCTTTTTTTCTAGATAATTTATAAATAAATTGAATAGGATTGGTTGTAGGACAGACCCTTGAAGGACCCCACTAGTTACCTCTCTCCACTCAGAAAATTTACCATTTACTCCTATCCTTTGTTTCCTGTCTTTCAACCAATTATCAATCCATGAAAGGACCTTCCCTCTTATCCCATGATAACTTACTTTACTTAGGAGCCTTTGGTGAGGGACCTTGTCAAAGGCTTTCTAGAAATCTAAATATACTATATCCACCGGCTCCTCCTTGTCCACATGCTTGTTGACCCCCTCAAAGAACTTTAGCAGATTAGTAAGGCATGATTTCCCTTTACAGAAACCATATTGACTTCCCCCACCAAATTATATTCATCCATGTGTCTGATAATTTTATTCTTTACTATAGTTTCAACCAATTTGCCCGTAACTGATGTTAGAGTTACCGGTCTAATTGTCAGGATCACTTCTAGACCCTTTTTAAATATTGGTGTCACATTAACTATCTTCCAATCAGTAGGTTCAGAAGCTGCTTTAAAGGATAGGTTACAAACCACAGTTAATAGTTCTGCAATTTCTCATTTGAGTTCTTTCAGAACTCTAGGTCCTGGTTACTGTTAAGTTTATCAATTTGTTCCAAAACTTCTTCTAGTGACACCTCAATCTGGGACAATTCCTCATATTTGTCACCTAAAAAGAATGGCTCAGGTTGGGAATCCCCCCAATATCCTCAGCCATGAAGACTGCAGCAAAGAATTCATTTAGCTTCTCTGCAATGACTTCATCATCTTTGCGTGCTTCTTTAGCATCTCGATTGTCCAAGGGCCCCACTGGTTGTTTAGCCAGCTTCCTCCTTCTGATGTACTTAAAAAACATTTTGCTAGTAAAAAGAAAGAGAGTTAACTTATCATCCATATATATAAGAAAGTGAATGTGAATGTGCTACATTATGAAAAATGTTTCCTGACCTCGGGGCTGCAATAGACTCGAGGAAGATGACCACCTGCTGACACCTGGATTTCCCAATAAAGTATGGAGTGAGTAATGCAAACATTAGTCATTTGGTAAGATCCTTCTCTTTTTTGCCAGACTGCAGAGTATGTATTCGTGTTTAATTAGCTATTTAAAGTATTAGTTACAGAAAGAGCACGGTGCCATCCCTTATATTGTGGGGTCTCCAAATTAATTAAATCCTCATGTAGGGGCAAACTCTTGCAAGATTACAACCTAATAATTTACACCATAACTTCAGATTAGGCTACACATGCATTCAAGTTTATAAAATCAAATACATACAAGTAAAAAATGTCAAGTTTATATTTAATAACCTATTTATCACAAGATTAACATTTTATATGCATTACTTCTGGTGTGCATGTGCTCCGACCTCTTTTTATGATGCATCCTAGTGTTCAAAATTATTATTATTAATCATTTCTTCATGGGGAACCTAGAAACCCAGCCAAGATCATTGTACTTGGCACTGCACAAACAAATACTAAGAGATAGTTACTGCCCTGAAAGAACTGCCATTCTAAACAGGCTAGATTAACAAAGAGTAGAGGGGAAGGAAGTATTATTGGCACCATTTTACAGAGGGGAAACCGAGGCACAGAATTCTAACTACTTGAGAAAAAAATCACACAGGATATGTGTACCAGAGATAGGAATTGAGTACCGATCCTTAGAGATCCAGTTCAGTACCTTAACCCCTAGAACTTTTGCCTGCTGCACTAAATAATTATGTAATCAGTAAATGCAAAAATCAGTTACAGTAAATGTCAAAATGTGGAATTTGTGGTGTGAGGCTGCCCCTGAATAGCACTGAACTGGAGCAGCATGTGCACATATTTACAATGTTCTTTAAATTCGGATAATACACTTGGAGTTGGTGTGCCTACAAAAATTAAAATCCTGTGTCAGGCATATTATATTAAATTCTTAAAAAGCAAAAGATTAAACACACTGGGGAAATCATTTAATACTATTGGTTCCTTTCCTCATCCTTTGACTTCCAGTGCAATCATCTGAGCAGCTTTTTCCTTAAAACAAGGCCAAAAAGAAAACTAAAAAAAACCCATTCTGCATCAACCTAAAACAGAAGAGTTTGGCACACAAGTAAGCAAGCTGTTCCCCTTCAGCCATCCATGTTTCTTCTCTACATTACTTACTACAGGAGTGTACAATAGATACTATTTTAATAGCAAAATTGCCTACTGCACATTGGAGTTCTGCTTCCAGGAACAGAAGTAATAAGATAGTCACAGCCAGAATGCTTTTCTCTCTTCCACACCATTTCCCTTCACATGCATTGGTGCAAATTTAGGATAAGAGTGTGGTGAGGAGCTACCTCTGTTGTATGTGGAGTACCCTTCGTTCACACGAATATGTCAATGCTGCACAAAATCTCTGTGCAACAGGTTGTGCCCCATGGAGACCACATTTGAGTAACAGTAGAAAGCAGGTAATGGTCCCTTAATCTTACTGTTTGATTTTCATGGTTTTTTAAGAAATACCCTGTATATTTTCCAAAACAACCAGTTCTTCTTTGCAGGTAGATTTAGCAGATCCATAACAATGATCTAATTGCCACTTGCAGCTCCTTGGAGGCAGAAACCAGGCCTGTCAATCAAAGCAGGTTGGGAATGGCCACACTGCTGAAAACCCAGCCAGCTGGTTTGAACAGCCTCCGGCAGCTGTAGGAAAGTTTCCCCAGACCTTGGGCTTATGGCAACAAACCAAAGCAACCAGAGAATGAGGCTTTATATTTTTAATATTCAGTTTATTGAATTCAGTCTTACTGGGCTGTTACTTAGCCTCAAGCACTCTACACCAAGGTGATACTGGGGTCATAGGCTGTAGCAAGAACAGCATGTCTAGGCAGGTGCCTGAAGCAGGAACACCTCAGAGCCCCACACAGAAATATAGTCTTTGTCAGAAGAGCATGCAACAATAATGCCTGGGCTTACTGAACTCCACTCGCCATGGGTGGGCCCTTGAAACAATGCTGGAGCGTCACTGAGTGCTGCCTTTAAAAAGGAAAAAAAAAATCTAAGGAAGCTTTTGAGCTCAAAAGGCTCTGTAGACACTGCCAGTGGCAGCCCTTCCATAGAGGCGAACTAGGCAGTCGCCTAGGGTGCCAAAGTTAAACGGCGTTGAGGGGTTTGGAGGTGGGGGCACCGATCACACGTTTCGCCTAGGGCGCCAGTTGTTGGCAGCTCGTGTAGGGCCGCTCCTGGACACTGGGTACCTTTTTCTTCCAGCTAAGAGTATATCTCTGTGGAGAGGTAGTGCTGGGGTATACATCTAGTTACCACATGATGGGCTGTTGTGGACCCTACTACTAACCCTAATAGTTTTGAATAGCTATAGGCCAAAGAGAGCCACAGACCTTTTAGTGTGCCACAGCAAGGTCCACACAGTCACTTAGGGTACGTCTAGACTGCCGGCTTTTGTCGACAGAAGTTTTGTCCACAGATACTGACAAAGCGTATCTATACTACTTCCAGTTCTGTCGACAAAGCAAGCCACAGTGTAGATGCAATAACACCTTCTGTCGACAGAACTCTGTCGACAAAAGGCGTTCTTCTTTGTAGAATGAGGTTTACAGCCGTCGACAAAACTGCTGAGTTCTGTCGACGTTATGTCGACAAAACTCAGCGGCAGTGTAGACGCAGGTATAGTTTTGTTGACAAAAGTCCACTTTTGTCGACAAAACCCTGTAGTCTAGACACACCCTTAGCATCCACCATGCTACCATGCTATAGATTTGTGATGGACCGCCTCCCCCGTGCTTTATGAAATGTATATACAATGATGAATATACATCACTCAAAGGTGCTTTGAGTGAATTATTTCGTATAACGCATCAATCTTCATGTCATGATCTGCTGGTTCGGTTTATCTTACCTTGATGTATGTATCATTTTGATCCGCCGGTTCAGTCTGGCCCAGAGCCCCTACTCTTGTGTCCGAGCAGGGTCCAGTGCCCTCTGATGCGTTAGCATCCCCCTCCCCCAAATTCCCGTGAGTTTTTTGTTACCCTGCACCCGTAAATTCAATAGTCAGATTTGGGGTTTTATAATCCCCTACCATAGATAGTGAAGACACCTGTACACTGGGAAGGGATAAGGGGGACCCGGGCCCTCCCTCTCCACCGGGTCCCAGCCCAAGACCCTAAGACACAGGGATGAGTGATTCCCTAGCCGGCTGATGGGGTACGGCCCCAAAAATCATCGGCCCATGGGCACCAATACTGCCCTACCCCAGGCTGCTTCCTTCCCCCTTCACTGTCTTTGCCTTTCCGCCCACCGGCCGGGGTTCCTACCAGGTTCTCCCAGGCTTGTTCTCCCTTGCGGTGGCGGTCCTCTCATGTCAGCCGGTCCTCCCCTGTGGCTCCAGGGTGAGATGGCCCCTTTTCACTTTGGGAGCTCTGTGGCTCCCCAGCTTCCCCCCTGCTCCACTGGCCCTGGCCCTTTGAATGGCCCCACCATGTTGCGTGCCAGCCAGACGTTCCGCTGTGCCAGCGTCACGGCGTCCTGCCATGTCAGCCCCTCCCCGGTTTGGCCCGCTCTCTTTCCCCACCAGCGTACATGGAGGGTGGGGCCGACATGAGCAGTATGGTGTCTCCGCCCCCGCGTGGCCTCCCTCGCCCTCCGGAAAAGCAGCAGTGGCTTTTCCGATGCTAGTGCAAGGCCCTGCGGCCCCATCCCAGTGTGTAAAATTATTCATGTGGACTGGGGAATTTTTGTGGGTTTCAAATGTGTGAATGAGAGACATGGAGGGTATTACCCTCAAAGTCTTGATGAGCAACTGTTAAACAATTTCTTTTGTCCTTAATTCTGAGCAGGGATTGGCAGGGAGTTGCCTGCCTCAATTCCTTAACAAAAAGAATAAGAAAGCAGAGGCTTTGTTGTTTTGTCTAGGCTGCACCTGAAAGAAAGGAGCCAAATACCTCAGGGTGGGGAGACAGCCCTGTTTTGGGTAGCTGGAAAAGGTTTTAGGGTGAGTTTGAAAAGTTTGTACTGAGGTTTCAGTGTAGAATTAGCCAAACGTTTTTGTTATATTTGATTTGTAATCTACTTTGCTCTGCCTGTTCTCACTTATTACCACTTAAATCTTACTACTTGTACGGTAATAGGAAACTTGGAAATGACAGAGATGCTTAATGACTTCTTTGTTTCGGTCTTCACCGAGAAGTCTGATGAAGGAATGCCTAACATAGTGAATGCTAGTGGGAAGGGGGTAGGTTTAGAAGATAAAATTAAAAAAAAGAACAAGTTAAAAATCACCTAGAAAAGTTAGATGCCTGCAAGTCACCAGGGCCTGATTAAATGCATCCTAGAATACTCAAAGAGCTGATAGAGGAGGTATCTGAGCCTCTAGATATCATCTTTGTAAAATCATGGAACAGGAGAGATTCCAGAAGACTGGAAAAGGGCAAATATAGTGCCCATTTATAAAAAGGGAAATAAGAACAACCCAGGAAACTACGGACCAGTTAGTTTAACTTCTGTGCCAGGGAAGATAATGGAGCAAGTAATTAAGGAAATCATCTGTAAATACTTGGAAGGTGGCAAGATGATAGGGAACAACCAGCATGGATTTGTAAAGAACAAATCATGTCAAACCAATCTGATAGCTTTCTTTGATAGGATAATGAGTCTTGTGGATAAGGGAGAAGTGGTGGATGTGATATACCTAGACTTTAGTAAGGCATTTGATATGGTCTCGCATGATATTCTTATCAATAAACGAGGCAAATACAACTTATATGGGGCTACTATAAGGTGGGTGCATAACTGGCTGGATAACCATACTCAGAGAGCAGTTATTAATGGTTCACAATCCTGCTGGAAAGATATAACAAGTGGGGTTCCTCAGGGGTCTGTTTTGGGACTGGCTCTATTCAATATCTTCATCAACGATTTAGATATTGGCATAGAAAGTACACTTATTAAGTTTTCAGATGATACTACGCTGGGAGGGATTGCGATTGCTCTGGAGGATAGGGTCATAATTCAAAATGATCTGGACAAATTGGAGAAATGGTCTGAGGTAAACAAGATGAAGTTTAATAAAGACAAATGCAAAGTGCTCCACTTAGAAAAGAACAATCAGTTTCACACATACAGAATGGGAAGCGACTGTCTGGGAAGGAGTACGGCAGAAAGGGATCTAGGGGTTATAGTGGACCACAATCTGAATATGCTGTTACAAAAAAAGCAAACATGATTCTGGGATGCATTAACAGGAGTGTTGTGAGCAAGACACGAGAAGTCATTCTTCCGCTCTACTCTGCGCTGGTTAGGCCTCGGTTTGAGTATTGTATCAAGTTCTGGGCACCGCATTTCAAGAAAGATGCAGAGAAATTGGAGAGGGTCCAGAGAAGAGCAACAAGAATGATTAAAGGTCTAGAGAACATAACCTATGAAGGAAGGCTGAAAGAAATGTGTTTGGTTAGTTTAGAAAAGAGAAGATTGAGGGGGGACATGATAGAGGTTTTCAGGTATCTAAAAGGGTGTCACAAGGAGGAGGGAGAAAAATTGTTCTTCCTGGCCTCTGAGAATTGAACAAGAAGCAATGGACTTAAACTGCAGCAAGGGAGGTTTAGGTTGGACATTAGGAAAAAGTTCCTACCTGTCAGGGTAGTCAAACACTGGAATAAATTGCCCAGGGAGGTTGTGGAATCCCCATCTCTGGAAATATTTAAGAGTAGGTTAGATAACTGTCTATCAGGGATGGTCTAGACAGTATTTGGTCCTGCCATGAATGAAGGGAACTGGACTCGATGACCTCTCGAGATCCTTTCCAGTCCTAGTATTCTATGATTCTACCTCATAAAACCACTTTTTATTTTCTATCAAACCCAGCGTAAATAATTGTTACCTGGGGTGGCAACCAGTGTGTTCATTCCCCCTTTCATTGTTAAAGGTGGCTTACCCTTATCTAATCATTTGGGGTTTGATCCCATCTGGGGAGTGGTATCCCAAAAAACTGGGCCCTAAACTGCACTCCCCTTTGACCTGAAGAAATTCAGTGTCTGTATTGCTTCTCAGTGGGGGCAGGGACCTCAGCTCGAGGCCTTGGCTGGGCGAGACCAGTGGAGCTGGTCCAGCAGGACTGGGTATGTGGAGCTCCAGAGAGTAGGAAAGCGAGTGGCAGTGGCTGTGTCAGCACCCCAGGAGGCACCCCCAAGGGGTTGTCTGTGACTGCGCCCCATCACAAAATTTACATCCCAGCTTCTTGCTTGGTAATTCTCACTACAGACAAACTATAAGAAAATTACATGAGGGCTATCCAACAAGCTGATCAAACCAATACACCAAGTAGCACAAGTATCAGAGCTGATACAGCAAGAAACCCCTCTGCATCTTTCAAGCAAGCATGAGTATCTGCTGACTCTGTACAGTGTGGTTCCCCAAAGTGGTAGGAAACATTTTAAGAGGGATAAGGGATCTTTCGGAAACGCTTTATTTTCCGAAAGATCTGCGTCTAGACTGGCGCTTTTTTCCGGCAAAGCTCCAAGCCGGAAAAAAGCGGCAGCCATTTTTATGCTAATGAAGCGGGGAGGGGGTTTAAATCCCCGCTTCATTTGCAATTGCGATATGTCTAATTTGCTTCCCTTTTACGAAAAAGGGATGCAGTCTAGACACAGCCTAACACTTTAGAATTAAATGCAATTTCAAAACCCAGGTTACTGCCATTGATATCTTGGCTTCATATGCAACAGACTACATTACCAATGTCCTGCTTTAGCTTTTGTCCTTGCTTCCTCCTTAAGCGTGTTTCCCAAAGTCCTAATTAACATTACTTTGGATTTAGGCAGAAAAGGGTTTGAGTATACCCATGCCAAACCATCCTGACCATTGGAGACTCCTTGCTGGAAAAGGGCCCATAAAACATCAGTCAAATACTTCGGATTATTTTCTGGAACCACACAGATTTGCCATCACGAACAACAGCTGAATGATGTCACATATTCAATATTATTTCTGGGGATTTGTCACAGATATTAATCTTCCCAGGACTGTGTTTGTATGAGTGGACAGATTCAGAAGTTGGTGGCCACCAGGCATAATAATCACTCAGCCCTGGTCTACACTGGGGTTTATTTAAAAATAACCCCCCTTTTTCAAAATAATAAGTGGAATGTCCACACTACCAAGCCCATTATTTCAAAAATTCGGAAAAGTGGATGCGTTTTTTCAGCATCCCTATAAACCTCGTTTTAAGAGGAAGAAGGGATGTTCCAAAAAAGGGATTTTTTTCTGACATTTAGCCCAGTGTAGATGGGCCAAATGTCAGAAAAGCCTCTTCCAAAAAAAAGAGTTCTCAATTTGCATATCTTTTTCTGAAAAAAAACCCTACAGTGTAGACATAGCCTGAATGTGGCAAGCCCACAGGAAGGGAAGAGAGGTTTGGCACACTACCCCCACCCCCAGCACAATCTCACAGCTCCCATTGGCCAGTTGAATAACAGGCAGCACATGAAGTACCCCTCATTCCCCCATGTGGGCTCTCAGCTGTTCACAGATACACATGACCCCACAGACAGCTGCTCTGAGTGGCCTGCTGGGGCATGGAATGCAGGGAGCTTAGCTAAGGAACCGGCTGCCTCTGGCACCCCAATTGCTCCTTCCCCCCAATCCTCTGCCCCCGTCCTACACTCCTATCACATGTAAAACAAATCCTCTGCACTCCCACTCCTGGACCCTTACCTCCTTCCAGATCCTACACCTCAACTCCCTAATTCACAACCCAAACACCTGCACCCCTACCAGCACCCCAGTTCCACCCCAGATTACAACCCCTTCCTTCACCTAAACTCCCTCCCAGATCCCACACCCACTTCTGCACTCAATCCCTTTTCCTAAGCTCCCTTCTGCACCCAACCACCATATCAGACCCTGTACCTCCTCCATTAATATCATGGAACAGTGCAGCCCTTGACCACTTACCAAATTCTTGGAGTGCCCCCCCCCCCAACAAAAATTATTGCCCACCTCTGACCTACAGGGACATAGGAGGAAAGGCGGTTGATGCTAGGAGAAGGAACAAGATGAGAGAGCTCATGCTTCCCTGTCTACTCCAGCTCATGGATTTGTTATATATTGCCAGAAAATAGAACTAGAATGAGAACTCAAACTTCCAGACTATAAATTCATATTAATCCCACTAAACATAGCAATGGTATAGGTTTCATTTTGGCAATAGTACAGGTTGGAAAATCAAGTACACATGACATTACTATCTATGAGCATACAACTCTCTGGGCTTTAATTGGTTTCAAGTCAACATCTAAGAGTTGTGACTGATATTCAAACTTTACTGAGCCACTCCAATCTATGAATCCTCTAGGGATTCAAGTGCTTGCATTAAGTCAAAAGTGCAATACAAAAAGTCTTTCATAGTATTTCACATCTGAAGTACAATTGCAGAAGAAGAAGGACACTTATTAAAAATAATTACCTATTGAAACATTGGATAAGATTTGATCTTCTATTTGATGAATTTTATTTGATCAAAACTAGTTCACCTCACAAACAAAATTTGCTTATTTATGCAAATTATTTGGCTACCTAGATTATGCTTAGTGGATCCAAAAATTATAAAACAGACATTAATGGCTTAAAGTTAGCAGACACTCTACATAAAGAGTTTTTCCATGTCAAATAAAAAATAAAATAAAATCACCATTTTACCACTTAATTTATTATTTCTATAGTACTATGATATAAATGTCACTTTTCAGAAAAAGTCAAGAAGACAAAGTCTCTCATATGAAACAAACAACAACTTGAAGGCCTTAATGTCATCTAGTCAGGATTGGGGCCTAAACTGCACAATATATGGATGAAGGAGCAGAGATGTGGATGTAACAAAGTAATTTGAATGTATTTGTAGAGTTTATGTTAGATAACAGGATGAGTAACAATTTTTGCTTGGAAGGTATGATACATTAGCATTAGAAAAGTCAGTATTTTGTAATAAGTGGCAGACCCACACACTTAATGTGCAAAGGATACAACTACTTTGTAATTCATTCAGTGGTGTGGTACTTTACTGAATAAGCAGAACCATTTAGACTTTACATATTGAGCAATGGTTCCTCTGCAGAATGTCAGAATGCCAAAAAAGCAACAGAGCAAGTTACAAAAGAATATCAAGTTCCTCAGATAAGACTTAAAAGCAATATACAATATCTCCAGGATTATTAACATATATTAATAGCTGTGGCAAAGTCATAACATTATTTTTCAATAGCCTGGACCAAATTTGGAATGAATGTGAGTTTATCTTTTCAGTAATTTTACTTTTGAACAATAACACTGAATCAAGTCAAGCAGTCTTCAAGACACTTTATTTCAAGCCTACTTCAGTGACTAGAACTGCCATTTGAATAGAAAGTGAGAGAGCTACTGTTCTGTATATTTTAAACTATTTTAATAGTTTAAATAAATTAAAGTTATTGAAGCCAGTTTCCAGAATTGGACTTGAATCATCTACAAATGTGCTGTTTCAATAAAGAATGAGATCTGAAGCACAGAAGTGAATTATGTGAAGAAAGCAAAATTTTCCAAATCAGACAAAGATTTAAAACTCTATTGCACTGCCAATAATCCTTCTGGGAATCTAAGTAAATCTATTATATACAGAACACAGCAAATGAAAAAATAAATGCTTGCTATTCCATACCGCAATGCGAAGAGCATCACGGACATGGTGAATTGACACGAAAGCTACAGTTAAGTCCAAAAACAACTCCCAAGGGTTATGTAGTACATTTGTACCAAGTATCATATGAATGTGTCATCAAAACAGGATGTAACAGAGTGCAGGGGCACTATCTACTCCCCCATGAATATGGAGGTGACTCAAGTAGTTCCTTTCTCTGCCTGGTCTTCATGGCAAGGACAATGATTATTTAGGAGACAGTGGGATATCACAGAAGAAGAATGATTTTATGAAGTTTATAAAACAGTTTAACTCTAACCTAGGGAGTTCATATCTTTACAGTCTCGTTATGTTAAATTAACTTGCTTCTGAGTTGGAAATGCAAGCACGCAAAAGAAAACATTTTTCTGACTGTGGCAGTTTTCTTTGCTGTGACATGCTATCAAAGTATAGTTGATAATTACAATAGATTTCAACTATATAAACTTCAGTTATCGTCCTTTAAGCACTAAATGACAAAAACTAAACTGTACCTGTAGAAAGGGGCAAAAAGCAAATAAAATTCTACATCATAGCAACTGCTGCAATGAAATCTACTGTAGTTCAGGTCTATCAAGGTTTATGCAGTTCCAATTAGGACCACTGAGGGAACCATAGTATATGATTATTCAATGGAAATTTGTAAAATGGTAGCTGAGTAAACAGGTGTGAATATTTCTAGCAAACCGCAGTTTGGTCTCCATGTTCGCCTTAAGCTGTATAATCACATACTACTAACTGTATGTACTGTACATAAAGACAATCTTGATTTCATATAACAATACCCATTCTGAATGATGTTCAGCAGGGTTCTCTCTTCAAGCAATTTGACTGGACTCCATTATTCCAAATTAACATCCTGCCTATAGACTTCAATATGAGACAGTTGTATTGATCATGCTTTCATCTACTTGGAAAATGTTTTGTGTTGTAACCACTGGCAACTTAGAAGAAAAACAGGATATGCCCACGTGGAATAGTCAGATTGGCTACACTCAAGCATACTTACCAATATTAAACGATGATGCCATTTCTGTGTGTAACAATTTATTTTTATTATATATATATATATGCATATATATATATGCATGAGCCAGTTTTACTAGGTCTTATTTCCAAGCCAGAAGAGTATACTATGTCTCAATGTTCCATTACAATACTCCTGAGGCTAAGTGAACAGCTCTCAGGAACAGGCAACCTAGCTGGGGAGATAGGGGTTAGTATCCTTAAGAACCCTAACCATGATCTCCCTCATCAGAGTTAAGGAGGCTCAGGAAGTTTTGAGGATCATGAACAGTTCCGACTAAGGAAATGGAACAGCCAAGCTGGGACCTAGTTTGAGAAGCCTCTGACTGTGGGTGATGGGTAATTCAATGGCTTGGGGAAGCTAGTGCCCAGCTGGCCCACCTCGTCTGTCTGTGGCTCCACCCTTCCTCCACTGGAGTGTAGATGACTCCCCTTCCCCCCAATACCTCCTCCCCCCAGCTGCAGAGCACATAGCAAACAGGTAGCACGGCCCTCAGTCTGAGCCCTGAAGTGGTGTGTGGGTAGGCAGCTGAGTACAACTTCTAGTACCATAGGCAAGGGGGTGGGCAGGTAGCACAGACCCCAGCCTGGAGCACCAGGTGGGTGAAAGACATAAGCACCAGCTCCAGCCACCCAGAGTCCCCTGGCTGCAGGCCAGACCCCAGTAGCCCCAGCTTGGTGAGAGCAGAGGCCCTGCCCAAAGTGGAGGCAAATCAATCCTCTGGCTCATGTCGCTGCCCCTAGGCTTGCTGCCCACTGGGGGCAGGTGGAGGGTCTATGATTCCACAAAAGCGGCGAGGAGTCCCGTGGCGCCTTATAGACTAACTGAAGTGTTGGAGCATAAGCTTTCATGGGCAACGACCCACTTTGTCAGATGCATGTAGTGGAAATTTCCAGAGGCAGGTATAAATATGCAGGCCAGAATCAGGCTGGAGATGACGAGGTGGATCCAATCAGGGAGGATGAGGCCCACTTCTAGTAGCTGATCTGGAGGTGTGAATTCTAAGAGAGGAGAAGCTGCTTTTGTAGTTAGCGAACCATTCACAGTCTTTGTTTAATCCCGAGTTGATTGTGTCAGACTTGAAGATGAACTGTAGCTCAGCAGTTTCTCTTTGAAGTCTGGTCCTGAAGTTTTTTTGCTGCAGGATGGCTACTTTTAGATCTGCAATTGTGTGTCCAGGGAGATTGAAGTGTCCCCCTACAGGTTTTTGTATGTTGCCATTCCTAATATCTGATTTGTGTCCATTGATTCTTTTACGTAGGGACTGTCCAGTTTGGCCGCTGTATATAGCAGTGGGGCATTGTTGGCACATGATGGTATATATTACGTTAGTAGATGTGCAGGAGAATGTACCAGTGACAGTATGGCTGATCTGGTTAGGTCCTGTGATGGTGTTGCTGGTGTATATATGTGGGCAGAGTTGGCACCGAGGTTTGTTGCATGGATTGGTTCCTGAGTTAGAGTTATTATGGTGCGGTGTGTAGTTGCTGGTGAGAATATACTTCAGGTTGGCGGGTTGTCTGTGGGCAAGGACTGGGCTGCCTCCCAAGGCCTGTGAAAGCGAGGGATCATTGTCCAGGATGGGTTGTAGATCACTAAGGATGCGTTGGAGAGTGTAACAGGTGAGTCCAGTCCTGCTCCCTGTTGTCTCGGGTTTTCCGGTAAGCCTCTCGGTGATAGCACCCCAAGGCGGGGTAGAGGGGTCCAGGCCCACCCTCTCTCCCGGACCCCAGCCCAGGGCCCTAAGGGCAGGTGAGTGGCCACCGGCCTTGCCAGCGAGGTGCTCGTCCGAAGCACACCAGCCCGCCGGGTTCACCCGCCCTGGGCTTCTTCCTACCCCCTCTCTACTGCTCCTGTGGCCCCCACGGGCCCATGCTACCCTCACCCACCCTTCCTGTGCTGCGCCAATCTCTCCTCGCCCTCCTCCCCTTGTTCCTGCTTCCTCCGTCTTCCCCTCTCCCTCTCACTCTCCGCTCCTCTCTGCCTTCCTCCGTTCTCCTCTCCCCCCCTTTCTCGCTCCACGGGGCCTTTTCAAAAAGGCCGCGCCGGCGTCCGGCCCCGATGACGTCAGGCGCCGCATCTGTTGGCTCCTCCCCCTCCGTGCATCACCGCCCCTCCGTCAGCCACACCCCCGCCGCGCCGCTCGTCAGCTGGGCCGCGGCGGCGGAACAGGCACCGCAGTTCGTCTCCGCTCCCTGGGTGCCCAGGAGAGTCAGGGCAACCGCGGGTTCAGTGCGGGGCGGGCCGGCGTCGGTGGGGAGGGGGCGACGCGCCCCATCACAGAGAGGTTTTGGCCTGCATATTTATACCTGCCTCTGGTAATTTCCACTACATGCATTTGACGAAGTGGGTCTTTGCCCACAAAAGCTTATGTTCCAACACTTCAGTTAGTCTATAAGGTTCCATGGGACTCCTCGCCACTTTTGCAGATTCAGACTAACACGGATACCCCTCTGATATGATTCCACAGTTCCTCAGAGCTGAAAATGAAGCTCTTACTATGGTCCAGTCTGCGGTGACAAGACCTCCCCCCTTCCCAACCAAAGCCTGCTAGGAGACTTCTGCACAGGCAGCTGTGGGAGCCAGCGAGAAGTCATACACTCTCCTCCTGACCCAAGAAGGTTGGGAACCTGGGGAGGGGCAGGGAAACAGACCAGGAGATGTTCTCAGCCCCAGCATCCTGGGTAGGTGGAAGTTCTGCCATGGCTCCCCACAGCTTCTCGAGCTTCCTGGCGGGGCTCACTGCTGGCCTGGCCAGCTGTTATTGGCAAGTTTGGACTGCAATGATCACATTGACCAGACTAACTGACCATCCTGGTTAAACAGGATAGAAGTAACGAACCTTGTGGACCGATGGTGTGCACATAATTTCATGAGGGATTCTGTGCTCCCTAACTCCAGCACTTCTTTGAAGCACCCTTCATCTAGCAGTTATTAATAACATACGGTTAAGCCCTATCCCCACCCCCAAATTCCCTGTGTGGGAATATACAAGTCCCTTAATCACCCTCCTGGTACTTCTTGTATGCCCAGTGATTATCAGCCAAGACTGGGAATATTCTTGAGAACTCCTGAAAGAATTCTCAGGATCCCTGCCAGTGCCATCTTCCCTTGTCAACCACTCAGGTTCCAGTAGATTTTGCTGGTTCATGGGACATACTCAGGGCAGGGGAGGGGATTTAAGTGACTAGTGCTTTTATAGGACCCCAGCCCCTCCCAGAGCTAGGAGTCACTCCCTAATCCAAATCAGAGATCTTTACTAGGTTCTCTAATTTATTTGAGGAGCAAAAAGATGATGAGGTAGTAAGTCAGGTTTGTGCACAGATGACTAATGGGGAGATAAGGGATCCCCCAGCTGACAGAAGTACGTTCCCATTTTGAATTTCAGTGCAAATGGTTGTACCACCCATAGAAAGATTTCCCCTATTCTGGTGGTCTGAGTCCAGTTCCTGGTGTCCTGACACTACCCCCAGGAAAAAGCTTTAGCAAAGATCCTAGCATGACTTTTCTTTTTGGGGATATATAAGAAGGGTCCAGATGGGAAAGAAGCCTGGTTTCAGTCCTGAGATGGAGATCACTTGCCAAGACAGAGCAGCTCCTCCTGGAAGGAACAACCCAACACTTGGAAGAGAATCGGCCAAAGATTATCCTGTCTGAGGCCAAGACACCATTACATTAAGGTGCATAGGGATGGATATACCAGCAGAAACTCTTACCTCTCACAAAATATTTTATCAAAACTGCTCACATGAACTCTTTATAGAATTAGTAATTGCGCATGTGCAAAGTTTGCATTGTAATAATTCTGGAACTTACAAACTCATGTAGAAAAATCCCCGTTGAGGAAATAAATAGCTACTTCTTTCAACATGACTAGGAACAGACCTAACTTTGTGATATCCACTAGCCACCTCCCAGAGACTCAGTATATTGCTATTTATCATTGTTTGTGACTTTTCAGCTACTTCTCAACCAGAACTGTGTTCCAATTCTAGTCAAGGTGAATTAAACATGAACATAAATTTGAAACATGTATCCAATGCATTTCTAATATATATAGATAAGAGACTGAGAAAGAAAGAGAAAGAGAGAGAGATCGACCCACAACTTTGGAGACAGATTACATCTGGACCCGATACATTGTCTGCTGGAGCTCAGCATCCTTCCAGTATGGACCCATACTTTATAGAATGGAGTACTTTGTAATTCTTGCAAAAAGCTGCAATCATATGTCATGAAAGATTTGTTCTTTACTTATTCACTGTTATGAGTGAGATGTCCTGTGTCAACCCAACAGAGCAAATACAAAATAAATCAAGAATGCTTTTGAAATTCAAATCTGCAGAGTAGTATGAAATTCCAGTTTTACATCCAAGTAGTTCTTTGGCTAAGTTCATTATCTTACAATGATTCAGACATATGACCACTAAAGTTATAGAAAAGCCTGGCTCTAATATCTTTAGAGGCATAAGTAAACATTAAGTAACTTGACTGGTAGTTTCATTCCAGATAGTGAATGAGCTAAGAGGGGAACAATTACACTGTCTCAAACCATCATTATTGTTTCAATGATTACATTAGCATTCTCCAAGCATAAATGGTCACAAAATATTTGATGCAGACATCTAATGATGAATTTTCCCACCAGAGAAAGCAATTCCTGCAAGCAATAAAACAGTCGTAGAGAAATCCTACAGTCATAAATCTAGTATTTCTCATTATAAAATTTACATCAGCCAAAAAGTGATTACTTCTAAAATTACAAACCCTTGTGGGCAGCAATATTAGTTGAGTTACCAATTGCCATTCTCATGACACATGAGAAAAATCAGGCCAAGTCATAATATTCTTGTAAATATAGAAGACTCAGGGTATGTCTACACTACCCCGCTAGTTCGAACTAGGGGGGTAATGTATGCATACCGAACTTGCTAATGAAGCCCGGGATTTGAATTTCCCGGGCTTCATTAGCATAAAGCCGGCTAGTGCAAACCCCGTGCCGCGCGGCTACACGCGGCACAGGCTAGATAGTTCGAACTAGCTAGCTATTCCGAACTATCTGTATACCTCGTGGAACGTGGGTTCACACTAGCCGGCTTTTAAAAATGGCGGTGCCGGCTTTATGCTAATGAAGCCCGGGAAATTCAAATCCCGGGCTTCATTAGCAAGTTCGGTATGCATACATAACCCCGCTAGTTCGAACTAGCGGGGTAGTGTAGACATACCCTAAGATATCAGATTAATGAAGTGGCTTATTACAGCCATAATGTTTAAAGTTTATCTGTAGTAGACACATCTAAACATTAACGTACAAAGACCAAATCCAACTATAAGTAGTACCAATTTCAACTGCCAAAAGTAAGCTAGAGGAATGTAATCAATAATATTGACAATTCTTGTCATCTGTTTGATCTTTCGGTTTCTCCCCTTTGGTTTGCTTCCGCAATTTAATAGCAATGCCACTCACAGGGATAGGACAGCTTTGTCCAGACCTCTTGGCCAAAGCTGAGAGCTGGATGGAGGTTCCAGAAATCTTTAATTTTTCAGTCCATGTCCTCAGAGATTACTGGGTTCTCTGTTTTTTGGGGAAGTCTGCTTGATATTACTGTAACAGTTAATATAAAACATACATTTTATTAATAAAGAAAGTAGAATTAGAATAAAATTAATTGTTTGCTTAACATCTAGCTATCTACCTTTCATAAGGTAAATTTAGCTAAAGTACTCCATTTAGTTACAGAGAAAACAGAAAAGCAAGTAGCTTACATCTCTTGAAAGCAAACACTTTTTTTTTTAAACCACTGTGGTCAGTCTTTCAGCTTCTCACAATGGCTAGATATGAACTCCCCATTGGTACCAGCTAGCCATACCTGCTTTCAAACCAATTTTTACCAGTTAGCTACACATACAATAAGGTTCAGACTTAACTGCATCCTTCAAGAGAGTGCCCACTGAAAATACAAAGCCTTTTAATGAGTAATAGCAACTTATCAAAGGTTTGATGACCACACATTTCACAGTCCAGTCCACACATCTCTGCCCCTGCCAGTTTCTATACTATTCTTGCAAATAGGTGCACTACAACAAAACCACACATATTCCATTGTTATGAACTATGAGTTAGGGAGAGAGGCCCAGACCTTCTGTTACAGCAGGAACCCTTTTCTAATTAGTTCAGTCTCCAGCACTTCAGCTATATGGATATCAGTGCAGAATTAGCTCTCTCACTTCATATTAATCTTAAAAGTGAGAGAGATGGAGCAGTTCCACCAAGTCATCACATCTATCTTCAGAGCAACACAAGGAAATTCCATACAGCGTATTTCCTAGCATTTTGTGTACTCTCAAATTTTCCAATCCTGCTGTAGCTCAGTATGACATTTCATTTTTCCTTCTCAGTTCCATTCCATTACTTTTAGTGCCCCCGTGAACCAAATCATTCTTGTTTAGCATTCAGAATGTGAATTTCTTTTGATCACTGGCTCAGTCTTCAAAAAAATCTGTAGATTTTTCACAGGCAGACATCTCAGAAAAACTCTTCTGGCTTCATTGTTCTCTCTCACTTTTCGGTGAGCTACTGTAAAAATTAGTTATGCCAATGTAACCCACACACCGCCTGGGTGTGGTGTTTAGTCTTGGTGCCACTAGATAAGACAACTTAGGGAAAGAGATTAGGGAGCCTGCTTTACAGCCTTAGCTAACAGCCTTTAGCTCATGCAATACACTAAACTCCAGAGGCTCCTGGTTCAATCACACTCACCAATAACCAGGGTCTCTCAGCATTACACCAACACAGAAACGAAACCCCATGGCCCATCTAAGAATTTCTCCCCCTCCAGATTCCTGCTCTTCTCATGGCTACTCAACTTGCTTGTAGGCTTGAGAGGAAGTGTCTTGTAGCTGATTGGTTGGATAGGAGAGTGTGGCTTATTGTTTCCCTTGCGCCCAAAGGGACATCTCATAATCCCTTTCCTTCCACCTCCACCCCCACACTCCCACCCCCCACATTAGTGCACTATTCTGCACCAGGAAGAAAAATATCCCTTTTCCTAAGACTTATAAGGCTATGTCTACACTGTAGCCTTCTTGCGGAAAAGCTTATGCAAATGAAGCTTGGTGTGGAATATCGCCATGCTTTTCATTTGCATAATTAATGAGCAGCCGTTTTTGTGCAAGAGGCTTTTGTTCAAAAAGGAGCGGCGTAGACAGCTTTTTGTGCAAAAAACCCCTCTTACACAAGAACTGTTCATCCTCATTTTTTGTCTTTGGGGCATATCTGAAGATATTCCATTGCTAGTAATGGGGCACAGGAGAACAACCTGTATATTCACACCATCCTGATGCCAGAGTCAGGACCTCTCTAGTGAGGATTGGATCCCAAGAGGAGGGACGCTCCAAGCCTGAAAGGATAGTAAAATCCTCTGGGGCCTTACATCTATGCTTGTGGAAGGGCTAGCACTTCTTCCGTCTGTGCACTTTCAGAGCTACCCCAAATGGAACTTTTGATACAGAAGCGTCTTTTCTAAGCATCAGTACCATCAGAGCCTGTTGTTCTTCAGTTATCCTGACAGGCTTCCAATGTTTTCCACTTGGTCCGTGCTGGTCCCATCCCTTTTGATACCATTGAACCACTTGTTCTCTTTGCCGCTTGTGCCTTAGTGACAGCAATAGTTTCCCTGACATAGATGGTGCATTCTGTTGGAGGTTGTTTTAGAGTGTGATTTCTCCCTAGATCTATAAAAGGATTTCCTACTGTCATTGTGTTCTAGGCTCTGCTCCTGACAACTCCTGTGTCAGAAATCATAAAACTAGAAGGTACACTCATCGGTACTTCTGATGATTGTACAAAGAGTCTGCCCAGAATGGCTCAGAATGAATCTTCATTGCATGCTCATAAAATGTTTTCTAAGTCTGTCCTCAATGCCTGGTTGTTCCAATTGGAAAAGGAGCATCAGATATTGGCCTTTAAAGCTACGTGAGCATCGCCAATGGAACAGAAGTACATCTGGCAACCATCACTAATGGGAAAAAAATCTAGGGACAGGAGATACAATTCTTAAAGTCCAAGATCTTGGGCAGAACAGTCACTGCATACGGGGAGGGGTGAAGGAAGCCCATGATACTAACCTAATACAGTAAGCATGTCCTATAAACTATCTAGCAAACAAATAATATACTCACCTGAAGTCCTTCATGCTCTCTAAAAAGGTTCCATCTCAAATCATGTGGCAATAGAAAGGAATAAGAGAGGAAGTCAGTCTACCCCACCCTTTCTTATGTCTTCAGTCTAGAGCTCAAGGAGCTCAAGGAGACCAACAGTCTCCAAAAAGATGGAGTGGAAGTCATTGAGTCCAGGTGGGAAAAGGGGAGTGGAGAAGCTAGGGCTTGGGTCAGTATGTAAAAGGGCAGGGGCTACACTGGAGGGCAGGTGGGAGGGATTACAGGTAGCATACAAAGGCCAAATTGCGGAAAAGCAATTTTCTGAAACAACTCAGATTAGATTAATAGGTTGCGTTTGGGTTGATAGATGAGCAAAATTTTGGAGTGACTCTTATTTTGCCAGAACAAGTTTGCCTAAACAGGACCTCTGCAGCTTATCAACACTATCTGCAACAAAGTCAGTAGTGGCACCAGCACTTTGCTCATGACTATGCAGAAACACATTAAGGTGAATCAATTAAAGATATGAAGTTAACGTTCATAAATTAAATCTGTGTGTTAAATCTAGGGGGGCTGACAGAATTGCAGGGCCCCTGGGCAAGCTGTTGGGGGAGGCCATCTCTGTGCTCTCGGAAGGGGCAGGGTTATGGATGGAAGAGGCAGAGATGGGGACAGCCATTGCTCAGCACCACCCAGATCATGCTGTGCTCCCCCTCTCCAGTCCTTAGCACCACCCACACTGCGCCATGTGGGGCTTCAGTGTCAATTTAAAGGGCCCAGGTTTCCAGCTGCTGCCACTGCCATAGTAACAGTGGCCAGGAGCCTTTGTCCCCTTTCAATCACCAGGCTCTGGGACCAGTTGTCCCCTTTGCCCCACTCCAGCCCCTGCCTCCGCCAGACCTAGTTAAATCCATGTGTCAATGTTAGCAAGAGAGGGTACGTCTACACTACAACGTTAATTCGAACTAACTTAGTTTGAATTAGTTAATTCGAACTAAGCTAATTCAAACTAACGCATCTAGACCTAAAAACTAGTTCGAATTAGCGTTTTGCTAATTCAAACTAGCGCGTCCACACTGTTGGACGCTGGGGCACACTTAAGGGCAGCTGAAACCGGTTCCGGCAGGGCATCAGGTCAGTAGTTGCTTTGTGTGGCTGCTGTCTGAGGCGATCTGAGGCTCGTGCTTAAAGGGACCCCCCTGGACAGCCGGTTTTCAGCTTTTCCGCTTGCTTGCCAACCTCGCTGAGGGACAGCAAAGCGTTGGTCTCTGTGCCCGTCTGTGTCGGTGCTTCCCTTCGGGGACACTGCCGCAGGTGGCAACATGGAGCTAGAGCTCGTCCTGCACCTTCTGGAGCACTTTCTGGACTTGCTGCTGCAAGCCTGCCACCAATGGCTCGAGGCTGCCTGGCACCACCTGGTACACGTCAGCCCCCTGCCTCTCCACCTGGCCGCCCTGGGGGCCGTGGAGCAGCCGCGGCGGCGCCCCGGCACCGGCGTGCCCCGCCGCGTCTGGCGTCTGGACACCAGCAGTGACTGGTGGGACCGCATCGTCCTGGAGCGCTGGGAAGACCGACAGTGGACCCAGAACTTCAAGATGAGGAGGGACACCTTCCTGGAGCTCTGCGAGTGGCTCAGGAGGGGCGCCGCCAGGGGGGTTGCTTCCGGGAGTGGGGCGCGGGGCACTGCCACGGCACGAACGCTCCCAGCCACCCGGGCACCCCACTGATTGGCGCTGTGCTGTGTCTCTCCGCAGGCAGTCAAGGCCATCAACCGGGTGCTGCTCCGCAGGGTGGTCTGCCTCGCTGATCCGGACGCCGTCATCCGGGGATTCGGCTCCCTCGGCTTCCCCAACTGCGGGGGGGCCATCGACGGGACGCACATCCCCATCCGTGCCGTGGAACACCAGGCGTCCCGGTACGTCAACCGCAAGGGGTACTTCTCCATCCTCCTGCAGGCCGTGTGTGACCACCGGGGACAGTTCACGGACATTAATGTGGGCTGGTCCGGCAAAGCACACTACGCACGGGTGTACCGCAACTCCTCCGTGTGCCAGCGGCTGCAGCCCGGGACCTTCTTCCCCGACCACCACATCAGGGTCGGGGACGTGGACATGCCCTTGTGCCTGGTGGGGGATGCCGCCTATCCACTGCAGCCATGGCTGATGAAGCCCTACACGGGGCACATCAATCCCTCCCGCCAGGCCTTCAATGCCAGGCTGACCAGGGCCCGCATCGTGGTGGAGGGGGCCTTCGGGCGACTGAAAGCCCGCTTTCGATGCCTCCTCACCCGTCTGGACCTGGCCGAGCACAACAACCCTCCCGTGGTGGCAGCATGTTGTGTGCTCCACAATTTGTGAGAGAGAAAGGGGGAGGCTTTCCTGCCAGCCTGGATGGCTGAGGCTGACCGCATGGCTGGCCACTACGGTCAGCCCCGCACCGCCGCCGTCCGGGAAGCCCAGCAGGGGGCCGTCCGGATCCGGGAAGCCCTGCGGGAGAGCTTCCTGATGGAGGAGGAGGACTGACCTCTCCCTTGCATGCCCCACTGTGGTCTTCTTCCACCCTACCCCCCTTCTCCTTTCCCCTCCCTACCCACTGTAAAATAAAGACACCTGTTTTTCAACCAAAAACATCTGTTTATTTCACATAACTGGGGTGGGGGGAGGGAGGGGGCAGGGTGGGAGAGGAGAGGGGGAAACCTGAGACGAGGGAGCTGGAAGGGGAGGGAAGGGAGGAAGGCAAAGGAAAGCTCAGGGGTGGGGGTCCGGCTGCCTCTCCTGTCTCACAACACTGCGGGTCCGGGGGCGTCATTGGGGAATGGTTGTGGAGGGTGGGGCAGGAGGGACGGGGGGTGTGGAGGAAGCAGGAGCGGGAGCAGGAGGGGGAGCTGGGGGAGCAGGAGGGGGAGCAGGAGCAGGAACAGGAGCAGGAGCAGGAGGAATTGGGAAGCGGTCCAGCAGGCTCTGGAGGTGGGCTCGCAGGGCATGGCCCTGCTCCTCCAGGGCCTCCAAACTCCTCCGGCGCAGCCGAAGGTCCTCCTGGACCCAGTACTCCTGGATGCAGAGCTGTTGCTCCATGAACCGGAGGTGCCGCCGCTGGTACTCCTCCTGGTTCCTGGCTCTCCTGCTGGCCCGGGCGCGGGCAGCTGCTGCAGGCGGGGTGGTGCGTCCTGCAGGCCCAGGTGCTGCGGCTGTAGTGAAACAAGAACAGCGTTCAATTACCCCAGGGGCCCAAGTGTGTGAAACCCAGCTCCCCTCTGCAAGGCCAGGGCCCCTGCAGGATCTCCAGCTGCTGCTCCGTGGTGGGCAAGGCCCAGGCGCACGGTCCCTGGGCTCCCTCTCGCCCCAGCCCCCCGTACACATAAGGGGAGCACGATGGTACTCACAGGTGGACGCTTCCCCGGCCTCGGACGACACAGGCGAGCGGCTCTATGGGGTACCTCGGGGGTCCCGGGTCCTGGGCAGGCTGCCGGCAGGCTCCTGGCTCTCGGAGCCCTCCTCCTCCTCCTCTGTCTCCTGGAGCGGTCCCTCTGCCCCACGGTCTATCACGTCCCGGGGGGCAGGGACGGCATGAGCCCCCAGGAGGCGGTCCAGAGCCAAAAACTGGGGGCACGCCTCCGGGTCAGCCCCTGGCAGACAGGCCCGGGAGTAGGACTGCTGCAGGTCCTTAATTTTCCAGCGCACCTGCTCCCGGCTGCGCTCGTGGCCCCTGGCCGCCAGGCTGGCAGCCATGCGGCCGTAGACTGCCGCGTTCCTGGGGCTAGTGCGGAGATCATGGACGTTGGAGGCTTCCCCCCAAACCTCGATGAGGTCCACGATCTCCGCACTTGACCACGCGGGCGCCCGCCTCTTGCGGCCCTGGGCAGGGTCCTGGGAGCCGCCAGGCTGGTCCCGGGAAGAAGGGGAGGGCTGGGTGGCATCGGGTGGCTGGCTCATGGGTGTCAGGTGCAGGGTGTGCTGGCACGGGTGCTGGCAGCCTTGCAACTGGCACTATCTGTGTAGCCAGCCCGTGACCCGTTAAGGGCTCCGGGGCCAGGAGGGGGGCAGTAGAGTTTGCCTGGTGTTGGCCAGAGGGGCCACCAGGGCAAGCTGGGAAGGGCTAGCCTCCCACTAGTTCGAATTAAGGGTCTACACAGCCCTTAATTCGAACTAGCTAGTTCGAACTAGGCTTAATCCTCGTGGAATGAGGATTACCTAGTTCGAACTAAGCGCTCCGTAAATTCGAATTAAATTCGAACTAACGGAGCGCTAGTGTAGCGCCAATGAAAGTTAGTTCGAACTAACGTCCATTAGTTTGAACTAACTTTGTAGTGTAGACATACCCAGAAGTGTGTAAGGCTTGATCCAACATCAACTGGTGAGAGAGACAAGCTTCTGAGTTTACAGAGCTCTTATTCTTGGCTACCACTTTTACTGCAGAATGAGCGCATCCAGGTGGGGGTGTAAGGCACTTTAAATGTATGCATATTGATTTGACATCTTGAGGTGATTCACCTTTACTGTCCCGAGTGTCCCTGAGTAAGCAAGGCATTTGTGGCCATATGAAAAATTGTGTTTTATGTTTACTGCAAACCTGATCATTGGTGGTGGTTTTCACTGGCTTGCTTTTCTTTTTATTACAAGCAGCATGGAATAGCGGTAGCAAAAACCCATCTGTAAATACTGGCCAGCAAAACAAAAGAAAATGTTATTACATACGAAGTTATCAAAAGAACACATTCCCACAATTTATGACTTCATACAACCCATTTTAACAATTCAGGGAGCATCCTGATCACAGCTCCCATATGTATAAGGAAACTATTCAACTATTTCTAAGCATGTAGGCTACGTCTACACTGGCCCCTTTTCCGGAAGGGGCATGTTAATTTCAGAAGCCGTAATAGGGAAATCCGCGGGGGATTTAAATATCCCCCGCGGCATTTAAATAAAAATGTCCGCCGCTTTTTTCCGGCTTTTAAAAAAGCCGGAAAAGAGCATCTACACTGGCCCCGATCCTCCGGAAAAAAAGCCCTTCAAAGTAGGAATAAGATCCTCCAGAAAAGGGCTTTTTTTCCGGAGGATCGGGGCCAGTGTAGACGCTCTTTTCCGGCTTTTTTAAAAGCCGGAAAAAAGCGGCGGACATTTTTATTTAAATGCCGCAGGGGATATTTAAATCCCCCGCGGATTTCCCTATTACGGCTTCTGAAATTAACATGCCCCTTCTGGAAAAGGGGCCAGTGTAGACGTAGCCATGGTGACCAATAAACAATATACTCATTTTTCACTCCTTAAAAGTAGATCCCAAAATTATAGGACTTGAAAGGAGTGCACTAGCATTGTATTACCCTTTCTGTCTTGGATCTATTGATGCCACTTGTGTAGATTATAATCTTTCACCAGATCAAAATATCAAGCAAGTAAATAACCCGTCAGTACTTCCAGTTAAGCACTCTTTCTCTGGAGGTATTTATTGCCTGCAGGTGAGTTTTATTTTGTTTCGTTACTTTGAGTGAGGTTCACATGATCTGTTGCTCTTGCATATCTATTTCTAGTCCAACACTGCTCAAAGCCCCACTGTATTGGCAAAACATTACAAAGCCCTATTTAAAACAACAAAATTTCAAGGTGAAGGTGAATGATTAAAGCTGGAAAAACAATTCATATATAATGTACATCAGTGGTACCCAACCTTTCAAGGTTGTCGGGCGCCAGGGGGCGTGGCCGTTCGCCCGCCGGGCGCCAGGTGGCGTGGCCAGGGGCGGGGACACTTGCTCCCCCAGGGGCAGCCCCCCCCATAGCTGCATGCCCGGGGCCGGTGCTCCCCCCGCCAGCGCCGCGCGCCCGGGGCCGGCGCTCCCCCCGCCAAGCGCCGCGCGCCCGGGGCCGGCGCTCCCCCCGCCAAGCGCCGCGCGCCCGGGGCTGGCGCTCCCCCCGCCATGCGCCCGGTGCCAGGCCAGCCCCGAGCACCTGGCGGGCGCATGGAAATGCCCCGCGGGCACCGTGTTGGGGACCATGGATGTACATAGTCAATTAATTTCACCTCTTCTACATCTAAACTGTCTATAAGCAGATCCTCTCTACTTTGAGGTTAAATTGAGCCTTTGCTCAATGACCAAAATATGGAGACATAGACACCTCTGTGTCTTCTCCTTGTTTACCTTTGAGAGGATGAGGTAAAAAGAAAGGTAATTTACTCAAACTTTTTCAAAATGCAGCACAATGCTTCCCTCAGCTATAGTGGCCAACACACTGTGGAACAACAACTAATGCTTATACAATGTAATTGCTTTTCTTTGCAATTTATTTTTAGATGCCCTCCCTGTTCCATGTTATTGATTTTGTTTCTTTTTAATATTTCTGACCAGTGCCTTATAACCTGAAAGTTGAAATCTTCTGGTTTTTGCACAGGACAAGTATAGGATAGGTCTCAGCACTTTACCTACACTAACAAGCCAGTGAGCCAACAGTTTAAATCCAGTCTACATGGATCATGGCTCCATGTCTAAAGATTAATTTCCAGAGTCTACTCAACCATTGGGGCCCTTATTGGGACTCATTACAAGAGCATTACTTAACACCAGTTTTGGTCATGGTTTTTTGTCATATAGAAACTTGCAAATTGGAATACTTTAATTGTGTAAAATTAGTTTAGGTATTAGGGATCTCAATTGGATTTCAAGTGCTATCAAAAGCATTAAATCATTTAATTTAGAATTACAAGCAGCGCAGTATGACTGGTAGATAGGTACTTCTGCTAACTGCTGATTAGTTAACACAGCTTAAAGTGCAACAGAGAATAAGTTTGTGAAGGTATTCCATTGGGTCCTAAACTATACTGTTCTCTTGACATATTACAAATAAATAAAAACCAAAACTCCTACATCTCCCACTTTTCCTGTTAAAAAATAACTTTTGGAATGGCAATGAAAACCTCCTATGGTGTGAGCATTACTAAATGCGTTCAAGAATTTAAGTTCAGATACTTTCCTGAAGGGTGTAGAACAGGCTACACACAAAACCTAGAGACAGAGATGAGAGTAAAAGTAGGGGGAGAGGAGTCTATTCTGACCTTACATGAGAGTAATTCTGATGACTTCAGTTATGCTCATGTGAGATCAGTCTTGTGCTGACAGTATTTTGTTTGGGTATCATGAATTCATTTTAGTAGATTTTCATAAAGAAACAAAATTAAAAGTACAAAAAGGGAAATTGCTTATACCATGTATATGTTTCCAAATACCCAAGCCTGCCAACTGGCGGGGGAAACAGGGCAACTGCACAGTGGCCTAGTGTTTCAAAGGGGCCTGCAGCTGCCACTGATGCTGCCACAGTAGCAGCCATTCCCAGGAGCTCCAGGCCCCTTTGAAATGCCACAGGAGTGCCATTCCACTACTCTGCAGGGCTCTGAGGGCTGGCAGAGAGAGCACAGTGCTGTGCTCTGGGGGAGCTAAAGACTTACTGTCCTAAGCCCTGACCCTTCTGCCTGAGGATTCACCCTTTCCAAGGCGTAGTGCCACCTCCCCACAAACACACACACACACACACACACACACACGCGCACACCTTGACCTGGACTCACGGTGGCTGTCAGCCCCACTGCAAATACCACAGGCTTCATGGACTCTCCAACAGCAGTATGCAATCACACAATTTTACAACTTGTTAAAGCTGCAAGACCAGTCTATATAAAACCAATACTGCATAGACACAGCATGTTAAAATAGGTGTTCCAGTAATAAAACTGGAGAATACATATATAAATAGGGAAAGATGGAAAGAAGGAGATGGGGAGACGTAGAAAAGAGAAGTGGTTAGGTGGAATGGAGATCTGGCATACTTTGGGCCATATCAATATGTTTTACCCAAATATATCTGACAATGGGGTCCAGATTTCTTGCTTTCATATAATTGCTCTCTACATGCGTACAACTTTCTTTCTTCCTGGCTGCTAACTCAGGTCCTTATACCACTGTTTTGTATAATGCTTAAACCGCCTTGTACACTCTTGTAAAATCATATACTTGGTGATCATCGCCTTCAAAATCAAAGTCTTTTTGTTGGAGTTAAACTCATCTTAATAGGGAAATAACCAAGGATATAATTTTCATCTGAAATTTGGCTGCCAAATCTGAGGATTTGTGTGTCTGCCTCTTTCCACAGATATTTGACTGTTAGTTCCACAACATATGTATCAGGGTTCCTTTTTCTTTGCTATAGTACAAACAAATGTCAAAGCATAAGGCCTTTATCTTCTGCAACATCTGTAGCCTCTAATACATTTTTAATTTTTTTGTTGTTGTATCAAGCATACCCGGAGAGCCACAAATGCATTTTTAATGGTACATGGCATGTCATGCCACTGGGATTCTTTTAAGGGCTATGATAAATGCCCTTCCCACATCTTTACAAAGAACTCCAGACTAATGGAATTCTTCTTTATTAAATGGACATGAGTCTGGGGAGTTTCTGAAGCATTTGGAATGGTGCCCAGGGTGTTATCATAACCATCAGGCTGCTATATAAAAAATAAGTCCTTTGTGTATTTTATTTTTGAGTCACTTATTTGGTGCCCTTTAAGCAAAGTTACTATGGTGCCCTACCTTAATAATAGCATGCATCAAATGGAAGGTTAGAAGTATTAGCATACTTAATAACAGAGACAGGGTAGGAATTAGAATGTTTGAGATCTGATTATTTATGAAATGTTTGTGTTATAATTTGAGAAGAGATGCCTTAAATGAAATTTTTATTCTACTCTGAGTATCTTACACACTAAAAGGCAGATGTAGATATGAATTGCATTTGCCTGTTTGGCAGTGAAGGCTAAAAAGCATGGCTTACCATTTTGGGTCATGAAGGTATTGTACCTACTTTGATTTCTTTGAAGACGTTTAGAGTATGTTAGCTAGAAAGTGTGACAGAGAAGCCACATTAATGGAAAACAAATAATCTCTACCCAAATAAATAAGACTTCTTTTCTAACATCTTTGCAGTAGGAAACTTAGAAAACTGACAGGCGGGTTGTTGGTTGGATTTTCTTGGTGCTGAAACATATGTTGTCGTGTCATGTCCTAAACAGAAAAGTGAAGCATCCTTTTCAAATTCTCAGCACTGCTGACACTTCCAACAAGTGCTTTGGTATTGGTTCTGGTCTTATCTGTTTCTAACAGACAGCCTCATGCCTTGAAAATTTGACCTGAAATAAAAATTCAGCCCCAAGTATCTGCTGTCAATTGTGCAGAAAATAGGAGATGACAGCAAAGTCACTTCTGCATGCTGAATTAGATCTCTTTCCAACATCTTCTAATGTCATTATTAGTGCTCAAATACACTATGTCAAAATGTGCCTATATGGGGAGATGGGCTAGTCAACATCAAATTTATCTCTTAGTCAATATGACAAGCTGTTCTTTATTCAAACTTCTGAAGAGAGAAACATTTAGGGAAAAGCATCTGCTTCATCATCAAGATTTGTGAATTACAGTATGTGGCAAAGCTCTGGCTGTGCCCATGGGTCCTGCGCTTCTGGTGGATAGTGTTCAGCCTCAGAGGCCTCTTTCTTGTTACTAGAGGCAGGGTTCACAGCCTACTCAGCCATACTTATCACAGGCTAGTCCATAATATGGAGGTGAAACTCCTCTATAGTCCTGGTCTCCCTATCTAGGGACAGACTCTGTAGTGGTATCGGGAGTGTTGGGGGGGGGGGATCCCAGTCCCTCCCACTACTCTGGGTTCTGGCCCGGGGCAGTGACAACAGATGGTGTTTGTTCTACTCCCCGTCTGGCAACTACTTCCCTCAGCCACTTCCCCCAAACGATTCCTCCCAGTATCTTTCCTCTGATACCTGCTCCTCGAACACACTCTTCCTTCCTTGTAGCTCCCATCTCTCACCCAAACTCCTCTCACTCTCAGCACTTCAGCTCCTTCCGTCTTCCTTGCATACCTCTCAACTAACAAAAGAGGAGCCCTTTTAACTGTCTCAGTCTCAATTGGTTTTTGATTGGCCACAGATAGTCACTGACTCCCTCAGCTCTGGAAGGTTCCTAATTAGCTCCAGGTGTTCTAACTGATCTGATTATTCCGACTGCTTCTGGAAAGTTCCTGCGGTTCTACCCAGTTTACCCAGGGAAGAGAGACCTCCCTGATATAGGACTTACATACCTTCCTTCTAAAACAAAAGGAAAAACTGTGTAGCACTTTAAAGACTAACAAGATGGTTTAATAGGTGATGACTTCCTCAGATCATATTCTGGAAGAGAATTGGTATGACCATATATACCGAAGGAATACAATGAAAAAAGTGAACACATTATTAAACTGATAAATCAGATTTAGTACAGAAGGTGGGGTGAGGGAGAGGGAGGGAGAGAATAGCTATTTATGAGTCAATGAATGGCTAATCAGGAGTGATAAGTGGGAAGTTATCTCTGTAATGGGTGAGATAATAAGCATCTTTGTTATGATCTGAATATGATCTGAGGAAGTGGGTCTGGCCCATGAAAGCTCATCACCTAGTAAACCATCTTGTTAGTCTTTAAAGTGCTACACAGTTTTTCCTTTTGTTTTAGCAAGATCAGACTAATACGGCTACCTCTCTATTACTATACTTTCCTTCTAGCACTCTTTTATATCCCTCTAACCTGGCCCTGTTACAGGTATTAAAAATAGGTGGAAGTGGTTAAGAAAAAGCAATGCCACTTCAAGGATTATCTGGATTCAAAAATACAATGCATGTGGATTCAAATTTACCTTGAGCCTTAATACCCATATTTCCAAATTCCCATATTACAATGTAAACAATTTTCAAAACAAGATAATCTGAATGAGGACTATTCCTTAGGCTATTAATATCAACCCTCGTAGCCAAGTTAAGATATCAATGGATCATATGGTCTTATGTTGATCTACAAAAGCTGAGAGGGTGAAACTGAATTTGAAAATGTAAATTTTAATTGATCATATCTGGTCATCGTTTTCATTCTGTCAGAGGATATCAATGACAGTGGGCAAGGATGAGAATACTCCGAGACAAAGGACAGTTGCACTACTGACATGATTATGCACTCCAACAGCTCTTTGAAGGGACAGTGCCTCATACCAAACACGTTGTCAGTGCTTGCCAAATAATAACCACTACAACAGCAGCAGCCGTGATAATCCCTCCATATCTATAAGAGTAGGTTCAGGAGCATAACAAGAGATGACATTACTAATAGTGAGGTGACCATGGAAACATTTGGGTTCCTATAATCACAAGCACAGTAATTAACCCAAAGAGAGAAGGTATTTAGTTCCCTAATAAGTGGATAGGGAGTCCATATTCACGCAGTTTTTCCATACAGATATTAAATCTCATCTCAAATCATTGCCAAATAGAATGAGCCAAAGGCTTGGGTAACCAGTGAGAGAGAGGCAAAAAGAGAGTAAAGGGATGAAGTGATATTTCAAACCATTTTTTCCCTTGTCATTTCACTTTGTTGAAGTTCTATATAAATGGCTTTTTGACCACTAGGATACTGTTTCCAGTTGTTTTTGTGAAGATTGGCTGGTTTGCCCAGTTCTAAGTACATACCAAATAACCCTTGGCACTTTAGTAGTAGTAGGGTAAGGTTTTTTTCTACCGATTCCCTCCATGTTCTCTGCTTACTTGATTGGCAAGGTGGCAATATTTCTAATCTTCGCTCAGGAAAACAAAGAGATCAGTTAAACAGTTGCTTCTTTAATGCACTGAAAAGATCCCTTTTAATACCAAACATAATTCAGAAGAGAAAAACTGATAAAAAGAATGAAGACTATAGTCACACCTCTTCTTACTAGCTTTTTAGGCTCTTCTTGTTAGTCAGCTTGAATTAAAGGAACATGCTACCACTACCATCCTGTTCTGTGTCACCATCTATCAAAATATTGCTTTTTGCCAAATGTCAGCATGACTGCAAGCTGTCGTCTGTAGGAGGGAAAGACTCTTCCAACAAACACCCCAAAGGTGATCCAAGGATTAGTGACTGAACTCCTCTATTCTACAACTGAGTCTGTTACAAGGAAGAATGAATTTGTAATGAAAAGATCAAATTCCAAAGGTAGCTCTCATTAGGTGATTGAACAGGTTCTATAGGGTTGGGGTGGGGTACAAAGGCATGAAGTGTTTGTCTAGACAGTGGGAAAACAGGTGTACTTGTTCCTTTAGGGCTCTACTTAATGAAAAAGGGAGACACATCAACTGAATTGGTGGTTGGCTGGAACACCTCAGGAAAGCCATTGGCCCCCTGAATACCAGAAAGAGAGCAAATATGCCCTATATCTCTGGCCAGAGTCCTCTCTCTAACCTAGAACAGTAGCTCCCACACCTGGGTCTGCTGAAGGACCAGATTTTTTTTGTCTGCTGTGGGCAATGTTCAGGTCACCTTTTCTTGATCTAGGAAGGAATTTTTCTCACTAACAGATTGGCTAGGACAAAGTGGATTTCTTCATCTTTCCCACTGCAGCTCACATCAGAGAGCAGAGTTCAAGTTACTAGTGAAGCAAAGGCATAGGTGCCCCAACAATGGGCTGGAATCAGATTTTGGCAACAGCCCTCAAATAGGTGGAAGCGAGTGAGGAAGGAAGGAATGAGAAACTGCAATGAAGTGTTGCCAAGTAGTTCCTGGATGAGTAAAATTAATAAGTGTTGTGGCTTAATTAAACCGTATCCCTTCCATCTTGTCTTTCTTCTCACTGGGAAAATAAAAAATGGCTGAGAAAATCTAACAAATTTAAATGCAATAAATTTAATTCAAGTGTTAATTGAAGAATAAAGAGTGGATATTGAGAATTACTAGCAATGTTGAAAACTGCATTTAGAACAGGATGAAGAGATAAGTTAGGAAAACAAAGAGCCTAAGTGGCCAAAAGAATGAATTTAACAGCAGAAAAGAAATAGCATTTCAGAATTATGGAGGATTACGTGAGTTTTGTTGCTCAGAAATTTCAATCCAAGGTAACACTGCTTCTTGGCAAAAGTACTTTTTAAACAATCAAAAGCAACAGCACAATGCTCTCTTGTATGGGTACAAATGTATAGATGAAGACAAATGACTACCTGAAATGGTGAGGAGAATCAGATACACTGAATTGATCAGCTACAAAATATGAAATAAAAGCATTGTAATCTTCTTATGTAGGCCACTGCTACTTAATATGGTTTTAAGCTAAATTGTTAAGGTATACAGTTATGTCTACAGTTGACTCCTAACATTGGCTTTGCTCAGAACAAAACGTAGATGACGTCACAATTTCATGAATCCACGTTCGCAAGACAACAGGTATTATGCTTATATTAGCACAGATATGATTATAATTTGATTGCACTTCAGCCAACATAGATTGTAGCAAAAAAAAATTAATCTCCAGACCAAGTGTTATTCAGCTGATCTGATACTTTCCCCTATGATTCAGAAAACAGGCAACATTATGCAATAAAGTTGGGGGAGGTGTATCAATGTCCACATTGCAGCCAGGTCTCTGCACAAAATCCCCTTATAAAGAGAGACAGGGCCGAACTTCCAAATAGTTCTAAAAGAGAGAGGATTCCATGAAATGCCTGCATATCCCCCAGGAATGAGGTGGAACAGCTGGGTGCGCACAGACCCAGAGCATAAGATGCCTATATTGAGCCCATGTGGGCAGAGCCATGCCCCACTCCTCCATCCTGCCAGAAGTCAATGGGTGGGACAGAAAGTACAAAAGGTGGGCTCAGGAACTCAGTTGGACTCCAGTCATCAGAGGGGCCAGATGCCTCCTGTAAGCTCCCAAGGTGGGAGGCTGCTATAGACTTCAAAGTAGTTGAGGACTGGCCAGGATCATGATGGACTTGGACACAGAGGCGCTTCCCACCCTGACAGAGACCTACCTCTCCAACAACACGGAAGACCTGCTACAGAGCCAGTTATGCTCAGAAGGAGAATTAAGGAGTAGCCCAGGGTAGCTGACCCTTCTTTGTCTGAAGCACTGCTGGTGAGAGTCTGCGTGTCGTGGTCAGAATCCCCACTGACCCAGTGGCAGACTGCTTGCCAGTGTTAGGGCCCTGGACTGAGACACAGTGGAGTGGGTGGGCCTATGTCCCCACCACCATCCCAATCCATGGGTAGTGGAAGTCTCCCTCTTTCCTAGGCAAAATGCCTGCACTTGTTGGCTCTCAGCCTGAGCTCCTGAATGCTTTGCTGCCCTGCCCTGGGACCGGGGATAACTCATTGTGTTTGTGGTGTGGCCCCCGACCGGAGAGCCATACTCACAACACCAGTTGCCCTACTAATTCCCCCAGTCCAGCACCTGAGTGGGACGTAGAGAGGCAGCATGGCTGCCAGAGACCCAGAGGGGTCAGAGCCATGCCTCAACCATACAACATCCACCTAGTAGAGATAGGTAGATATAGTACAGTACAGTCTTCAAATTCTACATCATCTTATTTAATAACCTTGGCAATTAAAAAACTGGTTGTATGACATGCACATTCTGTGGACTCTTTCCTCAATCTGCCCAAACCAGAAAATACCTGATCTTATTCAAGTTATATAATTGTTTTCCTAAACATAATTTCACAAGGGTTTCCTGAAGATGGGAACTACAAAACAACCCTATCTGTGCTATAACATGTAGGCAAGTGTATCTAGAAAAAGATAGACACTGATGAAGACTGTTCTTAACACACACTATTCTACAGTGCACTGTGATAATTGTCTCACAAAAAGCAAAACCAAACAATATATTTTGTCAATTTAGACCCAAAAAACTGCACTTTTCAGACAAAGAAGTTTCATCACATCTGTTTATGTCAAAAATTAATTTCTGCTAAGAACACTAGTCATATAAGACCAGTGGGGCACTGGGGGAATTAACTTGGGTCCCTTTAGTTTCATGTGCTGCCCCCATCCCCAGCACCAACTCCACAGCTTCCATTGACCAGGCATCATAGCCAATGGGAGCTGAAGGGGCAGCACCTTAAGGCATGGGGGGTGGCACACTGCTGCGTAGGGACTGGATATGGTAGCTGCTTCCAGGAGCAGCTCAGAGCTAGGGTGGGCAAGCAAGGAGCCTGTTTGGTCTTGCTCCTAGGATTTCATCAACACCTCAGGCTAGGAAGAATGCATCTTATAACAGACAGAGAAAGGACTATACAGTACTAGTCCTACTTCTAAATTGCAACTTTTCTTATTTCTAACTATTCTTTCTAGTGCATGTCTGAGCCACATTCACCGAAGCCACTTCTGCAACCAGTCGTCGCAGAAGTATTTTTGCTATTAAAGAACATACAATAAACTACTGCAAGATCCCATAAAGAGCAGAGCACAGGCTGACAATGCTCTTTGTATAATTTCCCAGGTAAAAATGAATATGATGCTTGTCTTATGTTTCCTTAATTTTGTCACTGCTTTTGTATATGAAAAAGAATCATTTTTGTTTCATGTTAATATAGTGACTATCACATACAGATGAGAGAATGAAAAGAAAAATAAGTAGATTAGATCAGTATCACCATTGTTTCACCCTACATTTCAACTGAAACATAAGAGGACTCAGGGACTCTACTCAGCCTGAACAATAATAATCCTATCAAAGAATGATACTGGCATTATGATGTTTATTATTAAAATCCTCTTAATCTCTTTTCACAGTTGGATTCTGACACGGGAGGAGATGGTTCTGACACCCAGTAGGTACCATGCTTTAGCCAGATTAGCTGAGTTTATAAGGATAAAAGGAAGTTTAGAGGGAAGTTAGTACCGAAAGAGGAGTTCAACTGTGGGGACTTAAAGCAAACAGGATAAAAAAGTGACCAACACTGGTGAAGCTGCCTAAGGAAAGTACAGAGTCATAGGTATAAGGTCATAGGTATTGGACAGATATATGAAAAACCTGGTGAGCAATTCTGAATTGGATTCTGATGTGGCTAAGAAGCCAGTGAAGGGAAAAATGAGTTGCTGAAGGATCAACACCAAATAAGTTCTTTCACTCATAGGTTTCAATTATATTGGTGTTAAGGAAACAAACTGGCAACCTTAATATTCTCAGCTGTAGAAAAAAATGTTACCCCTACCTCATCTCCAATGCTAGTGATACTATGGTTAAAAATATGACTTCTTTGCACAATCATTGGTGAGTGCACTTTTCCATGCCCCATCTCCCCAACAAGAATTTTGAGCCTAACAGGTGGTACTAAATGAAGCATATAAATGGGACAGCTGTAAGTTAGCATTTAGAAAGATTGAACAAGAGGCTTGGTGAATAGTGTGGTGCATTGCAGTGTAATCTTAGAATACTAGAACTGGAGGGGACATGGAGAGGTCATCAAGTCCAGTCCCCTGCCCTCATGGCAGGATCAAGCACTTTCTAGATCATCCCTGACCAAAGTTTATCTAACCTGCTCTTAAATATATCCAGTGATGGAGATCCTACAACCTCTCCAGGCAATTTATTCCAGTGTTTAACCACCCTGACAGGAAGTTTTTCCTAACATCCAACCTAAACCTCCCTTGCGGCAATTTAGACCCATTGATTCTATTATCAAAGGTTAAGGAGAATAAATTTTCTCCTCCTTTTTGTAACACTGTTTTAAGTACTTGAAAGCTCTTATGTTCACTTTCAGTCTTCTGTTTTCCAGACTAAACAAATCTAGTTCTTTCAGCCTTTCCTCATAGGTCATGTTTTCTATACCTGTTGTTTTTCTCTGAACTGTTTCCAGTTTCTCCACTCCTTTCCTAAAATGTAGTGCCCAGAACAGGACACAATAGTTCAGTTGCAGCCTAATCAGGGCAGAGCAGAGCAGAGCAGAAGAATTACATCTTGTGTCTTGCTTACAACATTCCTGGTAATATATCTCAAAATAATGTTTTCTTTTTTTGCAACAGTGTTGTACTGTTGACTCCTTTAGCTTGTGGCCCACTGTAATCCCTAGATCTCTTTCTGCAGTACTCCTTCCGAGACAGTCACTTCCCATTCTGTATGTGTGAAACTGATTGCTCCTTCCTAAGTGGAGCACTTTGCATTTGTCATTGAATTCCATTCTAATACAATGTATAATGCAGTCTACTGAGCTTGCAGAACCATGGAACATTATAAAGATGTAGATTTCAACTTCTAAAAGATACACAAGATTTCCTGTTGCCTCGCTCACCAAACAACTTATCATTTGGTTAAGAGCAGCCATATGAGAAAATGTTCAGCCCATATAACAAGTTAAGATGCTGTATTTACTTACTGGTAAAAAGGGTGAACAGGAATGAAGGGATAAGAGAAAGAATAAAGACGACAAATTCTAATTGGTCCAGGCAACAGGAGTGATTGACCAGCAAGACCACTTTAGTTAAATGTTGTACCCCAATCTCCATTTGTATGTCTGTTTTAAATTGTGAGTTCAAGGCTGGGATCAGGCTGTTTTATCTGCAACTAAAGCATTAAGTCCACTGTGACAGCTACCAAAAAGATATAAATAATGAACAGTGAAAAAACAATACATCCTCAGCTGTGTGCATGGCCTTCATCTCCTAAATTTCTGTTGTTGCTACAATAGGTAGACAATTTACTACTGGCAGATATCTGTGAATGACACATTATTTCTTTACCCCCTTATAAAAAGACTAGTTTCAGGATGGCTCAAGAACAAAACCATGCTTAAAAACACCTGTGCACCACATACATGCTGCTATGGCTGCTGATACATCTGCAGAGCAAGCTGGCTAGCTGCTTGAACTAGGGTGGTTTCACAGGGGAATCTCCTCATGCCTCTGTATTTTTTTTAATCCTCCATCCTAAGAAAGAGGCTAATTTGTGTTATCAGCTCATTATGCGTGTTTGTGTCTATCAAAGCTTTTTAGAAATCAACTAACTTGTAAGAGATTTCATGTAATTTAGGAGAGATTTTATGTAATTTAGATTATTCGTAAGGATATTATTTTTCCATCAGAATGTAATGCTTTGAAAAAGTGCATTCATACAGTAGTTCATGGGTATAATACAGGTGCAGCAATATATCAGAAGAGGAATTAGGAATAAAAAGAGGTCTTAGCAAATGAATAGGTGCTTTGACAGTAGCAATTTCTGCTTCAGTGGGAGATTTGCTTAGGCTCATTACTAACCAAACTTTGTTCAGATGTTTTCTTGCAGACAACTTTAAAAATAAAAATCTTCTGTTTTGAGCATAATTGATAACACTCACTTATCTAGAATCCAAATTGCCTTTTGATTGGCTATCTGATGTAGTAATAGCAATTGAGTAATCAACAGCTTTCAGCATGCTTTCATTAAAATAATACAAATATATCATACGAGCAGCCATTACAGGTGAGCTTTGATGTTTTCTTTTCCCCCTGAATGTAATTATAGGTTTATTGTTGCTGTAGCAGTTTTGCTAAGGATGTTATCGAAGTCTTGTCCCAAAATTTCCACTACATCATAATACACGCATTTCAAGTATTTCCATGCCTTGCAACTAAACTTTCAAAATTATGTTCAGTATGAAAAAAATCCTGTTTTATTTTATACGGTGTGAACAGCTGTCACACGGATATTATCCTATTTTCCTGAACTGAAATCAGCTAATGTGAGAATCATACTTAAATAAAGAGGAAAATTATAGGAAACGCTTGCTTTGGATTAGGAAATAATCACCCAAATCATGTGAAATCTCTTGCTCTGCTCACATTGTGTTGATTTTGTTTCAGGTTCTTTTTAAGCAAGTTTAGTTATTGAGTGCCAAATATACCAAGGAGGTATCATACTGAAATCTCTTAGAGACTTTTGACTTAAGCAAAAAAGCTACATTAATGGGTAAATCACAAATCACTTTCCCAATTGTCAATCCAAACAGGTTATCAAAAGTAAAAAAATAAAATAAAAATTGAATGAACTACTATAAGAGAAATCAGCTAACTGTTCGTAACTTCCCACTACATGATACTGAAATAAGCCAATTGTATACCTAACTCTCAACTTAAATGCTGCACTTTGAATCACATGTTTGAAGGGATAATGTGAAGAGGAAAAGGATCTGTGATTACCAGCAGAAAGCGCTAATGTGCTGCATAGATCCTACTGCATCCCTCCCCTAACAGTTATTCTAAAATGCTTTCAGCTCTTAAATTCACCTTCCAAAATTAGTAGGGGGTTAAAGAAGAACCCAATGGGAGGTTACATTTATTTAATATTCAAACCTTTCTTGGCTGAAATATTGCAGTCGATCCTCATAGCTACTTGTCAAACCATTAAAGTAATGGTTTATAGCTATTAAGTGAAATTGCAGTTCTGTTTGTAAGTTCCATTTACAAAGGATAAGCAAAGTGCACTCATTTTCTTTTAAACATACCTGAAACCTTAGCTGTAAGACACTGAGAAATGTATGCTGTTAACTAGTTCACAGCCACGGTAAACTAAGGTAATGAATGAAATGCTATGAAATGTCTATAAAACATTAGGATGTATCTTCTTTCTTTCACATGCTCAAACATGATTGATGTTACACAATTTATAACAGACACATCCTGGGAACCTCTGGTGCACTTTCAATATACTAACCAAAAATAAAAACACCCTCAACCAGCTGTCAAACTAGTTGATTTTTCATAACTGCTGACACATTTGGCATATAAATGTAGAATACATTCCTTTAATCTGTTTTAATTTATGGTTGTTTATTATTGCTTTTTTTGATGTTTAATGAGACACCTGGGTAACGTTAAACCTTTCATAGACTATCTTTTACATGTATTTTTCTCTGTACGTCAATTTTAAATGCAATTTACAAAGGATTTGTTTATTGAATTTTTCTAATTTCTTACATGTAACACCTAAAGTAAGTTAAAAAATGTTCACCCAGAAATGTGATTTTTAAGTTGGAATGTATCCTTTTAGGTTTTGGAATGGTCATGAATGGATCAAAGTTTGATGCATTCCCATCGCAATGCATCAAATCCCATAGAACCGATTCTCATCCTCAATATGTGCATATATCACTGTAGATTTTTATAGAGTCTATATCCATTAGTGAACAAAATGTAAGAACCAATTTTTCATGCTAACATATAAAATATGTTGCATTTCCAAATCAGAATGTTGCACTAACAGTGATTATGAAGAAAGTCATTGATTATTTTCCTACCTACATTCTTTTTACATCATACTTCTTGTTCTTTAAAACATTTTATATCCACAACATTCACATGCCCAGCTGCTACTTTTATTATTTCCCTTATTCTGTGCTAGTTAATTCCAACTTTTTTTATTAACAAAGCTAAAGAGAAGGAGTGAAATATGTATAATTTACATTTAAGTATGGTTACCTAATAATAATAGCTAACGACAGTCTTCTCACAAGGAAAATGCTGCTGAAAATCATGGTTGGGTAACACCATTACAAATACAACTATTTAAAATACATGCATTACACACACTATTAGATAGACAGAAAGAAAGACAAATAAACACTCAATTAATGCTCCCCCAAACATGGGCCACTTTTGACTTCTGTTATTAGCCACTTGAAGCTAAAAATGAAGGGTATTAAAATGTTTTTGCATAGACACATTTCTTTCCTCTTGTTACAGAGCCACTTATATGTACATTTGTAGTGTTATATAAATAACAACAATAATAATGTAGGACTTTACCATTCTTGGGATATGGCATGACAACAGCAGCTATAATCAGACCACTTTGCTTATAATCTGAATTGTTTCTTGGATACCAAAAATAAACCAATTGGGAAGTTCACTCATATTAAGATATGATGTATAAAAAAATCATCCATTGTAGTAACAGGTTCAATATTTAAATTCTGAAGCAATTTGGGCTAAACTGGTAACCTCCTAGAGTGCAATAATCAACACATAGGACTTCTAAACCTGTTGATGTAGGGAAACAAAATATTTCCTTCAGGCAATACATGCCATAGTTTACAGGAAAGAAATCTAGTAATGAAAAGACCTCCAGCATGACTGCAATGCTACAAAAGGAACACCCATTGCAGGATCAGAGAGTCCCAGTGTGCTGTGGGGAGGGCCAGCACAATGCAGGGGTGAGCAGGAACCCAGAAGCTGCTGAGCTGTGGTGGGGAAGGGAGCCAGGAAGCCCAGCACACAGCTTACATGGGCTGCGGGGTGGGGGTGGGCATCAGAAATGACCTCCTGTGGTCAGCTAAATCCCTCATCCGGACGGAACCAGTCAGGTCTTGAAAGTGCCAGATGAGGAAGGTCCAACCTGTACTTTATTTCAGCAGAGATGCGAGCATAATTTTTCTTTAGAAATATTTAAATAAAAAACTCTTTGATGCCAAACTGAAACAGAAAAAGGCTTTTAATTTTTACCAGAGTTCTCCGTTCCAGTGCTGTTTAGCTATAAGAAGCCTCCACTGCAGAGCTTTATAAGCAAAGGGTTGTACACTTTGTTGCTGTGAAGTTCATTACACACACCATAGTCTCCTTGCATTCCTTCATCCCCCTTTCCCCGCCCCCCCCAAACTACCTGTGTTCCACTATTTCACGAAACTCCTGCCACCAGTACCCGCCTCCATCATGCCAGGGGATCTGTCTCCCCAAATCCTCCCTTTCTCCCCCTGCCAGTGTTCCCAATACATCCTCTCCATACAAAGGCTGTGTGTACCTCCATTCATCCTATGCCAGGGTTGCCAATCGCACACACACTAAAGATTGTGTGTAAACTCCCATCCCCTTCATTGTTCACATTTTCCTTCTTTGTTTCCTCTTTCAGTGTGCCAATATTTGTAAACTGCATGGTGGGCAGAACTACAATGAAGGGAGTTGTCAAAGGCTGCCATCGCCCAACAATTACAGAGATGGCTAAAATTGGTATCTCTGCTAACCAGCCACCAGGGGTACAAGAATCCTTCATTCCCTCCTTTTGTTTTTTCTGATTTTCAGAAACATCAATACAGTTCTGATGCCTAGAATATTCTCTGAAATTGATTAAATGGAGCATTCAAAAGTTATGGTACATCCAAACAGAGAAATATCATCCAGTTGATTGCCCCTCAAAAGTGGCCAGAATTATAGCTCCTTGTGAGTACAGATCAAACTGTAAACACATGGCTATGAAACACATGGCAATTCCCTGCAATATCCTTGAAAAATCTTATTGGATTAAGTTTAAATAGGTTTGGAGTCCACTGTATTAAAAATGCAAAGTTTATATTTTATTGCGAGTTTGTGTCTAACTTCTCTAGTGGAGAGACAGGACCACTGTAAACTTTGGAAAGTGTTATGAACTTCAAAGGGACCATTTTAAACAATGTGCCAGACAAGAATGAACTTTTGGGATAAACAAATTAAGCCAGTTTTCCAGAAAACACTTATGGAGAAATTAATGCAAAATCCAACATCCAGTTATACAAAGACCTAAATATTTTGAAGCTATGCTCTGAGGACACAATCATTGGCTGATGATTACCATTCCCAGATTCTAAAGCTCAGAAGCTCATGCTAAATAAAATATAGAATGAATTGTTTATGATTCTTGTTCTGAGCTATAGCAGTTATGAACTTGTGACCCAAGAAAGAGCTCTGTGGTTTAAAAGACTGATCACTTTACCAGGGCACTTATTGGAGTTGAGGTGTAATCTTTGGTAAGCTTTTTTGTTATGGTTGTTATTAATATGTTTTCCCTAAAATTTCTATCTTAAGAGTAAGTGTGCGTCTCTAAAAAAGGCTGCATGTAATTTATAACTAGTGTAGTTACAATTGTTCATAGCCTTTGTGAAGAGAGCAGGACATGGACATAGACCTGTTCAGTCAGTCTGGCTTGCTGGGGAAGTCACAGTGTAGTCTGGGAACTGTGGAACCAGTCAGGAGGAAGAAAAGCCAAAGTTTCCACCCAAGAGGTACGATGGCTGGGGAGCTGGAAGCCTAGGCATAGGTGCCCTTGCTGGACTACGGGGGGAGGGGGCGGGGGTGGAGGCGGAGGCGGAATATAGGTGAAGTTGTCCTGAACTGTGACAGAGGGTTATAAATATTTGATGTTCAGTTGGTACTTTGCTTCTTGCCCTTTGATAACTGGAAATAAAATTGCTTTTCTGTTGCATAAAGTATCTTTCAAATTCAATTGCTTATCTCCTCATTCATTCAAGAAAAGAGACCTCAGATTTACAGGCACCAGAACCCATTATACAAATATACTATATTAAACATACCACAGACATATGAAAAATAACCAAAACAGTCTATTGATTCATTCATATTCGAGAGAGAGAGAGAGAGAGAGAGAGAGAGAGAGAGACTTCCACTAGATCCAGACTATAAAGAAATTCCAGTTATTTGAATTTCTATATATATATATATAGGATAAGTATTTAGTTATCAACATCCACCATGAAACACATTTTAGCTGTTATTAAAGCACTATTACTATGTGGAATTGAATGTGTTTCTACTGTGAACCACACTATTGTCGGAGCAACAGAGACATGCTTCCTCCATAAGAAATGTGCAGATTTGTATAGTGGACATACAATGATAGCAGACATATGTGTGTTAGAGAATTCAGACTAAACCACTGGAAAGAGGCTTTTGATGAGTTTTGCTATAGTCTCCCTTAAATAAGAACCATTTATGAATTCAGTTTTTACATTACATAATGTGCTACTATAATATTTACCTGATTAATTAATTGCACTATAAGAAGCTATAGGAAATACCTAAGGAACATTATGTCTACACTGTGAAAGTTTTACTTTTGAAGTGAATACCTGATATCATAATAAGTCTGTTTATTTTTCCTTGAACATTGAATAGTAAGGACAAAAGAGTTTTGGCTTCTTATCATTTAAGTTCCATTTTTAATTTTAAGATTCTTAGGGATGGAAACAAAATTAAGTATTTTCCCCAACTGTCACAGATATTAGAATATTAGTGACGCTGTTTAGGATTTCCAGTCCAAACATGAATAATAGTTGGGAGACTTTCAGGACCACAAAGCAAAAAGGAAGGGGGAGCATGGATTTTGCAAGTACACTCTGGAAGAGCACTCACGGAGATCAGTAGTTGAGTTAGTCTATCATGCCATACGTGAGCCATTTGTTTCGCAGCTGGTTTCTGAGACAGAAATAGATATGTTTGTAGAGCTTGCTGTCTTTTCATAAGGCTTAGAGTAGTCTCAAAAAAGCATTACGTCTATGATGGCTCTTCCATGAAACTTCATTATTTTGACAAATATCAGGCTCTGGCGCTTAGACAGCCTTTTCCTATATTGTACCGTTGGTATTTATACTGTAAATTCATATAACCCATCCCAAAAAGATGTTAGAGTTCTGGGTATATATACACACAGCTCAATCTCTAACCATGTGAAGCTTGTCTTTGCCAAGGGAGAGGAGAGGGAAAGGTGAGAGAGGGTATGTCTACACTACCCCCCTAGTTCGAACTAGGGGGGTAATGTATGCATACCGAACTTGCTAATGAAGCCCGGGATTTGAATTTCCTGGGCTTCATTAGCATAAAGCCGGCGCCGCCATTTTTAAAAGCCGGCTAGTGCGAACCCCGTGCCGCGCGGCTACACGCGGCACGGACTAGATAGTTCGGATTAGGCCTCGTAGAGGTGTACAGATAGTTCGGATTAGGAAGCCTAATCCGAACTATCTAGTCCGTGCCGCGTGTAGCCGCGCGGCACGGGGTTCGCACTAGCCGGCTTTTAAAAATGGCGGCGCCGGCTTTATGCTAATGAAGCCTGGGAAATTCAAATCCCGGGCTTCATTAGCAAGTTCGGTATGCATACATTACCCCCCTAGTTCGAACTAGGGGGGTAGTGTAGACATACCCAGAGAGAGAGACGAGGGGGGTCACAAATGAATTTGGCAGTGTAACCAAATAGATAGAGTAGCAGTTGGACTCAGAAGAACTGAATTCTATTCCTGGCTCTGCCAATAGTCAGCTGGCTGTCTTTAGACAAGTTATTTCATAGTTCTGTGCCTCAGTTTCTACATCAGTAAAATGGGAATAATGACTGGAGCTGTGCAAATAAGGGACTTGTTAGTTTCCTCATAGTTCCAAAAGACTTAGAAAAACAATTCATTTTGTATTGAATGAAACACTGTTTGACTCAAAATTATACACTTTGTTTCAATTTAGAGCACACTGTTAACATTTCATTTTCTTTTAATAATTTTAGTTTATTTTAAATGAACAATTCTGTGAAACGGATATCAATTTATGAACCATTTGTGTCACCAAATCTGCGTTTTTCTCTAAGGAGATGGAGGGAAAGCTCAGGCCAAAAATTTCACTCAGCTCTAATATTTACCTCCTTTGTAAAATATTTTAAGGCCTCTTGATGAAAAAATAATACCCAGCTCTTACACAAATACTTGTGAAAGACAAGTGGAGAAAACAAATCAATACAGCAGGAGCAGCCCAACACAGCTCTCAGTTTTCCTATTAGTTTGGCTTTCCTACAGTATTTTGTCTCTAGTTCATAAACCACACATACAGCTATCTACGGAGAGAGGCTAAAGAAAAGGTAAAGTAAAAAGCATAGCTCATGGATTGCTGTGTTGTTCCTGGTGGACTTTACCAATAACATTTGTGCCTTGCTGTTTTCCCCTTCACTATTTTTAATATATTATTGACTGCTATTGGAAGATCCTTTAAAAAAAGTGAGATTTATAGTGCAGTCTAAATAATTCCAGCACATGCTAGATGTGTCAGTCATTTGATCTTATCCCTGCATCATGCCCACATTTTACTCTTGGTTGCCATGACTACTACCAAATATCAATGCCTGCCTGCTCTGTGCCATCATAGCATAACTCAGTTGAAAACACAATAAGGCATTCACTCACAAGAGGTTGGGTTACACATTCACAATATTAAAACGAGGCAAGAAATAAAACAAAAATCACTCTTTTATGAGCTGTTGTGTGACAATAGTGGTGCTGGACATTGTGCATCTGAATTCAACGTTCTTGGTAATAGTGACTGTTAGTGGGATCTAGCCACACTGAACTAGTCAGTTATCTGAGGACAAGATCGTTAACTGAGATTCCACTATGCCTAAAAGCATAACTTAATACCAACACCATTATCACAGCCTTTATCATCTGCTTATGTGCTGCACCCCAACAGAATCTTTTTTACAATGTGTTTGACTTTGAGTGCTCTTGATTTGTATCTTAATCCTTCCCATTTTCTCGAATACACAGTATTACACAAAAGTGTTAAGAAAGAATTCATAAGCCTATGTCCGCACAATGGCATTTATTGTGTAAAAGCAAATCAGTCATGGTTCAAATTAGACAACACTGTGGGGCATTGTTCCAAATGAAAGTTTAGTGGTCAAACTCAAAAGACAAGTTAGAATACTTTTGATTTAATTTGGACACTATCCCAAATCCATTACCAACAGACAGCATTTCAAAAAGAAACACGCCATGCCTCAAAGGAGGCGTCCAAATGTTCCATGGTATCATTTGAACTTTCACCAACTTCCTCAGTAATTAGCAGGCCTGGGACAGAGAGGGAGAGGGAAGGCAAAAGGGGCAAATTCAAGAGTTAAGGATGAAACTGCCATTAATTCATCTCATTCTGCCAAGATATAACAGCATATTTGGCACAACAAACTATATTGTTTCTTCATATTTGAAAGGATTACTTTACTCTCGTAAAGTAATTTTGGGAGATAATTCCCATTAGCTTTGGAAGGAGTTCTGCAGCTACTTTTGACAGTCAAGATAAAACTACAGCCCTTCCTATGTACACAAGGCAACCTAGCTTTGGTTGTTTTTAATTTTCTTTCAAAAAAATCAAATAATTAATTTTAGGATTTGGCTTTGATGGAGGAACAGAAAATATGTGAACTCGTCAACATTTCCTTTTAGTTTTAGGCCTATCCCTAATAATAGGGACTTTTTAAATAAAATATATGTTCCTGAACTGTTTACTTTGTGTGCCAACTTTCATCCCACAGAGAGTTTAGAACTAATCACCTTAAATTCTAGTAAACGCAGCAGAACAAAAAAATCCATATATTAGTAGAAATAATTATGTTTTGCCTCATTCCCATGACAATTCCAAAAAAAAAAAAAGAGAAAGCAATAGTCTTTCATCACATTGTAGAATGAAAAAAAGCATTATAACCTGAAGAAAAATAATGACAAATTTACTGCATTTTTCCTTTAGAGTGCTATAAAATATGACGGTGTTCACATGACGTCTTAATAAAGTTGTGTTGTCCTTCAGAACACCATATACCATTAAAAGAGAAGTTGCCATAAAAATGCTTTTTAGTGATTAGCTAAAGAAATAGGGGCTTGATTCTCTTCTTACATACCCTGCTTTTGTATCAATGGAGTTACTTAGGATATATCATGGTGTAGCTGGGCAGACAGACCATATGTATATAAGAAGAACAAGGAGTACTTGCTTTCAGAACTGCAGCAATGTATGCATTTTAAAAAAGGATGATTCAGTGTAGTATTAGAGACATGCTGTTCTACAGTTACACTCTCCCCTCTTCCTCCCCCAGGTGTGTTTGTGACAGATGTCCATTGAAACCGTGCAGAAGGGGGAATTATAATGAACAGGACAAGCATGTAAATCAGACAAAGTGATTGTTCAATGTTCTTGTTTAATGATTGTCCAGAAAATGCCAGAATCATTTACCTACCAGGTCCTTTCTTTACTTAAGTATGAAATACATTCTGTTAAAATGCACACGGTATTACAAATGGACAGAAAGCACAAACAAAATTAACTTAAGCATTCCGGTTCTAGACTTGTTGAAATTGATGTGTTTCATCTAACTTATCAGTTAAGAGGCATTCTTGATGCCCTCACGCTACCATAATCTCCAAAGCACTGGACAAACAAAGTACATTTGTTTATCATTCTTTCCTGACTAAAGAACTGTGTTTTATTAAAGAGATCAATCACCTGCATACAGTTTAATAGCCTGAGCTATGCATATAAGGTTAAAAAGAGAGAGTAAGAAAGAAAGAAAGAAGCCTGTTTCAACAGCCTACAACTCCCAAGACATTTAGGAAGTTAAAAATCAGCTGTTTCTTTAAAAAATAAAATTATTCTCAGAGCTAAAAAACCCATTAAAAATAGTAATCTAAGGCATCTCTAAACAGGAAAGGGGATCCAAAGAAACCAATTCTGATAAACTGAGTAGAAACAATTCTATTTGATTACCTCAAAATGAGCCCTATGATTCTAACTGAAGACACAAATACTTTACATCTTTAATACACCGCTTTTCCATTATTGAACTGTACTTACTGTGGAGACAGTCATTTGAGGCTTCCCAGCACAGTGATGTAGTGAGGACTGCAGCTCTTAATGAAGGGTTCACAGTCTGGGGGCTAGAGTTTTGAACTTAATGTCAGAAGCAAATCATAACAGAAAAAAATTGGGGTGCATAGGACCATACACACAAACACTAAAATTACATAGTAAACTACAAGACATTTATGATACTGTAGAAGTAGTGTGATAAGAAATCAAGGATTCTCCTGCAAAGCATATGTTTATACTGTCAGAAAGCCTTGAGGGACTGATCCTACACTAGTGAACAAGAACTGCATAGCATCTAGGAGCCCAAGGACTTCATTGACAGATGTACATAGAAACATCTGGAACAGATGATACTGGCTGACAACTAATGACTATAATGGCACCAGAAAAGGAAGGAGAACAAGCTGCTTTATGGGAGGTAGATTGGCTGCCGGTCACCTCTCACGGTATAGTGCACTCTGACGCCCATCCATTCTGGTCAAGAACAAATGTGATGTATTGGCAATAGGAAGTAAGGAGCATGCCTCAATGGCTATGGTGGAGGATCCACCTGCCTCAAGCCTGGGAGGCTCATAGACATTGCACCCAAGAAGAACAGATGTAAGGAGCTGGTGGTCAGGGACCCTCTTCTGGGGTAAATTAAAGCATATATTGGCTTACCTGCCGTGGTCCATAATGCCTCCAGCCTGCATCTGAGACATTACAGAAAAGGTTACTAAGGCTAATTGGTTCCCCTGACCACCTCCCTATGCAATTTGTCTATGTCAGTGGTTCTTAACCAGGCCTACAGGGTACACTGTGGTTTTCAGGGGGTACATCAATTCATTTAGATATTTGCCTTTTTTAAAGCAGGCTAAGTAAAAAACACAAGCAATGTTAGAACAAACTAAAATTTCATACTGTCATGAAGTGGGGGATTTGCTTGGTTTTTCAATGGTTTGCATGCAGAGAGGATGGGATTCAGTTGCCCTGAGTGTTACTGGTTTAACAAGGTGAAGGGAAAGGGAATTTGTTATTACAGAATACCAGCAACAGAACTTGGGACCCTGGCTGTGGCTTGGAGAATTGATACCTCAGCAACTGGTGATGTGGTGATCCAGCTCAGACAACACGGCCCATTTTAGCCAGTGGAAGGACAATGAGATATGGAGAAGAGACCTTGGTAACCTGACCAATCAGCTCTAAAGGAAACAAAGGTGGATGAGATTATAGGGGAGAAAGAGAGGGGCCCAGGCAAACCTATTTACCTGGACTGTAGAAAAAGGGCAGAAGCAGGACTTGTGGACAGGTGATAACAGATACCCAGCTGAAAAGCACAGGGTCTCTGGCCCAGGGAGGAGAGAGCAGTCAGGATGCAGGAGAGACTTAGATGCACTTTGCTTAGGGAGGCCAGGCCTGTGGGCCTGTAGAGTTCCCATGCTGTGTTCAAACAGTCAATAAACCCATCTGGTTTTTGCTGGTTGAGAGTTGCAGCAGTCTAGGGTTGCATTATTTTCTCTGGGTAAGTGGATCCCTCAAGGGTCCATAGAGAGAGACAGGTGTGCTAAAGGTTCAGAGAAGTGTGGTTCCAAGAAGCAGAGGAGCTTAACCCCTGAGAGATTGGTTCCTCCAAGAAGGTCTTTAAGGACCATCTGGAGCAAAGAAGGGGTAATGACCTGTGAGTCCATGACAATGACTTGTTAACACTGCACTATGTGCTATATACTAAAATGTAAGTCTAATATTTATATTTCCGGTTGATTTTATAGTTACATGGTAAAATGAAAAAATAAACAATGTTTTCAATAATAGTTGCTATGACGCTTTTGTTTTTTTAAGTGAAAAATAACTTGGGGTATGACAAATCAGACTCACAAAAGGGGTACGGTAGTCTGGAAAGGTTAATGCCTCCATAGACCAGTGACTTTCAATGACACTGCCAGATACAACCATGAGCCGATCAGAAGTGACTACAGGGCTCTGGGAGTGAGAATAAAGGAATCAGACCAAACATTGTATTTTCAACCATCTTCCTGGTTGAGAACAAGGGCGTGGTAAGGGGCATATGCATCCTGGAAGTACATGCATGGTGCATGGACAGTGTCAAGAGAAGAACTTTGGCTTCTTCAATCACAGAATTCAGTTCCAGGAAAGAGGAATATTGAGAAAAGATGGGGTCCAACTAACCAAAAGGAAGAGCATCTCCACACACCAACTAACCCATCTAATGAGAGGGCTTTAAACTGGGTTCAAAGGGGACAGGTGAAAAAAGCCTAGAGAGAAACATAAAAATGCTGTCTGGTGTGAGCAGAATGGAAAATGACATTGGGAAGATAGAAGCAACAAGAAGGAAATCAAGGCAGAGCATCATCAACATCTGAGATGTGTAACAATGCATTGCATATGGAGAATAAACAGGAAGAAGTGGAAGTATTTGTACATAAGCTAAATTATGACTTAATGGGCATCTCATAATGGTTAAATGGACCTCCAGACTCGACTATTGGTATAAAGGAGAATAGCATATTCAGGAAGTACAGGCAGGGCAAAGAGGGAAGAGGTGTTGCATTATATATCAAGAATAAATATACTCATTCTGAGGTCCACAAGTGTAGCCTTGTAATTTTGTGGGTAATAAGTTGTTTAGTTATAATGAATGTATGTTATAGCAAAAGGTTTGGATTAAACTTAAACACAAGATGTAGGCCTCAGATAGTCTAGGCAGCTTTATTAACTTAGCTCAAGCTCTGTTTGATTTTAGCATGTTCTGATGTTAAAGTGAAGGAATGCAATATTGTAATACATAGTGACGTTAATATTAGGTAAGGCCTTGTAATAGAAAGAAGTTTAATGTTGAAACACTCTGTAACTTCGTTAAAGTGACTAGAAGTACCCTTTGTTCTGTGCTGCAATTATGTAAATGAATTGTTTGTGTGAATGAGAGAGAGAATGTTTTAGGAGAGATAAGTCAGAAGACCACTGTATGCTCAAATGGTCAGAGGAGGGGCCGGCAACTGAGAAGCACCAAATACTCATCAACTAAACTAAAGCACACTAAAGAAGCAAACTGAACCAAAGCAGATTGATGAGCCCTGACGTCAGTGGCAAGCATAGGGAACCAATAACAAGTTTTGCCAGAAGACAACACCCAGGAGGAGTCATCAGCATATTGATAGCAGAAGACTGTGAGAACAACCTTCAGATAAACATATGTAGCAGAAAAACTGACTGTGATGCTGAATGGCTGATTAAGGCCTGACAAGGCAAAATACATAGACGCCCATGGAAGGAAAATCCTATTAAGGATGAGGTGTCTTGCGTGGTTCTTTGGGTTCTATCTTGCTATGACCGTGGAGCATCAGTCTGGACTGACAAGAACCCGGATTCTGCCTCTCACCCGATCTATCTGGCCCATAGGGTGGGCCAAGCAACAGACTGGTAACTATTCCATCAGCAAGACGCGCATGTGTGTAAATGTATATGCTACTTTGTTATATTATCAATAAATGCGGCGTGTTGCCTTATCTCCCTGAAAAAGATCCCGTGTACTTTTTTAAGCATAACACAAGGAAGTGAGTGGCAGGCTAGCAGAAAGTGTCTGGTTAAAGATAGAAGGGGATGAAGATTGATATGGTCACAATGTCTGAAGAGGCTCGTGACCATGAGTACCAATCTCAGAGCAGACTGTCAAGAAGCAGGGCAGAGACCTCAAACTGGATATGTTCTCCATAATTCGATTTCATCAACCCAATAACAAGTGTGAAACTCTTAAAGCACCAACAGTCTTATCATGGAGCCTGGGCATTCCAGTCTATCTGGCCAGCCAGACAAACTAGACTAAGTGACATTCACAGACTTGGAGAACTCCTAGCTGGGACCCATGCAATGAAAATCAAAGTGATAAAATAATTATGGAGAGCTAGCAGTTTCTCAAGGAGACAATATTAAAGGCGCAGCTGCAGAGTTGTCTTTCTTTTGCATTGAGATAGAATAGCAAGAGACAAGTATAGCTCCATCAGAAGCTCTTAAATGATCTGAAAGTCAAAAACGAATCCTACATGAAGAGGAAACCTGAACAAATAGCTAAAAAGGCATACAAAAGAATAGCACAAGCACGCAAGCACAAAATCAGAGAGGCTAAAGCATAAAATGAGTCATAGCTAGTAAGGGCCATAAAAGGCAATAAGAGGTTCTTGAATTACATTAGGAGCTAAAGAAAGATGAAAGAAAGAGTAGATCCTCTGTTTGGGAAGGAAGGAGAGCTACTAACTGATAGCATCAAAAGAACTGAAGTGTTCAATACCTTCCCTAAAAAGAGTAATGTTGACCAGATACTCAATACAGCTATCTTCGTAAGAAGAATGAAAGCAAGCCAAAATAGGGAAAAAATAGGTTAAAGAATATTTATGTAAGCTAGGGATATTCAACTAAGCAGAACCTGATAAAATTCGGTTTAGGTCACTTAAAGAACTAGCTGCAGAAATCTCAGAGCCATTACCAATTATTGTCAAGAACTCATGATAGATGGGTGAGATTTCAGAGGGCTCGGGAACAGCTAATATAGTACTTATCTTCAAGTGGTCTGACAGAATTGCCAGGCCCCTAAGCAAGTTGGGTGGGGGTGACTCCACGTTCCCAGAAAGGGTAGGGCTTCAGGTGGAAGATGTGAGGTTGGGGGCGGGCCTTCCCCTGCCAGCCCTTCAATGCCACCCAGGCTTTGGCCATTGCTGTTGCCAAAGTAGGCCCGGGTCTACACTAGGGAGTTATTTTGAAATAACTCCCCTTATTTAAAAATAAGCACAGAGTCTACACTACCATGCCCATTATTTCAAAATAATGGGCTGGTTATTTTGAAATAAGTCCTTCTTCCCTTGAGGAATAATGTTAATTTCAAAACAGTTATTTAAAAATATTATTAGTGTGGATGCTCTGGTGCCACTATTTTGAAAGAACTACTTCCCAGAATTATTCAAACTAATTACTCTCAAGTACTTCCTGGTGCTCTAAATTGAGGTAGCGCATCCACATTAATGGACCCTGCCTCAGACTAATTTCGGGGCTTCCCATAGTGTGAACACACTATTTCCAAATTATTATTTTGTGAGTTATTGTTTCTAAGTAAGTTATTTCAAAATAATTTCCTACTGGAGACATGCCCTAAATGTCCTCCTCCCCAAATCCTTTTTGTCCCCTGTCAGCAGGCCTGCCTATTTTTTAAAAGGGAAACGAAGAGGATTTAGGGGATTATAGAATAGTCAGCCTAACTTTGATACTTGGAAAGATATTGGAATAAAGTATTAAAACGATCCATCTGTAAACATTTAGGCTACGTCTACATTGGCCCCTTTTCCAGAAGGGGCATGGTAATTTTTGAGATCGTAATAGGGAAATCCTCAGGGGATTTAAATATCCCCAGCAGCATTTAAATAAAAATGTCCGCCGCTTTTTTCCAGCTTTTAGAAAAGCCGGAAAAGAGCGTCTACACTGGCCCCGATCCTCCAGAAAAAGCGCCCTTTTCCGGAAGATCTTATTCCTACTTCAAAGCTTTTTCCGGAGGATCGGGGCCAGTGTAGACGCTCTTTTCCGGCTTTTCTAAAAGCCGGAAAAAAGCGGCGGACATTTTTATTTAAATGCCGCGGGGGATATTTAAATCCCCCACGGATTTCCCTATTACGATCTCAAAAATTACCATGACCCTTCCGGAAAAGGGGCCAATGTAGACGAGCCCTTAGAGTATACCAGGGTTATAAGGAATATCCAGCATGGAACTGTCAAGAACAAATCATGACAAACCAACCTTATTTCCTTTTTTGACAGGGTTACTGGCCCAGTCCATGGTGAAAACCAATAGACAGTGAAACATCTGGATTTTAGTAACACTTTTGACAGTGCCCTATGACAGTCTCATAAGCAAAGTAGGGGTATGTCTACACTACAAAGTTAGTTCGAACTAATGGACGTTAGTTCGAACTAACTTTCATAGGCACTACACTAGCGCTCCGTTAGTTCGAATTTAATTCGAACTAACGGAGCGCTTAGTTCGAACTAGGTAATCCTCATTCCACGAGGATTAAGCCTAGTTCGAACTAGCTAGTTCGAATTAAGGGGTGTGTAGCCCCTTAATACGAACTAGTGGGAGGCTAGCCCTCCCCAGGTTTCCCTGGTGGCCACTCTGGCCAACACCAAGGAAACTCTACTGCCCCCTTCCCGGCCCCGGACCCCTTAAAGGGGCACGGGCTGGCTACAGTGCCCGTGCCAGGTGCAAGCCTGCCAGCACCCAGCCAGCAGACCCTGCACCTGGCACGGATCAAGCCAGCCACCCGACGCCCCCCAGCCCTCCCCCTCTTCCCGGGACCAGGCTGGCGGCTCTCGGGAGCTTGCCCAGGACCGCAAGAGGAGGGCACCCGCCTGGTCTAGTGTGGACATCGTGGACCTCGTCCACGACCTCCGCACTAGGCACAGGAAAGTGGCCGTCTAGGGCAGGAGAGCTGCCAGCCTGGCCACCCAGGAGCAGGTTTGCATGAAAATCAAAGGGGTCCACTGAGACCCCCAACCCTGAGCTCTGAGCTTACAATGGCCATCCTGGGTAAGATCAAAGGTCCATCTAGCCCAGTAGCCTATCTGCCAACAGCGGCCAACCCTAGGGACCCTGGAGGGGATGGACCGAAGACAGTGACCAAGCCATTTGTCTCGTGCCATCCCTCTCCATCCTTCCACAAACCTTGGCCAGGGACACCACTCCTACCCCCTGGCTAATACCACTCCATGGACCCAACCTCCATGACTTGATCTCACTTCCCTTTAAACTCTGTTCTAGTTCTAGCCTTCACAGCCTCCTGCAGCAAGGAGTTCCACAGGTTGACTCTTTGCTTTGTGAAGAACAACTTTCTGTTACTAGTTTGAAGCCTGCTACCCATTCCTTTCCTTTGGTGACCTCTAGTCCTTCTTTATGGGAACTAATGAAGAACTTTTCTCTATGCACCCTCTCCACCCAACTCCTGCTTTTAGAGACCTCTATCCTGTCTCCCGTCCGTCTCCTCTTTTCTAAGTTGAAAGTCCCAGTCTCTTTAGGCTCTCTTCATATGGGATCTGTTCCCATTTTAGTTGCCCTCCCCTCTCCCAGCCTCTCTCTTCCCCTCTCCCACCCTCCCCCGGTTTTGTTCAATAAAGACAGATTCAATTTTTTAACACAATTGTCCTTTATTTTGTACATCAAGAAGAGGGGCTAGGGAAGGGTAAGTGGAAGGAGGTGAGGGAGGAATGGGGTATGCACCCCTGATGGGGAGGAGTGGGCTGGCTCTGCGGGCTTTTGGGGTGGAAGCTCTCCTGCAGCCCCCCAATTGCCCCCTCTCCCCAGATGGCAGCCTGTGGCAAGTGCAGCCGGTCTGATGGCCGAGTGCTGTGATGTGCCCAGTGTGGGTACTCTGGGCAATCCAAGCCAGGACTGCTTTGCAAGCGGGGCACCCCTGAGAACTGTCTGTCCAGGGTGGGGGTCGGGACCCTTTAAGCACAGCCCTTGGCTAGCCTGACACAGCATCTCCACGCTCTAAGTCCTCCTCTGATGCCCTGCCGGCACTGCTTCCGGCCATCTTTAACCCCGGTTCAGGGTCCACTTAATGTGAACATGCTAGTTCGAATTAGCAAAACGCTAATTCGAACTAGTTTTTTAGTCTGGATCCATTAGTTCAAATTAGCTTAGTTTGAATTAACTAATTCAAACTAAGTTAGTTCGAATTAACGTTGTAGTGTAGACGTACCCTAGAGGAATATGTACAGATTAAATTACTTGAAGACATGCACACAACAGGTTGAAAGACTGTCCTCAAATAATAGTTTGAGACACCATGGAGTTTCCTGAGTTGCGCAGGCTGACTCATTACCATGTGCTTACACTCCTGAAGAAGCCCTGTCTGGCCCCCTGTGGGAAACGCTCTCCAGTCATTGTCTACACAGGAGTATCACCCTTCCTGAATGCAAGCTAGCAAGTACATAGATTTAATATTCCTGCTAGGGCACACTATGTCAGATAGTAGTCAATGGTTCTCTATCAAACTAGGAAGGCATATCTAGGAGAGTCCCACTGAGGTCAGTCCTGGGTCCTGAACTAGTCAATATTCTCAGTAATCACTTAGATAATGCAGTGGAGAGTATGTTTATAAAATTTGCAGTTGACACAAAGCTGGGAAGTGAGCCAACAAGACTAGAATTCAAAGCTACCAGCACAAATCAGAGAACTTGTCTGATGTCAACAAGATGAAATTCAAAAGAGAGAAGTGCAAAATACTACATTTGGAAAGATGGAAAAAAATCAAATGCATGACTACAAAATGGAGACCAGCTAAAAGGTAGTACTGCTGAAAAGGATTCAGGATTAGCGATCACATTGATTAGTGGTGACAAAGGCTAGTATTCTGGGAGGGTATGTCTACACTTGCACCCTATTTCAAAATAGGGATGCAAATGAAGACATTCGAAATTGCAAATTAAGCTGGGATTTAAATAGCCCGTGCTTCATTTGCATATTTGCATGATGGCGCTATTTTGAAATAACAGATGCTGTTAAGACGCAGTTATTTTGAGAGAAAACCCTTCTTTCGAAATAACCCTTATTCCTCATACAATGAGGTTTACCGATTATTTTGAAAGAAAGGTTTTCTCTCAAAATAACTGCGTCTTAACAGCGTCTGTTATTTCGAAATAACGCTATTTAGAAATAGCGCCATAACGCGAATATGCAAATGAAGCACAGGATATTTAAATCCCGGCTTCATTTGCAATTTCGAATGTCTTCATTTGCATCACTATTTTGAAACAGAGTGCAAGTGCAGACATACCCTCATGTATTAACAGAAGGGTGGTATGCAAGAGCCATGAGGTAATTATCCCACTCGACTCTGGACTGTGAAGGCCTCAGCTGAAGTAGTGTGTCCAATTCTTGGCATTTCACTTTAGGAAAACTATGGCTAAACTGGAGAGAGAGCAAAGCACAGCAGCAAAAATGGTCAAAGATTTAGAAAACTTTCTCTATGAGGCATGGTTAAAAAAAAGGGGGACAGGTTTAAATCTTGAGAAAAGACAACTGAGGGGTAACCTAATAGTCCTCAAATATGTTAAGGGCTGCTATAAAGAAGATGGTGATCAATTGTTCTTCATGTTTACTGAAGATAGGACAAGAAGTAACAGTCTTAATCTATTAGCAAGGGGCAATTAAGTTAGGAAAACCTAATCATGAGGGTAGCTAAGTTCTGGAATAGGCTTCCAAGGGAAGTAGTGAAATCCTATTACTGGAGGCCTTTCAGAATAATTTGAACCAGTACCTGCCAGGGATTGTTTGGATTTATTTGGTCCTGCCTCAGCACCTGGAGCTCGGCTTGATGATCTCCTGCATCCCTTCCAACCCTGCATTCTTATGATTCTATGAACTTTAAGCTTTAGTCAGTAGATGATCAATCATTTAATATTGATTAAATATTAAAGTCCTGGCTTTTGAGATTTCACTCTCTCTCTACCCTACATACAAATTTAGACTGTTTCCCAAGCCAAAAAAATCAGTTGAGCAATTAAGCTAAGAAATTGTCCACCACTTGCATTTTCAGGAAAGTACATGAACTTATCTAACTGAAAAATTTCTGTACATTCATTTTTAACTCTTCCATTTTCCAGCAACCTGGCTTTAGCAATTACATTATCCATCTATTTCAGGGGGAAAGTTTCCTTTGAACTAAGGATATAGCCTCATTAAAGTGTAGTGTTAGCAAAGTGACAAGATACACAAACCAATTCACTGTCAGCTATAATTTGAAGCATGAATATAGAAGTCTGAAAATTACTTAAGTAAAAATCAAAAATCAGACAAATCAGCTACCAGTAGATTCAGCTGAAAGAAAACATTAAGTTGATCAGCCAGCTCCTTACAGATTTTGAGAATAAAACAGAAAAGAGGAGAAGAAACCATCCTTCATCACATATCAGCTTTTCCTGTTGCCAGTGATTATAGCAATATTTCACAGAGAACATATGGCAGTGTTTATAGCCATCAGGCAGCATTTCACAGAGCTGTGACACCATGTGTCCACTAGCTAGCCTTCCTGATTGCAATTAATTAGAGAAGAGGCAGGAGGCACTTTTTAAATAATATTAAGGCTCAAAGATGGCTAAAGTTCTAAGGCCTATTTACAAGACTAGGTGACAGGATAAACTATTGCAATTGTAACAAGCCTGGTGCAGTACATTTTCCACAGGAATCCACCCTTGAGGAAAGAGCCCTAATAAAAAAAAATCCCTTAAGGAGACTAAGAAAGGGCAGATGTACAATCAATCATGCAGGGTGGTGCCTGGGAAGCCTGCAAAGATAAGGAAAATATTTGAAGACCCCAAAAGTGCCATTATATGAAGGAGATTCTGATGAAAAACTGCCAGATTGAAAATTATAAAAGTTGCTTTATAGTGGCAAAGCCAAGAGATAGTGTTTCAGATATAAAATTATATGAGAACCCATTATGTTGGGCTATACTTATGCCACAGTGCACTTTATTTTATATATTTCATTAAGTTCTTTTTAAAAAAAGAGAACAAGATGTATGTGATAGGTTTCCACAGTGACAATTTCTTTTTAAGGTTCCTCATTTTCCCAGTCAGAAGTATACCTGGTTTCTGCTGAGATTGGCAGTTCCAGATGACATTGCTAACGGGTGAAATTCACCTTTGGTGTCTGAGGGCAACATAGTGCTCTGCCTCACTTAAGCCCCGAATAGCTACTGTGTGAGGGCACAAAGTCATTCCTTTTCAATCTGTTTACATTGAAGAAAGGGTCATCACGCCAACCTTACTCAGACTGGCTTAACAGGATGCAACGGGAGTGGGCCAGGGGCATCTCTATGTACGCCAATCCTATAATTGGTGTAAAGGGGATGACTGAAACCCAGTGCTGAGGTCCAGCTTGCGTGTTAGATTTCACCTGTAACACTCCTCAAGACACCATCTTTGCCTGTTATACCTTTTTTGTAAACAATACGTTGTTAGTCTAGGCCCCCAGAAATGTCAGGTTTCATAAAAAGAAGTCTCTCCTGAAGGCATTTGGAGAAACAGAAAATACAAATGGTATTGATAATTATAAAATATATCTATTTTCCCTCTAGTTCTTAAAGGCAAAATAGAAGGTTAGAAAATGCTCGTATTGCTTCTCAGAAGGGTAGTTTAATGGCCATACTTCTAAGTTCATGTTTTTAATTGTGGCACACTAACTTGGGATTTGTTCTCAAAGATGTGATGACAGAAAATGCAAGCCATGTTTAAATGGTTGTCAGACTGTTGTGATAGGTAAAATCTTTCCGTTGGCACGGAAAAGACTATTTTAAAATTCCAGATGCAGCCCTGACACCAATCAGCAGCTAAAAATGAGGCACCATTTCACCCACCACTAAGCTCACATGATGACAATAGGATAACTAAAAAACCCAAAAACAAATAAGGATAAAATGACAGCTGGCAACTTCACCATCCTTATCTACACTTTTCTAGGAGCAGAGTTAATATTTTGAGCTGTGCACACAGAATGGAGAAAGCTTTCAAGTTTTGTGCTCAATCAAGAAAGTTTCCAATTTTGTGAGACTGACAGCTGCCACTAACTATAACAGCTATACTAAAGTTCTCAGCACAACTTATGCAGAGCTCACTAAACAAGAATTTAAGAGGTTCCTCAGTCCTCCGTGCTAACACCTGCAAAACTGCAATTTATTTGCAAATTTATTACAATCAAATTAAGACAGCATAACAATGTAGACTGGTTCTCTCATTACAAAGGCCGTTTTTCCTCTTGGTAGTCACACCTCCCCATCAACTGCTATGACTGAGCCACATCCGCCGTGACTGATTTGGCTTTGTTAACACTGGTCCTACACTTGATAAATAACTCCTTCTTTTGTTAATACATGTGTCTGTCTATCTATCTATCATGTCCCTGACTCAATTTCCATGCCAATTCATCTGATGAAGTGGGTTTTACCCACAAAAGTTTATGCCCTAACAAATCCATCTGTAAGGTGCCACAGGACAGCTCATTGTTTACATGGAAATTTTGTTGTTTCTCTTTGTAATCTGGTTTTGAAGTCTTTTTGTAGAAGAATGGCTACTTTTAAAATCTATTACTGAGTGTCTAGGGAGGTTAAAGCATTCTCCTACAGGTTTATGTGTATTACTTTTCCTGATCTCTGATTTGTGTCTATTTATTCTTTGGCACTGGGACTATCCACTTTGACTAATATACATGGGAGAGGGGCATTGCTGGCACAATGACATATATATCATGTTAGTGGATGAGCAGATGGATGAGTCATTAATGATGTAATTTATGTGGTTAGGTCTTACGATGGTGCCATTTGTAGAGATATGTGGACAGAGTTGACAATGGGGTTTGTTGTAGAGATTGTTTCCTGGGTAAGTGTTTCTGTGGTGTGTTGTGTGGTGTGACTGCCGGTCAGTATTTACTTCAAGTAGGGGGACTCTCTATATGTAGGCAAGGACTGGTCTGTCTCCCAAAGCCTGTGAGAGTGAGGGATCATTTTCCTGGATAAGTTGTAGATTGTCAATGATACGTCGGATGGGTTTTAGCTGTGGTTATAGGTGACAGCCAGTGGTGTTCTGATATTTTCCTTGTTGGGCCTTTCCTGTAGTAGGTGAGTTATGAGTTCTCATGTGACTCTGTCAATTTGTTCCATTACTTTCCCAGGTGGGTATTTTGGTTTAAAGAATATTTGATAAAGATCTTTTTTGAGAAACCCTAACAAATGGAATCTGGATTCTTGGGGTAACACCACAGATTTAAAGACATGGACAGGGGCATGGAGTTCCTGAGCCAAGAACACAGGGAGAAAAGCAGGCCAGCCTCCTTCCCCCTTTGACAATCTAATCAGCAATCTAGCCCCTAGGCTACACAGCCTCTAGGATCCTGGCCACACTTTTATTCAGCTGCTTATTCACCGAAACCCCCAAATCTTTTTCAGAATCTCTGCTTCCTAGAATAGAGTGACCACCACACACACACATACACACACACACACTGTAATTATGGTCAACATTTGTTGTTACCAGATTTATACATATTTATGTTCAATGGTATTAAAACCATAGAGAAGTTAATGGACATGATATACCTTGACTTTAGCAACGCTTTTAATATGGTCAGCCACATAATTATTGCCAGCAAGTTAAGGAAGTATGGACTGGATAAATGGACTGTAAGGTGGACAGAAAGCTGGCTAGATTGTCAGGCTCAACAGGTAGTGATCAACAGCTCAATGTCGGGTTGGCAGTCAGTTTCAAGCAGAGTGCCCCAAGGACCAGTTCTAGGGCCGGTTTTATTCAACATCTTTATTAATTATCTGAATGAGGGTTTGGATTCCACCATCAGCAAGTTTGCAGATGACACTAAGCTAAGGGGCGAGGTAGATACATTAGAGGGCAGGGAAGGAGTCCAAAGGGACCTAGACAAATTGGAGGATTGGGCCAAAAGAAATCGGATGAGGTTCAACAAGTATAAGTGCAGAGTCCTGCACGTGGGACAGAAAAATCCCAAGCACTGTTACAGGCTGGAGACCAACAGGTTATGCAGTAGTTTGGCAGAAAAAGACATGGGAATTACAGTAGATGAGAAGCTGGTTATGAGTCAGTGTGCCCTTGTAGTCAAGAAAGCTAATGAGAAGCGATTATTCCCGTTTATTAGGCACTGGTGAGGCCAAATATGGAGTATTGTGTCCACTTCTGGGCCCCTTCTTAACCCTAAACCTACTAAATGAAAAAGTTTGGAGGGCTTTTTTAATCTGCAGAAGACAAGAGTGAGGGGGGATTTGATATCAGCCTTTAACTACCTGCTGGGATGTTCCAAAGAGAATGGCGAGAGAGAGACAGTTCTCAGTAGTGAAAGATGACAGAACGAGGAGCAATGCTCTCAAGTTGCAGTGGGGGAGGTCTAGGTTGGATATTAGGAAAAAATATTTCACTAGGAGGATGGTGAAGCACTGGAATGGGTTATCTAGGAAAGTGGTAGAATCTCCATCACTAGAGGTGGTTTTAAAGTCCTGGCTTGACAAAGTGCTTGCTGGGATGATTTAGTTAGGGTTGGTCCTGCTTTGGGCAAGAGACTGAACGACTCAATGACCTCCTGAGGTCTCTTTCAGCCCTAAGATTCCTTGTAAACATACTGGCTGTGTCTACATTGGCACCCTTTTCCGGAAAAGGGATGCTAATGAGACAAGTCGGAATTGCAAATGCCACGGGGGATTTAAATATCCCCCGTGGCATTTGCATGAACATGGCTGCCGCTTTTTTCCGGCTCGGGGATTTGCCGGAGAAAAGCGCCAGTCTAGACGTGATCTTTCGGAAAATAAAGCCTTTTCCGGAAGATCCCTTATTCCTGATTTTAAGAGGAAATTACCCGTTGTAGTGAGCTAGCCAATCCCAATCTCTATTCACACGCAGTCTGATACTGTCAAGGTTGCATATGAATTCTAGCTCTGCAGTTTCATGGTGTAGTCTTTTTTTTTTTTTCTCAATTATGTCAACTTTCAAGTCTGTTATTTGAGAGTCCAGGGAGTTTGAAGTGCTCTCCTACTGGTTTTTGAGTGTTACCATTTTTAATGTCTGATTTGTGGCCATTTATCCTTGCATGTAGAGACAGTCCAGTTTGGTCAATATACGTGGCAAAAGGGCATTGTTGGCACATGATGGCATATAACACATTAGTAGATGTGCAGGTGAATGAGCCACTGATGGTATGGTTTTTGTGATTAGGTCCTATGATGGTGTTAGAGGTTAGGTATGAAGACAAAGTTAGCAGCAGGGTTTGTTGCAGGGATTGGTTCCTGAGTTCGTTTTTCTGTTATATGGTATGTAGTTGGTGATGAGTATTTGCTTCCGGTAGGGGCGGGGGCATCTGTAAGTGAGGACTGGCCTGCTTCCACAGATCTGTGGAAACAAGGTTTCATCATCCAGGATAGGTTGTAGATCCTTCATGATATGCTGGAGAGGTTTTAGCTGGGAACTGTAAGTAATGGCCAGTGGTGTTCTGTTGTTTTCTTTAATGTCGAAGAAGTGGATTCTTCTTTTGTCTGATCCTGACTGAGGTTGGAGGTGGGATGGAAATTGTTGAAATCCCAGTGGAAGACTTCAAGTGCTTCATTCCTGTGGCTGCAGATGATGAAAATATCATCAATGTAGTGCAAATAGAGGAGGACACTTGTGGATGAAAGCTGAGGAACCATTGTTCTGTGTCAGCCATAATAATGTTTGCATACTGTGGGGGCATGCAGGTACCCATAGTTAGAGCCCTGAGTGGATACAACATTTTATATCTGCACATATGTCTGCAGATTTGAGCTGCAGAAAGCTGCATCCACATCCATGGATATAAAGTGGATAGCCACAAATTTGCAAGGTTCTAGATGCAGATATCCACAGATATTAAGCAGATATGCAGGGCTCTGCCCATAGCAGTGCCGTAGACTTGAAGGTATAAATCATCCCCAAATCTGAAACTCAGTCAGCAGCTGTGCTGTGACATCATCAGGTATATAGTTCCTTATAGCTTGTAGTCCATCAATGGAATGTTTGGGAATTCCATCAAGTGTAGCCAGGAAGGTGTTTTCTGGCAGATCATTTTTGGATTGTAATTTCCTCAGGAAGTCACTGGTGGTTCAAAGATAGCTAGGATCGCTGGAAGTGTAGGGCCTGAGGAGAGAGTCTACATAGTCACACAATCCTGCCAATGTCTGGAATCATGGGTACTCCTGAGTAGGATCAGAGGATAGTGGTCTGTAGAAGGCAGTGTCTTTGATGATAATGTCAGAGTTGTTTCTGAAGCTGTGGATGGCATTGCGTTCTGAACAGTTGAGGTTATGGGACAAATGATAAAATTGTCCACAATTTCAGGCTGTCCACATTGGCAGAAGTGCTCAGTGTAGAATTCCAGTCTGTTGTTTCAACCATCAGGAGTCCATGCACTGTTCCTTCTTGCAGTATTTATATGATGATTTGTGTGGTTAGTGTGCTGTTCAGTGGCATGGTGGAAATATTCCCTGAGGTAGAGATGATGGAAGATGGCTTCCAAGTCACCAGAACTATTTCATGTGTGTTGGAGTGCTGGAACATAAAGAGAGCTCCCAAGATAGCACAGGCTCTTCTGCCAGGCTAAGTGTGTGGTTGGATAGAATAACAATATTGTTGAGTAAGTTAAGGGTTCCACTGTTGTGGCCACTTGTGGAATACAGGAGCTTAGATACTTTAGTATCCTTTTATTCTGTAGAGAAAGTGTATGTTGTAAATGGCTTGTCTTGTTTTTATAGAGATCAGCCATGTGGAAGTTTGTGTGGAAGTTTGAGGGGGAGGGGGGTTTATGAGTCTCCTGTTTGCTGTATAGGATGCTGATCAGGTGGTTCTGCCATTTCTTTGAGAGCGTACGGAACAATCTTTCTTCACAGTATTACGTCACTAGTAATGGATTTTTTTACTTCAGTCCATTTGGTATCATGTCCATCTGTTTGCCCTCAGAAAGGAAGTGTGTGTGGGGAGGTGTTGTTGTATCTGTGTGAGTTTTATCATGAAGCTGGTGGAGTTCCACTTCATACATCTAAATTCAGTGCCTTAAGTTCACTCCCACTTTTAGGAGCGGGCCACATCCACCCTGACTGAATTGGCCTTAGCACTGGTCCTCCATATAGTAATGTAACACTCCCATCTTTGCATGTGTATAAATCCCTGGCAAACTGAAGTTTCTACTTAATACATCTGAAGTGGGCCACAGTCCAGAAAAGCTTATACCCAACTAGATTTATTAGTCTTTAAGATGCCACAAGACTCCTCATTATGAGATCAGTTAGCAAGCTTTTAATCCTTTAAATGTGTGCAGTGTTAATTTTATATTGTTCTAATTTTAATCGAATGTCATGTGGTACCAAATCAACTGATTTACTTACATAAGTTTAAGTATACAGGCAGTCCCCGGGTTACGTACAAGATAGGGACTGTAGGTTTGTTCCTAAGTTGAATCTGTATGTAAGTCGGAACTGGCGTCAGCTGCTGCTGAAACTGATCAGTTTCAACCGCGGCTGAATCTGGATGCCAGTTCTGACTTACATACAGATTCAACTTAAGAAACCCAGGCGTCCCCAAGTCAGCTACTGCTGAAACTGATCAGCAGCTGATTCCAGGAAGCCTGGGGCAGAGCAACTCTGCCTCGGGCTTCCTGTAGTCAGCCGCTGATCAGTTTCAGCAGCGGCTGACTTGGGGACGCCTGGGGCAGAGCAGCTGGGGTGCTGCTGGGTTGCTCCAGTAGTGCGGCTCCTCGGCGCTACTGGAGCAACCCAGCAGCACCCCAACTGCTCTGCCCCAGGCGTCCTGATTCAGCCGCTGCTGAAACTGACCAGCAGCGGCTGAATCAGGACGCCTGGGGCAGAGCAGCTGGGGTTGGTCCGGAGCGGCGCTGCGGGACCAACCCAGCAGCCCCCAGGTGCTCTACCCCAGGGGTAGTCAAGAAAAGCCTGGTCTGCTGGGGGGGGCACTAGCTGCACCCTCCCCCCCCCCCCCCCCCAGCAGACCAGGGGGACAGGAGCAAAGCCTTGGAGCACGCCCGCAGCAGGACAGCCCAAGCGTGCCTGGGCTGTCCTGCTGTGGGCGTGCTCTAAGGCTTTGCTCCCCGTCTCTCTGCAGACCAGGGAGACGGGGAGCAAAGCCGCAGAGCACGCCCGCAGCGGGACAGCCCGGGCGCGCTTGGGCTGTCCCCCTGCGGGCGTGCTCAGTAGCTTTGCTCCTGTCCCCCTGGTCTGCTGGGGGGGTCCAGAAAAGCCACTGGACCCCCCCAGCAGACCAGGGACACCCGAGCAAAGCCGCCCAGGCGGCGGGAGTCCCGCTGCCTGGGCGGCTTTGCTCATTTGCCCCGGAGCAAAGCCGCCCAGGCAGCGGGACTCCCGCCGCCTGGGTGGCTTTGCTCCTGTCCCCCTGGTCTGCTGGGGGGGTCCAGCAAAGCCGCTGGACCTCCCCAGCAGACCAGGGACACCCGAGCAAAGCCGCCCAGGCGGCGGGAGTCCCGCTGCCTGGGCGGCTTTGCTCGTTTGCCCGGGAGCAAAGCCGCCCAGGCGGCAGCTTTGCTCGGGTGTCCCTGGTCTGCTGGGGGGGTCCAGTGGCTTTGCTGGACCCCTGCCAGCAGACCAGGGGGACAGGAGCAAAGCCACCCAGGCGGCGGGAGTCCCGCTGCCTGGGCGGCTTTGCTCCGGGGCAAACGAGCAAAGCCGCCCAGGCAGCGGGACTCCCGCCACCTGGGCGGCTTTGCTCGGGGGTCCCTGGTCTGCTGGGGGATCCAGCAGCTTTGCTGGACCCCCCCCAGCAGACCAGGGAGACCGGGAGAAGCTTTTCTCGCCCCAGAGGACACGGGTGGCGACCCGCCGCCCGTGAGCTCCGGGGCAAGAAAAGCCCCGTTCGTAAGTGCGAATCCGACATAAGTCGGATCCGCGTAAGTCGGGGACTGCCTGTATTACATCAACACTTATCTCTTCAACCAATCCTGTAATCTCATTTTAAAAATCCCATTAGTTTGTCAGGATCTGTTTTCCATAAACTCTTGTTGAATGGCATTAAATCTATTACTCTCCTTTAATTTTTTATTTATTAAGCCCCATATCAGGTATGCCATTATCTTGGCTATGATCAATGTCCGAATGATAGGACTAGACCCCTTTATAATACCAGCATATTAGCTATCTTCCAGTCTTCTGGAACCTCTTGTTCCAAGATGTCTAGAAAATCATTAGGAATTGTAAAAGGAGCTCATCAGCCAGTTCTTTTAAAATGTCTAATATTAGCTGCTATTTACATCCTTCAGAGATACTAGTGAAACAGAAAGTTAGCTATTGTGGGATATGACTACATCACCAATTTTAAATCTAAATACAGAACAGAAATATTTACTGAACAAGTGTTCTGCCTTACTAAGGATAATTCTACTACTTCTATCTAATAAGGGCCCTGTACTATTTATTAGGAATTATTTTTGTTCCCAATACATTTTTAAAACTCCTTCATCTTGTCCTGGTCATAGATTTCTCTTTGTGTCTATTTGCTTCCATTATCAAATTTTTTACAATTCCTAACTTCTGATTTATATTTATTTCTAACAAATTCTCCTTTTTTCCATGTGTTAACTTTTTTTCTTACCTTGAAGTAGAGGGCTTAAGATAGTGTGGACATTTTAGCACTTTGGGTGGCTCAGGCTAGCTACCCAAGTCCAAGCTCATCCAGCCTCTTCAGTCTAAGCTGAAAGGGGCTGCTAATGCCAGAGCATCCACACTGTTATTTGTGCACTAACTCAAGTTCAACTAACATGAGCGTCTACCCGCACTGGGAATCACACGTTGCTAGCAGCAGTGTTAATATACTCCCAGAGATACTCTGTTATCATTTCTACATTGTTATTATTTACCTATTCTAGCTAGATTAAAGGTAATGCAAAAATGCCTACTCATGCTACAATAATACCTTTACTTTGCTGTGAAGACATACCCTAAAAAAGCTGTTCGCTTATCACAGAAACAATGGAAGAGTGCTGAGCTGAGAACATGTTCCCGGACTGCTGTATCAATCCCCTTTGAGGCTAAAGAACATGTTGCTGAAGCTTTAGAAGCAAATTCCTTGCCTAGGAGACAGCATCACCATTTGCATTTAAAGAGTAGAGGCAGCAAGAGGGCCCAATAGAAAGGGACTTTGTAGCTTGGTACAATTAAGCTGGGGGAAGTGCTAAAGCTTGGGGAGGGAAGGGAAGGGGTGTTTTGCAGCCTGCTGAGAGAGTTCTGGACAAGGAAAGGCCCTGGAGTAAGAGTGTGAGTGCTCTGGGTGGCTCTTTGTCTGGCAGGAATTCTCCTCTGCTCAGCAGAATAGAGGCCAGTTAGCCAGTGGAGTGGGCTTTTACATATTTGCCAAGTTTGAGCTGTTGTGTGTGACATTTTATGCAAATTTAACATGATCATTATTTTAGAATATGCCATCTTGCATACAGTCTTAAACTTCAGTTTAAATAAAATAAATTATATGAATGTAGTGCTGGAAATAGCCATCCACCTATTCGACCTTCAGTTACAACCAGACACTGATTGCCTTTACAGTTGTCCCCCGAGCAGCAGAAACATTCCTTGCATCCCTCAGATGAAGAGGGAGAGAAGGCTCATGGGGAGCACAGAAGCATTTTTTGAGAATTCAATGTAGCTAAGCAGGTGGAGAGCTAAGAGGAAGGAGCAAGGGGCTACTGGAGTGGGCTGTGGGGTTTGTGGGGGGTGTATGCTTTAGGGTTGCATCAACCTATCCTCGTCATTAGCCCCTACTCGTTATCCCCTTTTGTGTTCCCCATTAACCTTTGTTCTTCAGCTTGTTCCTCTAGTACAGGGGTGAGGAACCTTTTTTGGGTCAGGGGCTGCTGGTCCACAGAAAAATCAGTCGAGCCCAGGCTTGTAGATTTTGTGTGCTCCAATCCCACAGGGGAAGAGTGGTGGAGGAGCGGGAGCGGGAGCACCAGCACAGGCTCCCCAATGCTATGGGGGAGCCCTGAGCCTCAGGGGCTGGATCCAGGCAAGTCTTAGGTTTCCCACCCCGACTCTAGTAGCTCATGACCATCATGTAGCTCCAGTTAACAGCTCCTGTTTCCCTCCAACTAGCTCTCACCTCCCCTGCCTGCGAGGCCTTTCTTTTCTATTCCATGCAGGCTGGACCCAAATTGGTAAGTGAAAAGTAACTGGAGAAGACACCTGGTTGCCTGCTTCCCAAGTACCACAGTAGACCCCAAACAGCCAGGAACATCAACAGCAATTGATGTGAACCAAACAAGCAATATTCAGGCTGGGCTGGAGAGCGGGAGACTGCAGGCATGAGAATCATACATGATATGTGACTCTTGGCAAACTAATGGGAGCAAATATTGGGGGTGGGTGGAGGATTAGGACATCCAAAGTTAATTAATTGAATCTGTATGAAAATGAATTTATGGGTCTTGTAACATGTTGTGGCTCACCAGCACAGCATCTCCTGCTGGTCAATCTAGGAATTAGCTCTTCCAACCCTGGAGCATCCCCTTTTGGCTGATTCTTGCCTTTAATTACCTGTCCTCACTGGAACTGCAGGCCCTAGGCCCCTTCCAGCCCATGTGCCCCTTTCCTCATGTTACTGCCCTCACAGCAGTGCTGCCATACTCTGGGGTTCTCCCCACTCCCAGGGAACTCCAACATACTATACCCATCTTGTCTAAGTGGCCCAGTGCCAGTCATCATCTAGCCCCTGGTCTCAAGGGGAAACTGCAGTATGAAATGGCCACTCATTATTAGCACGGAGATGTGGACTCTTGAGAGGCAACTGATCCTCAGAGGCCCCTCGAGTCACATCCCCTTCGCTAGGGTTAACATGTGCTAGCAGCTGGTGTCTACCCACAAGTCCTGTTACTAGATGTAATACAGCCCAACAGCCTAGTCCATTCACAAGTTTCCTTTAATACAGCCTAGCAGCCAGAGTTTATACACACGCCCCTTTCCTAGAGGCCTACTCTAGTGGTCTGCTGGAAAACTTCACCCCCACAGGATAGCTATGGAGGGAGTAGGGGGACCCGGGCCCTCCACACCACCAGGTCCCAGCCCAGGGCCCTGTTGCCAGTGGCACAATCCACTGCCTGCTCAGTGGAGAAACCTGCCGCAACAGGCTGAGCGCATGGGGAACAATTCCGCACCCGGGGCTACTTCCTACCATCCTCTGGTAACTGAACCCTCTGTTGTCTCATTCTGGTTGTGGGGCTCCTTGGGTAGCTCGTCTTGGTCCGGCTCCTGCTGTGTGGTCTGTCTTCACACCTTCCTCTAGCTCTCTCTGTGCCTCCTTCCCTTTCAGTGGTCTGCCCTGACTGAGCTGCTCCAAAAACTTTTATACTCTGTCTCCAATGGGAGCATGTCCAGCAGGGCTCTGGGGTGGGGTCTTCTCAGCCAGCTGGACCAAAGCCATTCCTTTAGCTTCAGTGTGGGGCTGGTATGCCCTGTCACATGGAGCTGCTGCATTTTTCTGCTCTGGCTGCCTCCCTGCACACCTACTACACCTCATGTCTTGAAAGCAAGGCCTCATGCTGGGAGTTTGCCTAGCCAGAGGTCCCAAATTCTGTCTGCCATTCTCCAGTACTGCTTTATCTCAGTTACCCTCTCCAGCCTACCAGGTAGCCTGGTCCTTCCTGCTCCACAGCTGGAGCAAGAATACAGGCTTCTCCTCTCCAGGAACCCTTGTTATAGGGCATAGCCAGGCCCTGATTGGCTCTCTCTAGCCCTCCTTTGATTGGTTCCCAGGCCCAGCTTTACCCAGGGTTGTTTTAACCCCTTTATGGATCAGTGTGGGGCAACAGCTCCATTACAGGGCTAAAATGCTTTATTTGTTTGGGGGTAGGAAGGTTGTTATGATTTTAATATTGGGAAGAGAATCCTGACTGGAGCCTCTGAAACACTAGCTAATATTGCTGGGATTAAAGCACATGTTTGGTTGCTAATGCTGCATTGTACCACTGATTTTAAGTACTTTCACAATATCATAGGCTCATAATTTTCTGTGGTATCTAATTGCCTCCTGAAGCCCCATTACTTATTTTGTGCACCAGACAACATACCACCTAGAATGACCAGCCAGGAAACAGAGGTGGTCTCAAACACAGAAAGAGATGCTGCACTGAACAGTTTACACTCTAAATAGACAAGATAGAGCAAGGATAAGGGAGAAAAATTGAGATACAGGGGTCATGCTTATGCTCCACCTGAGTCTTCACCTTAACCAGGGACACTGAGGTAAAACTACAACTTACTATACCTACACTAGGGTTTCACAATCTTCTAGCAGTCCCATGACAAATACCCCTGTTTAGGCACAGCCAGAGAGATAAGCAATTCCCAAGGTCACACAGGATATCAGTAACTGAGCCAGAATGTGAACCCACATCTTCTAAGGTTCAGCCAGGTACTGTAACCACAAACCTCTTCTTGATACCACAATCCTAATTGGCCTGGTGACAAGGTTAAGCAGTTTGTTTGTTTGGCTTAGGAACTCTGGAGATTTAAGTCCTACTTTTTTCAGTTCAGTTTAAGACTACAATTACTGAATTTCAAATATATGTTGAAACTTGAAGCCATGCTATTTTTTTGGAGAACATTTTGCACATCTCTAATATATATATTCTGCAAGCCTACACCCTGCAAAACTAGAGCTGAGAGGACCAATGCATGAGAAGACAATGGTACAATGAACTGAGAAGACAATAGTACAAATATACCTTGCAGCTGGGGAGATACACAGGCATAACACCCTATTATATGAATGGAATTGGAGTGGAATAAATAATTTTAGAAAATGATTTGACAAAGATAACCTCTTTCAGTTTGAAAGACATGACTGCATTGCAATTTCGTTGACTTCATTACCCAGATGTAAGCATTTTCCTTAGCTGGTACACCATTAATATAGAAGCTTGCTATGCATTCTGCCCCAGCAGCTCCCCAGTGTACCCTGAGTGTTTCAGGATGAGAGGGGGTATGGCAGGAGCAATTGCGTACTCTGGAAATCCCAGTGATCTGTGGCTATCCCAGGCTACTTTTATACCTTCTGTCCTTGGTCTAGAAATCCAGTCATAAAAAAACTGAGACGCGGAAAAAACTGTCGTTTTCAACAGGACAGTCACAGTAATCAAATATCATTCTGATACATGGTAAATAGATTCTGCTTTGTCTAGATTAACCAAAAGCCAGATGTTCATCATGATTATTAAATAGCTTTACCTTTTCTTCGGGATCAGTTATAACTTGCCTATTGCTAAAGTTAATATCTTTTTCCTGGGCACAGAACCAAAAAGGTCATTAACTACAATTCAAAATTTTAAAACAGGAAAAGGATTTATCTTCAAATCACTAATAGATGACAACCTTTCAAATGAACATTTTAAATCCATTATACGTTTTTTACTACAAGATGGAATATATATTAGACATTCTGGAACATGAGAAAGGAGAAACTGTTATTAGACTTTATTGTATCTTCCTAAAATAATTCTGAATATTATACATTTTTAAAAGACTGCCCCTTAAAATAAAATTTAGCCTGTGATGGGGTAATTAATGAATAAATTAGTCCAGTGTGATTTTGTAATTGTTATCACTGATGTTCTAAATTTAACCATCTGGAAAAGAAAATATTTTCAATGTGATAAAAATTGTTTTTTAATTGGCAGAGTTTGTAGACCTAGAGTGTTGTACTTTGCACCTGTTTAACAGAGCTGCTTTTCCATGATTCCTGTAGCAAAGGAGATTGAATTCTTCACTGGAGTATATTGATTTTGCGAGGGTACTGCAGTAAGGCAAATTCATTTAAGCTAGTAAATTGGTTCAGAGTATAGTTCCTTGCATCCATTTGGACCACCTATTTTCAAATGTCTCCAAATTCTACTGCATAATAGTGAGAAAAAGACAAACAATTTACTCTCTTATACTTCTTCATATTCACATTTAAAAAATATTTGAAAATGACTGAAATCGCAACAGTATTGCAATCTAATTTTGTTTCTCAAATTGCACTTTTGATGGACTAATATCTTTGAAACGTCATAAAGGAAATATTCCTTTAAAATTGTAATGGCCGTTTTAAGAGCAGAATTACACCGAAAAATAGAAAAGCAGCAAGGATAAGGAAATCAGTTTTTAGAATCTGCAGTAGCATTGGAAACAGTCTGAACATCATTTGAAAAGACCTTAAGAGGTCTTTTCTAGCTCACACTCTAATGGTAGGATTGATTTAATTATTCATTCTTTCTGCAGCTTAATTTGTTTTCTGATTTCACATTACTCATGTATAGACACATATATGCATACTATACATAAACATTAAGGTTGATGAACTGAGCATTCAGAAGTCAGGAAATGCAATATTAAGGTTCTACGCACAATCTTAATTCTGTCACTCTGTGCCTTAAAATATCATTTCTCTCTATCACTAATGAGCTGGAGTTTCTTATATAACATTACAGTAACTTTCTCTACCATACATACAGTATTCTACAGTATTTGAGTTGATTTTCAAGTTTGAAGGATTTCTGTAAGTTAAAAAAAGCAGGATTATTTTAAAAGGAGGGAAGTTAGAAACAAACTTACATTTGATTTTTAGATCATTACAAACTGAAAACTATTTAGGGCACTAAGAAATTATAAAGCACTGAAGCAATCTCATTTGTACATGCCAAATGTATCAGATTTGATAATTCAATAGAGTTCAGAATTAAAGGAAAGAAAGCATGGTGTTGTAATTAAGGCATATGACTGACAAGACTCACCTCTCTTTCTGGCCTTTCCACAGCTTTTCTATGTGATCTTGGGAGAGTCAGATAATCTCTTACATCTTCTTGGAATTTAATAATTTATATTTCATTTTCAAGGTCTGACATCCATTTTTCAGTGACTTTCTAATGAAAAGATTCTTTGTTTTGATGACTTCACCACCACATTCTTCTATCTATGCTATTTATTCAGCACCATATTGATATACTCCCTGGTTAATTACAAATAGTTTACCAGATATAAAACCTTAATTTGTTTCTGGGTAATTCCCACCTTTCTTCCCTTCCCCCAATCTGAAAATAAATGGTGATTATTCATTTTTCCAGTACTCTGAAATTTCTTATCTCCTCCAGCTAGTCCTCATTGCAGGAGGAATAACAGTAGTTCAAATTAGGAGCTTTAGTTCGAACTACCTAGCCTGTGCCACGTGTACCAGGCATTTAAAAATGGCGGCGCCCGAGAAAATGCAAATGAAGCCCGGGATGTTTAAATCCCGGGCTTCATTTGCAAGTAGAAATGACTGCATTAGCTACTCTAGTCTGAACTAGGGTGACTAGTGTAGACATACCCTAAGAGTATGTCTACACTTGCACCCTAGTTCAAATTAGGGGTGCAAATGTAGACAGTCGAAATAGTCAGCAAAGAGGGGATTTAAATATCCCGCACTTCATTAGTATGATCTCGCCGGCGCGTTACTCCACTGAACAGCTATTTCAAAAGTGAAAGTGTATGCCAGGATGCATTAGTTTGAACCAAGCCTCTTGATTCAAACTTACTTTATTCCTCATTTTTTGAGGAGTAACGTTAGTTCAAACCAAGGGTTTTGGTTCACTTTCACTTTCGAAACAGCTGTTCAGTGGAGTAACGCACTGGCGAGATCATGCTAATGAAGCACAGAATATTTAAATCCCTTCTTCATTAGCAATTTCAGTCGCCTACATTTGCATCCCTAGCTCAAACTAGGGTGCAAGTGTAGACGTAACCTAAGATACACACAAACATTTCCAATACCATTGCTTGTTTCTTTAGTAGTAATATGAGTATCTTCATACCTGAACGCTTCTAGGTTTTGTAGGTATTCTTTCGCTTTTTCCTTCCTGCTTCTGCTATCTCCCTATTCCATTAAACAAACTGTAACCAGTATCTCTTTTTAATAAATATTGAATGTTGGTGACCGTTAAGCATTTAATCATTCTCCTTATCAACCATTATTTTCTTTTCCTTGCCTGGTAAGTAGCAGATCTGCACTTTTCTTTTTCACCATCTTATTTCTCATATTCTCATAAAACTTTTGAATGTTCTTTTTTTCCATGCTCTGCTAATTGTACTTTGCTTTGCCATTTCAGAGTTCATTCCTGTACATTCTACAGCAGAACCTCAATTTTGGATACCATAGTTACAAACTGACCCATCAACCACACATCTTATTTTGGAACTGAAAGTACACAATCAAGAAGCAGCAGAGAGCAAAAAATAAAGGCAAATACAATATAGTATTGTGTGAAACAAGCTACTAAAAATACAGGGAAAGCTGTATTTTTCTTTTGCACAGTAAAGTTTGAACACTGTATTAAGTTCAAACAGCTGTAAACTTTTGAAAGCACAATAATGTTTTGTTCACTGTTATGAACAATCTTCAATCTCAAGATGTTTGTAACTCTAGGGTTCTATTGTACTTCCTCTCTTGTATTCTGGTCATATCTCATCTTTCAAATGTTACATGTGATTCCTTTTTTTATTTTAAGGTCTTTACAAGCCTTCTGGTGCAGCCTCATTGGTCTTTTACATCTTTTCCTCCTAAAAACGAATAAAAGAAACATTAAAACTCCTCTCAGCATTTCCATTTTACTATTACTATTAATCTGGCCTTGGGGAAACCAGGCTTGATTTCTTTCAATGGTGTTGAGGAGCTGTAGCTTCAGTTCATTTCACTGGCTGTCTTGAAAGGTGCACACTTGAGTATCTCCTGTAAGACTGTGAGCTGAGAACCTTTAGTACCCAGTGAATTTAATGGGAGTTGAAGGCACATACCACCTTCAGAAGTAGATCTCAATTTTGTGCATAGGTTCCAAAATTATGAGTTTAGGAGCAATTCCAAAGCAAAAGAATGAGAGATCAACATTCACTTACTTTGGTTGCTGTTGCTGCATGTATTCTCTCTTTTCTAATCTTCCAGCCAAATAGGCTCAGTCTAGCAAGTAATCATTGTCCAGAATCCAATGTGGTAAATGTAAGGTTCAGGAGATTGGGTTTGATTACAACATTAGTATAACTATGGTTTTTAAAAAGAAAAACATATTAAAATTATTCATCTATCTTTCTTCTCCTAAAACACATTGCTGTCCATTTGGCAAATTGGTTTGTTACTATCATTGTACTAAGCCAGTATGAAACAGTGTTTCTTTGTTTGTTTTTGTTGTTGTTGAGGGTTTTTTCATCCTCTGTCATCACCAGAACTGTAAAGGACATTTTCAGGATGCTTTTAGATGCAGATCAGAATGTATATGTAGGTGAAAGTGACCATACCATAACAAAAACAGCTCAGGAGCTTTTGACATCAAAGGTCAGTCAATGTGAAGCCTACTGTAGCCAGACCTAATTTAGACTTTATCCAGATTGAGGATAAGGTCTAAATTAAGCTCTTCAAGTTCATCCTTCGAGCACAGCTAGTCAACATTTGGGACTAACCAGGTCGATATAGTCTTCTCATGAATAAATGCAGCAAGTTCTTAAAGTGGCAAAGCAGATAAATAAGATCAAACTTTTAAAGAGTAGAATTTAAGAAATTAAAAAGAAAAGCTGCAGGCATTAAGAGGGTGATCAGATTAATAAATCAAAATGTAATTAATTTAAGAGACAAAATGTGACAAAGTACAAACATTCCCAAGTGTCAGTTATTTTTTGGTCCTTTTGTTGAAAATATTGTACCTTCCCCTTCTCTGTTCTAGGGATTTACTGGTATTTATTTTTAAGTTTTATTTTTGCATATATTTGGTAGTTTTGTTTTTAATAAGAGCCGAGGTGTTCCTTGGCATTTCTACCGCAACAGCAGGACTTGAACTTAAGGTCAAATGAAAGGAACAGTGTGTTCAGTTTCCATGGAAACGGCACTAGTATAATATCAGGTACTAAGATACCAAGAATGAAGTGATAAAATCACTACATTATTTTAATAAACAAGTTATATTATAATCATTTAACATATATATGGTTCTTTCAAAAATATTTACATTTCCCCTGTTTGGCCTTTTATTTATTATCTAGTAAATAAAAAAATGTTTCATTTCTTGAGAGTTTAGACATTAAAGGCACATTGAGAACTCATTAAGGTTCCTATACATTTTAAAGCAAGGGCTTTACCATATTTTAGGTGCAACACATTTTGCAGACAATAAAGCCCTAACACGGCAATTAAAAGTTCATTTTAATTTTCATTTTACATTTCCACAACCTTTTTTAAAAGCTATATTTGAACTTTTAATATATTCTATCATATACTCCAGAACAATCTCTGAAATCACTTTACACAGAGGACAAAACTGAAAGCAAACCATCACCAATTCATTCAATCAGAAACTTGAGAGATGGCCTTTTCACAATTCCTCTGAACGTCCAGATCTGTCCAACTGCTTAGAGAAGTAAATTCCAGAGTCAAGGGCTCTCTGTAGAGAATCCTACTGGAACAGATCTCAAGTACCACGACAGCTCTTGCAGAGAGAGAGGTTCTGTCCGAGACAGATCCAGAGCAGTTTAGGGCTGCATAGATCAAAATCAGCACATTGAAATCCACCTGGAAGTCAACCAGTGAGACTATATGCTGCCTCTCATACTGAAGTGGGCACAATATTCTTCTCCAGGTCAAGTTTGAATGATCTTCCAGGGCAGCCCAAAGTAATCCAATATAGAGGTGCAAGAGGCTGATTACCTAACCAGAGTTGTCTCTCCCTGTCTGAATATTTGCTTTTTTAATGTTATTTGGGTACTGTGACATTTAATATGGTGTCAGAGCCCTGAGAGTCTTTTTATAGGCATCTTTTTCATCATTTAAATCTATGTTAAAAAAAACCTCTACTTCTCACCTAGTCCTAAATTTCCACTGTTGTTCTTAGTTTCCAATGATTAACTTAAATCAAGTTACAAAGAGCAGATACACAGCAGAATTTAAATAAAATAGTTCTTAAATTCGTTTTGTCAAAGTCACTCCAATTTAGATCTAAGATTGTTCCCTTTCTTCAACAGTAAGACATCCTTTTTCTTTAATACCCAATTTGAGAGTTGATGAAGGAAACTAACTTTTGTACAGAATGAAGTTTCATAAATCTTTAGCAATTCACAGGTTGTAATTCGTTTAGTACTTTTGGCCATATATTTGCACTAAACATTTACAAATGGATACTCATAAGTTTCATTGTTTAGTTGTTCAAGACTATCTCTATTAATAGCATGGGATAAAATCATTACCATCACATTATGTGCCAGAATACTTTTGTTCAGTGCAATTCCAATTCCTCTTTACACTTTTTAAACAACATGCATAAGAAAGAAAGAAAGAAAGAAAGAAAGAAAGAAAGAAAGAAAGAAAGAAAGAAAGAAAGAAAGAAAGAAAGAAAGAAAGAAAGAAAGAAAGAAAGAAAGAAAGAAAGAAAGAAAGAAAGAAAGAAAGAAAGAAAGAAAGAAAGAAAGAAAGAAAGAAAGAAAGAAAGAAAGAAAGAAAGAAAGAAAGAAAGAAAGAAAGAAAGAAAGAAAGAAATTAGTTGCTCTATTATGGACAGAGATATTTTAGGAGACTGAAATACTTCCTAGCTAATGGACACGTACTTTCCAGAACATGCATTTTTTATTGATTTTTATGTGATTGTGTCAAAGTGACATCTGTGAACTAAATATTACACAGGAGTTGTCTGATTCTCCAATCACATATCTATACACAGCCTAGAGTACTGTAAGGATTATAGCTGTAACTGCCAGTTTCTGTTAAAATAAAAAAACTCAGGGCAGAAGGACAAGCTGACCTAATCGGTGACTCGTTTGAATAGATTCTACAGTGCAGGGCACAACTAATCCCTGGTTGACATTCTAGCCTAGAGATTTTTTTCATCCATGATTAATGGACTTGACATCCATGTTCCCACAGCTTCTGCTAAACATGTAGTTCAGAGTTTATTGTGAAATACCACTGAGATCACAGAAAACTAAACTCTTATGACAGTGGAACTACTGTGCCAGAGGGCAGACTTTTCTCAGAAAAAGAAAAGTATTGTATCACACTAGAAATAAAAACACAGCATAATAAGGAAGTACTGAAAGGTTCAGGGTCTTGGACTCCTAAATGCCTAACTTTCTTGAAGACAGACTGATCTTTCTGACTGGAAAATAGATTGTGCAAGTTAATAGATCTTAAAAGGTAATCATAATGCTGTGACAAACACAGAATGGAATTCCCTTCTCACTCCAAAGGGGCGTAAAACTTATAGTTCTGAAGACAAGCTTGAATCTTGACTACTGCATACAAAGCTAGCAACCCCATCTAAAAAAAAAGATATACTGGACTTGGAAAGGGTACAGAAAAGGACAACAAAAATTATTAGGAGTATGGAACAGTTTCCATATGAAGAGAGATTAAGACTGGTGTGGAGAAAGTAAGTAAGTCCAGGTCTATACTGGTGGACAAAATTGATGCAAGATACACAACTCCAGCTTCGTAAATTGTGTAGCTAGAGTTGATAGATCTTGAACTGATTTTCTGGTGTGGCCCCATAGCGAGAGGTCGATGGAAGAAATGCTCCTGGAAACTTCTCCTACTCCTCACGACAGTGAGTGGTACTGGCTTTGACAGGTATTCCCTCAGGGTATGTCTACACTACCCCGCTAGTTCGAACTAGCGGGGTAATGTAGGCATACCGCACTTGCAAATGAAGCCCGGGATTTGAATTTCCCGGGCTTCATTTGCATAAACGGGGAGCCGCCATTTTTAAAACCCCGCTGGTTCGAACCCCGTGCAGCGCGGCTACACGGGGCTCGAACTAGGTAGTTCGGACTAGGCTTCCTATTCCGAACTACCGGTACACCTCGTGGTTTAACCAAGTGGAACGAGGTGTACCGGTAGTTCGGAATAGGAAGCCTAGTCCGAACTACCTAGTTCGAGCCCCGTGTAGCCGCGCTGCACGGGGTTCGAACCAGCGGGGTTTTAAAAATGGCGGCTCCCCGCTTATGCAAATGAAGCCCGGGAAATTCAAATCCCGGGCTTCATTTGCAAGTGCGGTATGCCTACATTACCCTCTTAGTTCGAACTTTACCAGACCCACTAAATCAAATTCCTGGTAAGTGATCATGATCCTCCAGTAAGTATGAGACATGGCCTAAGGAAGTGTTATTTACTCTTCATAATACAAGAACTAGAGGGTCACCAAATATAATTAACAGGCAGCAGGTTTCAAACAAACAAAAGTAAGCATTTCTTCACACAACAGTTAGTCAGCCAGTGGAATTCTTTGCAAGAGGATGTTGTGAAGGCCAAAACTATAACAGGGTGCAAAAAAGAACAAGATAAATTCTTGGAGGATAGGTCCATCAATGACTATTAACAAGAATGGCCAGAGATGGTGTTCTTAGTCTCTGTTTGCCAGAAGCTGGGAATTGGCAACAAGAGATGGATCACTGGATTATATATTCTGTTCTTTCCCTCTGATGCATCCCGCAATGACCACTGTCAGAAAACAAGATATGGGGCTACATGGACTATTGGCATGACCCCTTTTTGACCATTCTTATGGTATTAAGCTGATAAGGACTTAAAAGTATGTATCCAGATTTTGCTTAACGTTGAATGATATTTGGATCCCAGGATTTTAGTTTGGTCCTTTTAATGCATATGTAAATAGGGGAGAACAAAACCTCATAGCGTTCATATATTTTTTCCCCTAGTTATGGTATATGTGAGTTTTGATTTTCTGTGTTGTGTACTATCTGTACATATTGTGTGCATGGCCAACCTATACATCTAACAGTTTGTCCAAAGGCTAGAGAGCACTGATGGAGACCATCTGCTTCTAAAACTGGGTCACACCACACAATATGTTTCCAAACTGATAGTCTCCATTTTTTAAAGCATTCAGTAGCAAAATATACAAATAAATAAATAGAAGTGTCAGCCTGAAGTACACTGGCAATATCAGTTTGCAAGGGACATCATTTAAACAGTTAACTCTGTTTAAATTCTTCTTGTTTTTTTGATTGGGAAGTATTTCAAACTTTAATTACTGCATTCTATAAAACTGTGACAGATCTTTCTTCTTCTTCTTATGGGCTTCTTGCCAAGACAAGATCAAGCATGAAATTCTTTTTTAAAGAAAACTATACTTAATTAGTGCTTTAGTTAACTGTATGTTGCTTAAACAATTCCATAGACTACTTTTGGCTCAGGCAAGTACATCTGTTTGTAAGAGCCTTTGTGGCTTTTAGTATCAAAGCTCTTCTGCATATATTTTACCATTCTTCTTTATGTCTACCTAGTCTTATAAGACTTGACTGGTGAATGTAGCATAATGAGAGTGGTAAATTGCAAATATTAAATGCACAGAAGAAAAACCTACTAGAAATATTCCTCAATTTAGCAGCAGCATCTTGTTTAACTCTCTGACCTGCTGTTCAATATATATCAGAATGTATGTGGTATATGTAATCCCACCGTAACAGACTTGAAGTACCACCCAACTCCAAATATTTTACAGTTATTTGCAGTCCATGTAAAAGGAAAGATACAATAAAGACAGAAAAATTTAACTTGGTTTAACCAAGTTTAACTAAGACATAGTAGTACAACCTGTTTTGACCTTAGGGTATGTCTACACTACGGAACAAAGTCAAATTAAGATACACAACTACAGCTATGTTAATTGTATAGCTGAAGTCTAAGTATCTTAACTCAGCTTTTGGCACTGTCTACACAGCAGGACATCGAAGGAAGAACAATCTCCCTTCGACTTCCTTTACTCCTTGTGAAAGCAGGGTTGCCGGCATCAACCAAAGTGGCCCCCTCACTTCGAATTAACTGTCTTAACTAGACTGCTAATTTGAATCCTGGAAGATCAACAGTGGCAACTTTGATCTTCCTCTATAGAATAGACATATCCTAAGTGATTACTGATTGTTTTGACTCAAGTAATTACCAATATTGAGGTCTTGCAGGTTGTCCCAGTAACAGAAGACATTTCATGAAAAAAATACCTGATTCATTCATCAATCTCGTCTAAGTAAAAATAATGTGTTTAAAGTCCTGTTCACCAGAACCACAGAGGAATGAATCAGCAGGACACAGATTCTTTGCTCACATTTCCCAGACTCTTTCCAGCTGCCATTCTGCCCAAAAACACTCTCTTGTGGTTTGACCTTGAAAGGAAAAATAACAAGCTAAAAATGCTTCTCCTATTCCAGCCTTTGTTTTAGGTGGTGGCTCATCTTGTTTCATCCATCTAGTCTATAAAAGAAGCTTATTTTTTAAAACTTGTTCTGGATGAAGGACAGCATTTAAATACACTAGTTTCAAGGAGATTTCACTCCACCCACAGAATAAATGGTAGTATGTGAGTACTATTCAGTATGCTCCATAGAACTTAGTAAGCCCACCAAAACCCATTGCTACAAAGCCTTTTAGGGTCAGTAGAATATCAGGGCCCAGATTATTTAGGAAAAAAGTACATTTTGTTAGAGAACTACCCACATGGTGTTGCCAAGTCAGACATAGGAGAAAGGGCCGAGGGTGGAGAGCTGGTGATAATCACCAAGGGCATCGACATGGTGGAAGTATAATGTAAGCAAAATAAAACTACATTATAAGGCCTTGTCTATAACCTCTCTTTTCTGCCCTAAAATTTCTATCAGTGGTAGAAACTGTGAATCATAAGTGTAGACAAGGAGATGCCAATATTTTATCCACTATGGGGGCTCTGACCTGCTTGGAATAGAATTAGACAGCAGGCATTAAAACATCCGCAGCTACCTAATGTTTCATGAAAAGATGACAGCACCAATGTGAAACTTTATGGGAAGGGAAGGAGTGAGTGGAAGGCGAGGACAGATGCATCCCAACATTGAAAACCCACTGAAGTGCACTGAGACAATTTGTCTGACATTGCTGCCCATCACTATGGTAACTGGGCATCTTCCACATTAGACAGATTGGCAATAGTGAAGGCCCTAGTGGATTTAATGGGACCCTCTGACTCTTCCTTTTCAGAATAAAAAAACTTGGTACAGCTAGTATAGCAGCTTGTTTTTGAAAGTGGGGAATTTTTTTTATTTCTTCATTTTGGGTCTGGGAAGAATGTAATAAAAAAGGGGGGGAAGGCAGTGCCGTGAATGTCATTCTTGTTATAGCAGAAAAGCTTCATCAAAGTGTTTCCTAGTGTTTTCTAAGGATTGTCAGATTCCAGATTTGCCTAATCTGCTCTGAAAGTTAATTCTATAGCCAGACTGCATTGACTTTATCTATAGCTCTCACACAGTTGGTCCTGAATCTTTTGACCTCCTGACAATAAGGATCAGCAGCACCTGAAACCAGGTCTACAAGGCAACCAACATCCCCATACTTCCAGCCAGCAGCAGCCATAATTTAGCTACTCCTTTGTGACCCACAATCCACAGAGGTTGAACATCATGGGAAATTCTGTCTCAAATGATCTAACTAACAGTCATCTTAGTGATCTCTGATTGACTCCTTGTCCCTGTATGAGCCCATGGGAGGCATTAGGAAGTCTTCAGCCAACAAATGTGGGTCACTAGTGTGGCAGAGCTCAGGCTGTGCTTCCTGCACTTCCTGGTGGGTTTTTGTGTTCCTCACAGGCAGACCCTACCATTGACTCTTGCTTTTCTCCGAGGCGAGGGTACCCGCTTCATGAGCCACTTTCATCATCGGCCAGTCACAGGTTTGGGGGGCAAACTCCTCCACAGTCTAAGGTCCTTTTCCCCAGTTGGTGATCCACTGGCCAGGGAGAGGACTGAGGGAATCCAATCCTACTCACTTACTCCGGGTTTCAGCCCAAGGCAGCAGCTCTTGCCCTTATCCCCATTGAATAGCAGTTCCCCGTCGGGCCACTTCCCCAACCAGTCCCTCAGTACCTCTTCCCTGGCATTTTGGAGGGAAAAACCCCCTTGCAGCCTGTAGCTTTTTGTCTTCACCCAAAGTTTCCTCTTCTCCCGTCCATCCCACTTTTCCTTCCCCCTACCTTGCCTAAGGGGAAGGCTTTTATAGTGCTCCGTAGGCCTTAACTGGCAGCAGGTGTTCCATTAGGCTGTACACCAGGCTGACTCCTAATGAGTTTCAGATGCTTGTCTGATGTGATGACTGAGCAATCTATTCAGGGACCATAAATCCACACACCCAACTACCCGTGTATCTGCCCTCCACCATACTCCTGCAGCCTACTGCCTTCAGTCTGCAACACTAGCTAACAGCACCAACTGCCTTGCTTCTCAGTTCCTGAATCTCCAGGACTGACCTCTGTTCTGACTTGGATTTTGACTCCTTATTGAGCCTTGGAACCCTACCATGGAACCCAATACCTGCTATTGGCTCGGAGCCGGATTCCAATTTAGCAACTCTTGACCCTGATACTGGCTCTAACCCCTGGCTTCAGTTCTGGAATCCCAAGTTCCATCCTCTATCCTGTCTACCTTCACTAGAGTCCTTGTAGTTTGCCTGGACCACCCGTAATCCATAGAAAAAGACTGTCCTGGGAGGACATTTAGGCAGTAGGTTGCTTCCTATCTACCATGTGCCTTGGAGCACTTGACATGCCTGAACAGGTTCATAACTCCAAGGAGGGATTTCCCATGAAACGGTACAACAGAGCACTGCTTGCAGATCTGGCACTATATATAAAGCTGACTAAGCAATTGCTTAGGCCCTTGATCAGCCCCAAGGACCCCCTATTCACTCTTTATTATGTGTTGGAGGGACTTAAAATATTCTTGCTTAGAAGCCCCACCAATGACTACTTGTCTGAGAACCAAATCCTTGAAAGCGCAGGTCACCCAGTTACTCAATGAAAACGCTGTGTTCTGGGTCCCCGGCACAGATATTGTGAGAGCAGGCTGTCTGGTTGCAGGGCAAGAATGCTGCTACAGGCACCAGTGATGTGCACCCTGGGCCAACAGTATTCCTCCTGAGGGGTTTCAACAGAGGCCACCAAAAATGTAGGAGTTTCTTCTATCAGTGTCACCTGCTGTTCCTGCCTTGGTCCCAGTTCTATCCCAAAGACCAGGCTAAAGTAGGACTTGCAATTAATCTTCTGATGAAAGAGGTGCTGGAGGGAGCTTCACTGCAATGGAATGAAAAAGCCTGATACTGTCAAGTAGGGACACCTTTGCTCAGCCAATCTCCTCTCTTTTTGATGATCCTGGCTGTCACTGTGCTTATTCGGCAGAAGCAGCTATGCAAAATGGAAGGGACCAGCTGCCTCCTATGTAGCCCACTGTAGGAGATTTGTCTCAGTACAAAATGGAGTGAAGCAGCCATGCTCTCCCAAAGCAGGGAGATTAGATGGTGAGATCAAGAAAGAGCCAGTTAATGTGGAAATCCCCAACCCACCTAGATTTTTTGGCTGACCTTATCATACATATGCAGTAACAACAAGCTGTGCAAGCAAAACAAAGAGAGCAAGTGGGCTGCGCCACATGTAGGAAATGGCCACACTCAGGCCTGACAATGGAGGACCAGCCAGGTGAACCAGGAAACCAAACCAATCCCACAGGTTACCTTCTTCTTCCCCCCACCACACACTTCTTACTGAAGCACGTCCAATGCACAGGAAGCATTAATGACACTTACAAACCTAGGTATGCTTGCACATCCCAGGAAAGTCCCAACAGACACCCCTGCAGAGGATGCTCAGAGACTCTGGAGCTGCACTTCATAGCTGCCAATATATCCCTAGCCTTGGGCATCAGCTACAGCAAAAAATAACCCCCAACTTTAATTTTATTATCATCCATCACACAGGAGTTTAGAACAAGGCAGCTGACACACTAGCCCAAAAAGAGGAATACCTCCCTAATGACAACAACTCTCACATGGAGCCACCAGCAACTTCACTTTCCACAATCTCCTGGATACCACAATTTCCCAAATTCCTAATCTTTTCATCTATGAAAGAGGAAATTTTTGCTAGGGATCTTGAGGTAGTAAGTACAGCCACATTTCCACTTGCTATGCCAGAGATTGAGCTTCTGGCATTCAATTTAGCAGGTCTTGTACAGACCCGCTAAATTGAAGGCTGAGGGCACCCCCAGTCGGCACTGGTACTCCTCGATTCATGAGGAGTAAGGGAAGCCAACAGGACCATTTGCTCCCATTGACCTGCTGCTATGAAGGCAGCACCAAGCTTGGCTTAAGATATGTTGATTCCAACTACATTATTTGTATGTAGTTGGAGTTGCATCCCTTAGGACAACCTTTGGATTTAGTATAGACCAGGCCAACTTACTACCAGCTGTGGGATGGTTTGCTCTATGTCAAAAGCTGCTTATATGTTCCCCCAGGATGCCCCCAACACTCTGTGGCTCTATTATAATGCTTTGCTAGCCAGACACTTTGGCCATCTCAAGATTTATTATTTGGTCACCCGTTCCTTTTGTTGGCCCTGAACACATTCAAAGGAGCACTCCTGTGAGTTCTGTGCTCACACCAAGAAGCCATGCACAAAGCCCCTCAGCACTCTCGTGCCTTCAGAAGTCGATCTCTGTGAGCCTGCAGCTTCTGAGTACAGCAGATCTCTAAAGTCCAGGAGGAGTTTAACACACAAACACAGAGAAGGATTACAAATGACAAATCATTCTTGCTCCAGGCCAGAAGGTGTAGCTCTCTGCACAACACATCCACATGGACAAACTGGACCACAAGTACCTCAGCCCAGATCTGATCAGACTGTGTTAGCTCAGCTCTGACTACCCAGACCCTTCTGGGTACATGCAGTGTTTCAGGAGTCGCTATTAAAGTCATACCACTGACAGCCCTTTTGTGCACTGAATACAATGGCCTCCTCCGGTGGAAGTCCAGAGCAAGTTGCATGGTAACATGGCCCCACAGCTGCTTAATGAACCCTGCTAAGGGGCTCAGGGCTGCCATACACAGAGTTGCCTGGCTGGGGTAGGGGCTGCTGCTATAGCTGAGGGAGAAGTGTCCCTACCTCAGCCAGACAGCTCCTTGCATGGCAGCCCTCAGCCCCTGATTGGGGCTCATTAAGCAGATGTGGGGCTGTGCAGCCACATAGCTTAGCAGGAACTTTGGCCCAGGGTCATGAGAAATATGTGGTCATGAAATAATTGGACTGAAAATGAAAAGGTGGCTCTGGTCCATGCAGGTGGCTTCATGGCAGCCTTCTATAGTCTGATTTGTTTGGGTTTGACCAGTGGCATAGTTCCTAATCTAATTCCACCATGAACCTCACCTTAAAGCTTGACCTTAGCTTATGTTCTGGAACTGAAAGATCCTGCCACTAGCCCTGCCTATCTTCACCCAGGATCCTGACAGTTCATAGACTGAAGTTTGTTCTGTAACACAAGTTGACACTTGACCAATTAAATGCTTTGGAAATTAGAAGTAAATGAAAGTGATTCGGAGACCCCAGAAATACTGGAATATCCATGTGATGTGCTTGTGGCAGCCTAAACCAAGGAAAAGGTGGGTAGCCACCTCTTGTACAAGCTGGGAGTCTGTGCATTGTTTTCACATCCAGCTTCAGATACAGTGAGTTACTGTGATCTAATGTGGACAATAATGCATGGATTCCTGTGGCCAGGTCACTGTCTGAGGGATTGGGGAAAAGGTTGTCTAGAGAGCTGGAGGAGAACAATAATATTGTTTTACACACTAATGCTATCTGGTCATCCAGCATTCGTGAACAGTAAACAGGACCTTGAGGCTTCTGACCACTTTGACAAATAGGACCTATATGCCTTCAGTGACATAGGAGTTTGGGGTAGGGAAGATGGTGTCTTGAGCAGTTCTTTGAAGTGTTTCTCCTCTTCTAATCAGCATTATTTTGTTATTGCCCAGTTTGAGTTTGAACCACCTGCTCTTCATCAAGGTCTAGTGTCAGTATAATGACATATTAGTGGTAGTGCTTGCATCAGTACACAAGAAAGGTATGTAATTGACTGTCATCATCACACTTTTGACAGCCAAATCCATCGTGTCTCAAATGGATCCCTGTGTAACACAATAAGTGAGTTCCTTCACAAGGGGAGCAGATATCCATCACTGAACTCTGGACTGAATCAAGCTATTGCAGAATTCCACGTCTAATCTATGTCATATAAGCAGGTTAGCAGTTGCTTGGGGTCTGGTGTATCAAAAGTGATGGAGAAGTCCAGTGAGTGGTGGGGGGGAGGGGGAGAGATTTTGCTCTGTCACTGACCAGGAGACTTTAGTGTCACTAAGGCAGCCTCTATTTTTTTAAAACCTATAAATATCTTGGCCTCAATGATGTATTCTGGCAATGCTTTCGACAGGTAATTGTACCCTTTGTGGAAAATGCTTTCTTTTATAGCTGTCCTTCTTGGGGTGGAATGAAGGGGACAGTGCAGGAAAGACAGCTGCCACCCTCTGATCCAGAGAGCAGAATTCTACATTTGTGAATCAAAGGAGTTAATCTTTAACATTTCTCCAATTTCCTAATCAGGGTGGATTACTTCTTCACATTTTTTAAAATATTTTGGTAAAGGAGAAAAATCCAATAAGACATTAGATTGCATCCTTTAGATATCCTGTTGCAATGAAATGACGGTGCACATTTTTAATGTATTTAGTTCACATCTCCCGTTTCATCCCCTGAAGAAGTTCAGGGATAATATGATAGGAATAATACAAGTATATTAAAAACAAATGGAGATCTAAACCTCACCTGGAGAAACAATATTTCTTTAACTATTATCCACCACTTCTTTCATTGAACAATACTCCCTCCCTCCACCTGCAATAATCTGTTATTTTTTACCTTGTCCCTAAAGTTTTTATTATTTTACTTAATGCTCTACTAGAATCCCATCAGAACCAAGAAAGGAAAAAACTGTGCAGGTCCAGCCCTAAAGATCAGGACAACACATCAGTATCAGTTATCTGACATCTGCCTCTTTCTCTAACGAAGCTCACACACCATTCTATTGTTTTAGCTGACTGTGCTTGACGGGAAGATGACTGATTAAAGTGACAGACAGTGTTTCAATAGAGAGAGAAACCTGTTTTAGCTCAGGCCTGTCTACTTCAGTAAATCTCTGGTTTTATCACCTATGTGCAACTGGCTCATTTAGACCAGATCAGTGGCAGTCCATCTCTTTACAAATGCTTGTCAGTGACAGCCTTCAGGTGCTTAAGTATGCCAGGTTTGATATGAGTCAAACCCTAGTGTAAACAAGGATTAACCTATAAAACAGATCTGGGTTCTTTTTAAGTGTGTTCTAGACAGAGATAGGAAAACGTCTAAACTCTATTAGACTAGGTAAATTTGTGTCCTGCATCTAATTTGCATTAATGTTAGCATTTGAATAAACATAACCATTGACCTTGGCATCTCTAGCTGCTAAGCAGAAACTGAGCAATCAGAAAGATTTCAAAATAGTCTTTGTAGAACTGGACAGTTTGTCAGAAAACATTAGAATGGCTTTCAAAATCTGCATATCTGCGTAAAATATGAAATATTAATAGCTTGATATTAAAATATTTTATTAAATTAATATTAATTCAGTATTAAATTTTAAATAGTTTCATATTTCATAAGACATTCAAAATGAAACTTCCAAAAGGGATTTTGTGTGCAAAACCAATTAAACAAGATCATTAATGCAGTCCCTAGGAAAGCAAGCTGAAAATTTTCAGTGATAAATCAAAAATGGATTAAATGCATTTTGTTTACAAACTACATTCTCTGTGTGGACCCTCAATGGAAAGTAATTAACCTCATTCACAGAGGTTTAATCTATTTCAAATGTATGTTAATAGAACATAAATATACTAGTGGGTACCAATTCTCTTTGGAAAAGAACTATTTTTGCCTTTACTTCATGGTAACTAAACTGTTCATTAATTTTCAATTGTTTTTAGGGCAAGAGAAGTCTGTCAATACCACTTTCAAAAGTAAAACCTTGATTTGTTTGTGATTAGTCTATGAAACACTCCAAGAAAAGTTGACTTTCTGACAGCTGAAGACAAAAAAAGCATTGATTGCACTCAATACTCTTCTGACACAAAACAATGGGTGGGAAGGTTAGGATTTTTCAAGATCTATTCAACTTATTTTTGAGCATCCAGTTTGGCTTTCCATAATCATAGCTGTTTGTCATCATTTAAAGAGTCCATTTGGAAAATCCTTTTAAAATGTTACAAAGCTCTTTGAAGCCTAAGTGATGGCTCTTGTTAATTCATTCCCCTCTTGTTGTTTTTTATATCATACTCCTTTCCCATTAGGTTTTAATGTACTGATCAAAATCAATCCAATACTATATGGTCTTTTTATGCAACACACTGGTCTACAAAAAAGTTCTCAGTAGATAAGGACATTTCTTCACTGTACAATTGAGAGTTCAGACTTTAAAGGCTTTTCTAAAATTAAAATCTCTAAGATGTATGAGACCTGGTTTGTATAACCAATCGCATGGGCATGAAATCATAGACAAGGTTTTGTAATTAGATAAAGCCATTGTTTAGAATGAGACAATACTCATTTACAGTTCAATAAACAACTTGTCACAGTTGTGTGCTCAAAGCAGACCTGGATGTCAATGCAAACAGTTAGTACAAAAGTAGTGAAATAAATTGGTCTCCCGAGTAAATAAATTGAGCAGTAATATGGGAATACCTCATCAGAACGAAGGAGGATAATTCATAAAAGGCTTTTAAATGGTGTCTCGTAAGTACTGACAGTTAAAAAAAATGTCTGAAACCCTTCCTTTGCCTTAAAAAAAAAAGATGCATAAAATAAGGGGATGAAAGACCCTCAGAAGTCACACACCACCTGAAAGGGTGGCAATACTTCAAAGCATAATTTAAAAAAAATGTATGTTTTTTAAATGTCTGAATAAATAAAGATTACACCAAATTATATGGTTATATTCCCATGAGTGCAAAAATTACTACAGGTTGAACTTCTCTAGTCTGGCACCCTTGGGACCTGGCTAGTGCCAAACCAGAGAATTTGCCAAACCACGGGAGGTCAATATTGCCTAGCAGCATTAACACTTCCATTCTTTGCTGGGTTCTTAGAAGACATTTGGGGGTAAATTAGAGATAAATAACAGCATAGAACACTGCATACCAGGACTGGTGGCTGTAAACAAACTTTCTATATGTGAAAAACGTGGCCACACCCATAAGTGGACATCTGGCTAACTAAAACCATGCCGGACTACTGATGTTGCTGGACCAGCGAGTGCCGTACTAGAGAGGCTCAACCTGTACACTTAAGGGTATTGTTAAACTATTTTCAAGTGCCTATACAAATCAGACAGAAGCATGCCAAATGCTAACGCAGTGTGAGATAAGACAGAGGAACTTCTCAGCCTCACTATTGACATATTAAACTTCACAATATAATATGCTCTAGTTTAAGTGCATACAAAATAGAGAGTACAATTTCTAACTTTCTGGTGACATGCTGATCGTGATCAACCTTTGATCCGAATGTTTCAATTACTTAAGCATATGTATAATTTTGCTCACATGAATGGACTCATTAAAATCAATAGTACTCAAGCATGTGCTTAATTTTACTCGCATAAGTAATGCTATTGATTTCATATGGAACTACTTGTGTGAGGGCAGGGGACTGGTCTCGATGACCTCTCAAGGTCCCTTCCAGTTCTAGTATTCTATGATTCTCTGAGTAAAATTAAGCATAGACTTATGCATCTGAAAAATGAGGCTTCAGACTCAAAAGTTCAGACCTGGAAAAGGTCTACATCTTTTTTTAGAAGTACTGTGGCAAATAAATGTGAAAAGATTACTTTTAACACCGACAATCAAAAGCTTTAGAGCTCCTATCACCACCCAGCTGTCATTTGCAAGGATCATCAGTATTTCTGGCCTTTTTCTGGAATGGTAAAAGTTTGATGAATCATGTTTACTTCAGTTGTTACCCCCAAGCCAAAGGACATTGACAGTACTGCTATTTTCATGGAAACTATTTGCTTAGACCTAAATTATAATACCATTTTAAACACATTAATCCATGTATGTCTAACAGAATTGGGACAGGTTTGTGACAGCATTAGTAAATTATAAATGACCCAGGAAATCATTAGAAGACTATAGTCTGTCTTGCCATTTCCTGCACTGTTCATAATACATTACACTGACAGTCTAAAAAAGGAAAAACAAATAGAAATTAGATTTTCAAGTCTGAAATGATTAATCATATAAATATTATTGAACTATTTTTAAAATTAGCTATTTAAAAATACATAGTGTATTTGCTTTTAATGTCGTTAATTTGTTTTATAACTATTCATAAATTACTTATTGAACCAAAATGACTTGTACTTCCAAATTTCAATACATTCCTTAATGTTTTGGAAAGCAGTGCATTACTAATCCAGCATGGTATTTCCTGTTTCTCGAAGAGGAACTGGTATAGCTCAGGTTATTAGATCTACTCACCAGAACCTAGCACTTTCAAGTTATTAAAAGTTAATACCTGTGTCCTCACAGTAACTCTTTGAGGTAAGACCAGAATTTCTTATGCTTTTGACCAAGTCATTCAAATATCTATTCTAATTCAGCCTCCATTAAGGTCAAACTTCAGTTTCCTTTCACTTAGGAGGGTCAAAAGTCTCAGAGGGATTGCCACGTTAGTCTGTATGTGCATAAACAATGAGAAGTTCTGTGGCACTTCAGAGACTAACAGATTTATTAGGGCATAAGCTTTTGTGGGTAAAACCCACGTCATCAGATGAATTGGAGTGGAAGTTACAGCGGTGAGGGTTAATGAGGCTAATCAAATCAGGATGGAAGTGGATCATTCACAGCATTTGGTGTGAGATGAGAATATCAAAAGAGGGGAAATTGCCTTTCTAGTGCATTAACCAATTAAAATCCTTATTCAGTCCTAAATTGATTATATTGAATTTGCAAACTGTCTCCCTTTGTAATTGGGTTTTGGAATTCTTTTGTAGAAGGATGGCTACTTTCAAATCCATTACTGATTGTCCAGGGATGCTAAAGTGCTCCACTACAGGTTTCTGTATGTTACGTTTCCTGATGTCTGATTTGTGTCCATTTATATTTTGTTGCAGAAACTGTTCGGTTTGACCAATCTACATGGCACAGTGGCAATGCTGTCACTTGATGGCATAGCTCACATTAATGGATATGCAGGTGGATGAGCCCCTGATGGTATGGCTAACGTGGTTAGGTCCTGTGATGTGTCACTTGCGTGGAAATGTGAACAGAGTTGGCAATGGGGTTGGTTGCAGGGATATATACCTGGGTAAGTGTCTCTGTGCTGTGGTGTGTGGCTGCTGGTGAGTATTTGCTTCAGGCTGGGGTTAGGAAGGGCTGTCTATAGGTGAGGAATATCCTCATTGTTTTATAGGATAGACTGTAGATTGTCAATCTCTCACTCTCGTAGACCTTAGGAGACAGACCAGTCCTCACCTGCAGACAGCCTCAAAATCTGAAGCAAATACTCACCAGCAGCGACACCTAAGCACATAAGCCACTCCTGTTTTAATGGACTATAAGGTGGAAAGAAAACTGTCTGGATCATCAGATTCAACAACTAGTGATCAATGGCTTGATATCTAGTTGGCAGCTGGTATCAAGCAGAGCACCCCAGGAGTCAGTTCTGGGGGGCGGTTTTGTTAAACATCTTCATTAATCTAGACAATGGGTTGGTTTGCACACTCATCAAATTTGCAGATGACACTAAGCTGAGGGGAGAGGTGGATATGCTGGAGGGTATCAATCAGGTCCAGAGTGACCTAGACAAAATGGAGGATTGGGCCAAAAGAAATCTGATGAGGTTCAACAAAGACAAGTGCAGAGTCGACTACTTAGGACAGAAGAGTGCCATGCACTACCAGCTGGGGATGACTGGCTAGGCAGCAGTTGTGCAGAAAAGGACCTGAGGATTGGAGAAATAATATGATTTGTGCTGAGATATAAGAGGAAAATTAATGGAGACTACCTATCTTCTAGAACTGGAAGGGACCTTGAAAGGTCATCAAATCTAGTCTACTGCCTTCATGGCAGGACCAAGTACCATCCCTGACAATTTTTGCCCCAAATGGCCTCTGCAAAGATTGAACTCACAACCCTGGATTTAGTAGGCCAATGCTCAAACCACTGAGCTATCCCTCTCCCCTAGTATATGATAATCCATATGCACAGGGAACTCAAAGATTGCACAGACAACTTTAATTCTAGAATTTCTGAACTTTTGAGTGCTTGACATTTCAACTTTCCTGTTGTTTAAGCATATTTACAATTACTTTAAAATAAAACTAAGAAAACAGCAGGGTTCCCATTTTCACACTCTTTCTTCCCTATACAGGATATTTGTCTTGAGGTGGAAAAACACCAAAATGGTAAGAAATTCTCAGTGTCACAGAGCATGGGTAGCCATAGCGAAAGGCAGTGGACCTGCCTCTCAGAGAGCAAAACCCAAAAATTAGTCATTTCAGTTATTAGGCTAATGTATTCCAGGAATGAGGAAGGAAGAACAGAGCGCTCTTACAGTAAGCAGGTGGTTCTTCAGTCCTACTGAATTGGGATACTGTAGCAGGGCTCCAATTTATGGAAGCCTGCAGCAAGGTTGCATTTACAAGGTCAGTAAGAAATAGCAAATATAATAGCAAGGAGGCTAGTTCTGTAAGTGTACAATATTGTTTCCAACAATATATTGTGGGAATTTTATTATTTTATAAATCTAGGGTGGCACATGTATCAGGACATGTCAGTTCATGCACAGTGTCAGTATAAAAATGCCAGTTATGAATTCAGCCAGGCATGTTATTAAAATGGAAAGTTCTGACTGACAGTTCCAAGGAACATTAATCCTTCTATAAGTAGCTCAGACCTCAGAGAGATCTATCAACAGGATGAAGTATGCCCATTTGAGTGTCCAGCAGTCAGCCCACACAGGATATGAAGCATTGAGTCATTTCCCTACCATTACAATCCTGTCCTTTTTAACAGTGATAAACACAACATCTGAGTAGTGGTGCCTGACACCTAATGAACTATTAATGGTTCAACAATAATTTCAGCTGTGAAGTATTTGGCAACTAATAGTCAATGATGTTGAGTAACAGCTTCACCAACTTGGCATAAGTAACGTAAGTGGTACTAAGGTTTTATAAGATTAATGCATCATTGACATCATTCTAGCTCCATTGTAGTCAGTGGGAATTTTGCAATTTACTTCAGTTGACTCACTGTTTTCCCCTGTGTATTCAATTCCTTACACACATATCAGGCTTGTACACAGGAATTTCTGGGAGAGGAGGTGCTTTTTTTTCATAACTGTGGACTGCAATTTTTTTAAAATATAAAGGAGTTTAAAATAGTCATGTAATGAATGTGTATAAGAGAGGTTAATGAAAAATTTGAGTGGAAACAGTGATTGGTAAAATTCTTTATACATAAAGATTTTATAGAAATTACTTTCTGGGACTTTGCTATATCATAAGTGAAAAACAATATTCCAAAATATTCCAGTCTTTGTCTTCAAAGTTTTTCAGTTAAAACTATAAATAGGCTAGTAATCGTGAAATAGATTTTTGACTTTTAGCTTAATTATATCTGGGGTGCCCAAGATGTCTATTGTGGTCAACCAGTCAATCGCAAGTAGTAGTCAATTGGTGGCTCATGAAACATACTAGCAGCCCACTTTCCCAGCCACCTGGGAGGGCTGAGGTAGAATCAGTCCCTGTCTGGCTGAGTCACAGCTGTCGCAGCCCAGCCTGAGCTATGGGATGGGCCCGTGGCTGCCCTGCTCCTGCTACGACAACCCAGCCCCACCCTCACTCCTGGTGGGGGAGAGAATCAGCCCCAGCATTTTCCTGGCCAGGCAGAGCATGGGGGAGGGAGGCTCAGACAGCGAGCTGCCCCAGCCTCTCTCAGCCAGAATTGGTCCCAGCCCCAACACCCTATCCCAGCCCCGTGCCCCACACTCTCTCCCTGTCCCCCACACTCTTCCCTCTATATCCCATTCCCCTGAACTCCTCATACTCCAATCCCCTGCCCTGAGCCCCTCATATACCCCCAACCCTGATTCCTATACCCCCTACCCCAGCCTTCTGCCCTGATTCCTGCACCTACCCTCACACTTCCAGCCCCCTGCCCTCACCGCTGCACCCCACACGCCCCAAAACCCTCTGCCCTGAGCTCCCCAGACTCAGCAGCAGGAGAAGAAGCAAAAGCAGCATTAAAAAAAAAAAAGCAGCAGAAGCCGTAGAGAAGAAGATGCAGAAGCAAGAGAAACAAGAGGGAGAACAAGAAAAAGCAGTAAAAGTAAGAGCAGCAGACAGAACATAAGCCGAAGCAGCAGCTGAAGCAGAAGCAGATGTAACAGTAAAAACCAGTAGTAACACAAGTAGCAGCAGCAGAAGCACCAAAAGCATCAGCAGAACCAAAAGCAACAGAAGTAGAAGCAGCTCTCTGGCGTGGGGGAGAAGGGGACTGCTATCAGACCTCCCTCCCACACACACACTCTCATCCTTACTTGGGGCACTCTGGGGGGGTACATTCGCACTCTTCCCACATCCACTGTGTACAGGTCTGCCTATGCAACAAGAAATTTGCTAAATGCTATTCAAATCCTATTTTCCTAACAGATATCAGCCAACATTTAATAGAAACTACATTGCTGCACAAGTTGCACCTCAGAATTGCATATAATTTAAAAATAATAGAAATCTTTTATTCATTCACACAGTATAACGAATGTAAGCTACTAAAATAGTTTTCTCTGCAGATTCTGTAGCCTAGGGAACTGGAAATGGATAACAGCCCTCTTCAACTCTAGTTTTCTACTTTCAGGCCTGTACAACTCAGTGTGAGTGAAAGTCCATTAATGTTTAAAGGGCTATCTAAAATGAGTTGATAGTCTCTGTCCAGTTTTAAGTGAATAAACCTATACACACAAAAACAACTCACCTAACATTGTAATTGGCATCATAACTAGCTGATGGTTTCAGAAAAGAGGACAAGTACTGAATATACTGAAAACAAGCAGGTTTAGAATTTAGCCGTCATTCAAATTCTTCTGTTAACAGCATTAACCAGAGACTTGTATAATAAGGACTTGACATGTGTGTGCTTGAACAGATATAATTATCTAAACAAGCCACTGGTTGATAGCTCTGTCATATGAGTCAAGTAACTACTGATACAGACAGCTGCATGCTGAACCAGGTTGTGGTGCTGCCCCTCTCCTGGCCATGCTGGGGATCAGCTTGGCCCGGTGTTTCACTCTCCTCAGCAGTCTCTACCCATCTTCTCAGCCTGCAGACTCTCTCTCATTCTAGAAGCAGCAGCTTCCAGTTCATGGCTTGGCCTTCCGGCCACGTCAGCAATTTCCTACCCTTCTAGGGAAATCAAAGTCCTTTCAAACCAACTGTCTGGTGGTCATCTCTAATGCCTTGGGCCACTACAAATGGCTGGTAGGGGAACCAAGACCCACCCTCTACACTAGGTTCCAGTCCAGTGACCATATAGCATGCAGCCAATGCCTATACAGTATTACCCCTTGCTGCTTTTTCCCTGGACTTCTGCCCACACCACTGTCTCCCACCCTCACTCACTACACCTGCCTTCCAACTTCCTCCTCTCAGGGAGCCTGCCTTTCCTGCCTTCTTGCTACTTGCAACTTCTGAGCTTTTTGCAGGCTTTCCTGTTCCTTCACAGCTGCACCTGTCTCTAACTATTGACTTTCTTGTAGCCTCCCCCTACAGAGAGGCTACAAGAAAGTCAATAGTTTAATAGGTCACACTGGCCTGGCATAATTCATCTTTTCAGGGGCCAGTGTGCAGAATACACCCCATCATACAAGTTTAGTTTCCCTGTGATCTTTAGAGCTAACTCAGGTAGAATGTACCGCACATGTTAAGTGTGAAGGTGACAAAACAAATCTCTCTTGCTAGCTCTGCAATAGAGAGATTTGTGCATAACCATCTGGCCAGCCAGACAGGAAAGGAAACATCACTCTTTCTATATATCTAGAACTTGTTATAAGTAGAGAGAGATCATGTAGCACTACTACAGGAAAACATATTTCCTAAATAAATAAATAGATCACTTCCAGTCAGTTTCCCAGACCACTTCTTTCTACCAGCTAACCACACCTCCATCTTACCCTTCGTGAGTACAACTTCACTCAATTACTTCAGCGCTGTCCATATTTTTAGAAGCATGGAAGAGTTCTATGTCATGTACATACTGCAGATGCTGTAAGTCTTACTTTACCTCTTGAGCAGGGCTCATCTGCCACCTAACCAGTAGAGTTTGTTCTAGTTACTGATTTAGCTACAGAAATATTTAGGGGCTTCTGATCAGTCTATGTCTTCCTCTTCCCAAAAATATTTTTATCTCTGGATTTCTTGCTCTCCATAAAAAGGGGGAATGGACTAATGTGCATTTTTAGTTGTGGATGTGGTATGAATCAATCCCCTGAGCCATGAGAAAGGACATAATTAATCTTTAGCAGCTATTGTCTAAGCAAAAAAAAGCTTATACCACTGTACTCAAAAATATGTTTTAAATTGTAATGCTATTTGTAGAAGGCCTTTGTTACAACACCACATCTCTGGTTTTGATTCTTGTCTACTATTTACTGTGGATTTAGATATTTCTAGAGTTCAATTCATAGTACGGCTCATCTTGACACAGTACAGCACAGCAACAAACATACTTTTCTTTAATCCCTTTAGAATTCAGTTTCTGCCATGGCAAGGGCAGACAGATTTTTAAGAGCTTTATAATTATATATTGTAAGCAAATTTAACTGTAAGAGATTGTAGTGCTATTTACCCTTTCTTCAACACACAAGGCTGTCTTTACTAGCAAGCTGTTATCGATGTGAGATACAAGATATACGCACAAATTTTAAGACACTCCAATTTCAGTTTGAAGTTATTGATTAATATTGTCGATTACCTCAGTACTTTTGTGAAGTGCTTTAAGATAAAGAGATGTTTACCATTCTACTTGTGTCAGGCACCTCAAAAGAGAAACTGTGAGAAAAGTGACACAATGAAAAACAGCAGGTAATGCCATAAGAGACTCCTTATTAAAAACATAAAATGCCTTTCACTCTTGCCTTTATTAAGTCTACTTTTCAAGTGAAAGTTAGGCGAGCCGATTATAATACAAATCAAACCTAACTATTTCATTATCCATGTCCTGAAGCACGATAGCCCACAGAATGCCTTTTGAAAGCTCAAGAGTGATGGCAGCGGGTTGAATATAATGAACAATGTTACAAATGGGAACATGGAACGACAAGTCTGCTGAAGGAGGAGTCTCCTGGAAATTCTACGGCTGTAATTACTGAACACCAGCTCTGTCTCCTATAGTTTTGAGTCAAGGTAACCACCTTCAGCAAGTTATATTTTCTGATCTATGTACAATGAATGCAGTCAGACACAAATATGTATGATACTGCAATACATAACCAAAGTAGTCATTGTCTGCTTTTATTACCTTTTTTGTAAATGATTTTAAGTTTTCTATAACTACACCATAAGTGGATTAAAGCAGGGCTGTGAATTATTTTTAAATTGGACTTACAGGACTGGAATTGTTGAAATTATATTTACTGGAAGATAAAACGCTTGTTTGCTTTGAGGGTTTAGTTTGTGTGTCATAGTCATCTCTGAATAATTCAGTTAGTACATTGATCAAGAAAAACAAATCAATGAAAGACGCTGTAATAGGTGTTACCTGAAACATTGCACCAGGTTAGCAGATGCTGATTCTTCTGTAAAGAGTTACATGGGTTCTGTTGATTCACTGAGGCAAGTGTCTCATTACCTCTACTTAGATAAAAGGCAGGTATGAGTGGCTTTGTGGGGAAAGAGGATGTAGGCTGAATGGCCCTGAGGGAGGATTTGTAAGAGCAGCTTTGCCTGGAAAAAATGCTCAAACTAAATATTTGGTGTCTTACTGTTGATTTCTTTATTAATAAAGCCAAACACCAGGAAATGGGTTAAGTTAGACTACACATATTGTATGGACTGTGTTTGTATGGCATTTTGGGGAAGGTACTTACTTACAGATGTATGATTAAAAAGTGCAATTTCTTAGCTCTGTCAAGGTAGAAAAAGGTAGAGATTTTAAGATACACTTAACAGAGCCGTACACTCCAGTCTTATTTTACCTTCTTCATGATTTAACATTTAACAAAATGATTTCAAACACCTCTTGGTTCCATGTTTTATTCATTCTGTAAGCATTTTCAAGTGCTTAGGTCGTAGCATGAATTAACTAAAGAGTAGGAATTTGTGTCCCAATGTATGCTGCATTACAGATTAACAAAATTGTGATTTACAATATAGCAACAGTGACTTTTCAGAAATATTTTTCTGGTTAGTTGATATGGTCAGGCCTGCCCAGGGAGGCAGTTGCCCCAGGTCCTTTAAACCAACACCAGAACCCTGGAACTTGTGCTCTGGTCTACACTAAGGGCTGGGGGAGGAGAAGACACCCTGCGTTCTGGGCAGTGCTGTCAGCTGCCTGGGGGAAGGCATGGTGCACTCTGTGTGGTGGTCAAAGCTGGCAGCCTCGGCCTTGCCCCTTCGATGAGGGGCAAACCTTGCCCAAGGGCCCACAGAGGCTGTCAGCTCCCCTGGATGTCATTTCTTTGGGCATATATTGTACAATTTCAAAAACACTAGGGACATTCCGTCTATATAAGTTCATTGTCTAGCCATGTAGAGACATATGGCTTACAGGGGCTTAAACTACTGCTGGTTTTTTGTTTATTAGTAAGCTAGAGTTTTGGTACAAAGAACCTTAGTGATTTCCTAAGTAACAGATTTGGTTAATAAAATTGAAACAAATTCCATCTACAGTAGCTGAGTGTGGTGGTCATAAAAATTTAATGTCTCTTCTACTGACTATCAATAGTGAAGTACCCTGGGACTAAAGTATTAAACTGTGTGGGGTATATTAGTGTGCAAGAGAAGAAGAGGACGTAGGTTAGTCCAAAATGTAGGGAATGACAAAATAACAGAACAACATGTACAACATGAGAGTATACTGTATTTAGTGTAGAGAGATGGAAGAAAATATATGTTGGAAGGGAAAAGCTGAACTATCAGTAATAAAAATAAGACACACAGAGAGAATGTAACAGTGTATAGAAAGTCGTATAATATTTTCAGTATTATTCCCTTTATTATATGGCCTCTTTCTTAAACAGTGCAAACACCTCAGGGAAGATATCTGCACAATTCACAACCATGGTTAAAAACAGAACAGAGATTATATTATATTAAGAAAGGAAACTGATGAAAATATATCATTATCCAGTCATCTTGAATATTGTATTTTTTTATGGTCCTCTCACCTGAAAACGAAATGTACAGCAGAAACAGGTCCCAAGAAAAGCAACACAATTCATTGGATATTTGGAAAGATCTTCATCTGCTGAGCAATTAAAGATGATTATAACAATTTAACAGAGAAAAAGAAGAAGAGATAGCATGAGGGAGACATATAAAATAATGAATGGCATAAGAGAGGTCGGTCAGGTGTTACCATTAACCTTTCACATGCTACAAAATCTAAGAATCACCCAATAATATAAAAAAGGCAACAAATGTTAAAATGATCAAAAGAAATACTTTTTACACAATGTGTAATAAACCTGTGAAACTTACTTGGCAGCCTGGGGGAGGGACACCTGGGTCAAATTATGCATTCCGTTTTGCATTGTTCTGAATGCCTTTTGTGATTGTAACCTTCACTGAGGATTAGAGCATCTGTTTTGCTGCGGGACCTTGATGGCTAATGGAGAGAATACATCTGTGAAGCTAGAAGAGACCAATTAATGCCCAAGAACACCGAATGGCTCTACCCTGCTAGAACAATAGTGTGCTGCCAGAAGGGGCCATTTGAATGACTCTCCACACAGAAGTCAATGCAGGGGCTAGGCCTGGAAATTCCCCAGTGGACGTGCATGGGCAAGAAAGGCAGCAGAGACTGACACCATTGATGTGGACATAGTGGCAAATTGAGGACTGACATATACATGCAAATAAGCGGCACACTGCAACTTTGATTAGATCAACACAAGACAGAGCTGTTACCTGCCCATCACCCATACTTTCTGTACTATACCAGGCATTTAATTGGTTCCAGTGCAGGAGTTACAAGAGCTTCTTACAAAATAGCCCATAACTGCTCCCAGGGTTACAGAGACACGTACCATATATTCCCAAAATGCAGGTCAGGCTCCACTTGGCCTATCCCGCAGGACTCAGTTCTCTCTTAGTCCCAGCAAACTCTTTCCAGAGGATGCAACATGGTGGGCACCTCAGCCTAGATGGGCCACAAGGCCTGATCTTTCATTGCCCAGGAAAACCATGAAGTCTCAGCCTATCACAGGGTGGGCAATAATTTTGATAGGGGGCACAACAAGATTTTGGTATGTGGTCAAGGACTGCACTTTTATATGGAGGGGATTTGGGGTCTGGGACTGAGGTTGGGAACAGAAGGGAGCTGGTTGTAGGGAGCTGGAGTGCAGGAGAGAGTATGGTATCTGAGAGGATGAAGGAGGGAGTTGTGATCTGGTGCTGGGAATGGGGCACCAGTCCGGAAGGGGGTATAGCTGCAGGAAAGGACTCTGGTTAGGGGAAGTATGTAAAAGGGGAAGCAAAGTCTGGGAGGGAATTGTGACCTGGGACAGGGGGGAAGGAAGTATAGTTTGGATGGTGACCTGGAGCAGGAGATTGGGTTGCAGGAAGGGGTGCAGGATTTGGGAAGGGGTATAGGTACAAGAGAGGATTCTGGATGGGGGGAAGGGGTGTAGTCGGGAATATGTAGTCCAGGAGGGAGCTGTAACATGGGAAAGGGGGGTGGGTGCAGAGAGTTTGGGTGGTGACCTGGGACAGGCATTTGAAGTGCGGGAGGGGTGGGGATGCCAGCTGCAGGCTCCAGTCAGGAAGGATTTACCTCAACAGCTCCCAGCCCAGTGGGACCCTCAGGCAGGCTCCATGCCTGCCACAACCCCAGGCTTAAAGCAGCTGGCTGCTCCCTCCATGTGGCTCTCTGCACCACACACAGAGGGGAGGCTTCGTGCGCTGCTCCTGCCCCCAGCACAATCTCTCAGCTCCCACTAGCCACTTTCTGGCCAATAGGAGCTGAGAGAATGTGCTGGGAGTGGGAGCAATGACTGAAGCCTCCCCTCACAATGCATAATGTAGAGAGCCTGCTGCTTTAAGCGGCCTGGGATTGCTCCATGCCGGAGGGTCCTGGTGGGGTAGGCAGGCTGGAAGGCGGGCTGCAAGAATAGAGCTGAGAGAGACTCCGCTTGTCTCTTCCAGTGGGCTAAATTCTAGAACCTGGGAAATTCTGACCAATTAGCACTCCTCTTCACTAGCTGGCCAGTAGGTAAAAAACTCCTAGGGGAGGAGCTACTTATTTTTTCTTGGTGAGTGTCTCCCTCCTTTGCTACTGGGACTATTCTCTTTTCACCACCAGCCGCATCAATTTCCCTCACTTGTTTATGTCGGTGGGTGGCATATGGTAGAAAGGAGACTGCTTCTCTAAGCAAGGAAAGCAAGTAGCACTAGAAGTGAGATGGCCAGGATAATACACCTGGACGGGCTGCCTGGCCTAAGGGCTAAGCCCAGGATGCACAAGGGATGCAAAAAAGTCAGACCAGGTGGTCTGTGATTAAAGAGTTTGCAGATTTCCACAGATCTGTAACTTGGTTGTGTCTTGTTTAACAATAAAGTATTTGTGAATAGGAAATTCCTTTGCTAAGCCTGTGATTCATTGAACACTAAAGGGTTTGCACCTGTCCAGCCAATTCCACACTGGCTAATGTGTGTTAGATTTAACGACAATCACTAGGCACCATTGTGCCCTGCCAATATCTGTAGAATCATAGCCAAATCCAGAGTATCCTTTCAACAAAGGACTCTCATTTTGAATTGCCTTTCTGGTTAGGGTATGATTCAGCCCAACAGGGATACAGTACTCTTTAGCGTACTGCTAGATATTTGACTCCAATTCCTGAATTTGCTATTAAAGAATGTTTGTAATTAGTGTCACTGACAAATTCTGAATTTGCTTTCAGAAAAAGTTGTCTTTCTGGGTACATTTTTCAGCTCAGAGATAGGCTTGATAAGATCTAACTCCAGCTTCATTCAGAGCACAACAGCTGATTTCAATCACTAGCTCCTAGATAAAATATTCAAATAAGTGAAGTGGCAAGGTTGAAAATCTTTTGCTTTCTGATAATGGTGTGTCACGCACAGTTAGGTATTGCATTATTAACATGCACAATGATGGTGGCTTGAGGTGCTGCTATTTATTATATGTCAGCTTGTAATTTTTCATAAAAAGATATTAAAATGATTTTCTGTGATTTTTTTTGCTTATTACAATATTTTATATGATTATTTCATGTGAAGGTGAAGGTCTTCTGCCAAATTAGTTCCTAATTTTGCACCTCATCAAGAACAATAAAATCATTTTCAGTAAATTATCTTCTAACATATGATTTTCATTACACAAAACATTTAATAACAGGCTTATGTACATTTTTACTGATAGCAAGAAATCAAATTTCTGGGATTAATTTTTTAATGTAAGAATATTGAGAAGTATTTAAATAAAAATACCTTGACAAAGTATGTTTTCTATTATGATTGTTAAAGTGCGTCCCCGGTTGGCTCGAAGACCTAACTGCAAATACAAAACGTTCAGAGGAGCTTTCTAAAAATCAACAAAAGCAGCATTATAATTTGGTGGTACATTTTAAATGATTGTGATTCAAGAGCCTAGGTGTTTAAGTAGGATTGTTCTTAGGAAATCATTTTCCAAGTCACTCTAGATACAAGTTTAGGTCTATCCATTTGTGCAAAACTATATTTAAGTCCTTTCATCAAAAACTTTGAATTATAGTTTGCTCAGTATGTAGTATAATTGTTTTTGTAGGACAAAACCATATACAGGAAAAGTCAAATAATTTTAATTATATTTTGTCCAAGGACTCTAATAAAATAGAAAAAAAAACTCAGAAATATTTGCGAATGTCAGCCTATCCAGACAGTATTATCTTTCATCTGCAGACTGCCTGTAATTCTTGCAATAATCATTTGGTAGGCAAGGCAACACAGCTACATCAGAATATGGATGTGATCTTCAAATGGGAGTTCTCTTTCCTCTCAGTTAAAGAATCTCTTCAGTCAGCAAACAAGAAAATATCCCCTAGATTGTTTATGTTACTATTAATATCAATGTGCACTGCTACCAAGTCTAATGAAGAAGTCATCATCTTCTATGTGGCTTTTCTTTTTTTGGTAAATGCACATTGTTAAACCCAAATACTCAGAAATGTTGTCTATTAAACATCCCCTCCCTTTGTAATTCTGTTCCATGGAATTTGTGCCTGGTCTAAATCAGATAATCTCCACATGTACAAGTACCATATGGCACATTGCTACAAATGAGATGAGAGTAAGTTAATTAGCTATATTAGTCAAACTTAAAATGTTTTGCTTGGTCTATCAGAAATAGTAGACTTTTCACACCTACGCACAGCATATACATTCTCAGTTGCCTTAACTATAGATGAACAAGCATTTGCACAAGTCGGTTGTTTCTTCAGTGACATGTAGTATTCTTTGTTCAGGATCCTCACAGTCAAAGCTGTCAGTCTCTTTCATATGTAAGAGATCAGATCCTATTAAAGACTTACATGGAAATGAAAACCTTAACTTTATGTTTGCTCTGTTAAAAGCTAGTCTGACCATGAATAGTACAATAGGAACAACGGGTAAGCATATAACCAAGGATGTAAACGGCAAATACTATGTGGTAAGAGGTAAAGTGAAATTACTCACTGATACCAGAACCTGAGAACAATGTACATTTTTAGTCTTGTAATCATAACGAAACATTATTAATTTTAGGGGCACTGGAACTAGGTTTGACAATATAGTAAACATAAACGCCTTTATCAATTTTTGGCTAAGTGGTACACGCATTTTATTGTCTTGGGATATATGGAATTCACACAATGTCCTAAGAAATACTTGGGTTTCACTTTTGACATATGATATGTATGACTTTTCTTCATTCAAATGATCGCTTTGCTTCAAGGCATGCCCCCCTTTAGATTATAAATACTACAAATACTAGTCTCGGCCCTCAAAAAGTAGCTTGTCTATTTCCTTTCAGTGACAAAAATGGCCAAAAAAAAAGTCATACAATTTACTTGAAATGTGACTTGAGTATTTGCTGTAATAAAAAGAAAGGGAACAATTTGTGTCTTTTTTACATTTAAAAAAAGGCATTGCTCTAATGCAGAAGCTGTATTTACAAGATATTTTGCAAAATAATATTTTTATATTTAGCTAATGCAGAAAGTGTTAGCATTTTTCTAAGCAAGAGAAAAGTTAAAAATATTTTGGGCTATAGTAACAAGTAGAAGAAATACCTTATTTATCAAACATAGCACAAATCAGATGTTTGTGCGCTCTCTGCTGTATATATATGGTGTTGCTCAGTTCTATATCTGCATTTTAAATTTGAAAAGGTATTTCACTTTGAAATTCAGGAAGTAATTGATCTTGGTGTATATCTGAAAGTTTAGCAATGGTGTGATGCAAACAACACTGTGGACACAAAATAACTGAGGTTATTCTCAGAGAAAATATCCAACTTCACTGAATGGGAAATTAGATAGCGTCACGATCTGGTAACTTCCAGTGGTTTCTGCAGCATGAGCATGAGCTCCTATTTCTGTGTTTACTCAATTCAAAATATCCATGAGTGCTGGCTGAAAATGTTAATATTTTTATTAAATTTCACACAAAAAAAATCACTACATTTTTTATGGTTTTCAAGTCTCAACATTTAAATTCTCACCACCACTCCAGGCAGGGCATCAGGACAGCAGTCACTTGCGGTAGCTACTGCCTGAGGCTATCTGAGGGTCATGCTTAAAGGGTCTCCCCTCTACAGCCATGTCTCAGACTCTTCACCTTCGCCTACCTCCTTGAGGGACAGCAAACTCTTCTCACTGTGTGCTCTGGTTGCCCTTGCAGACGCCACAGCACTTCTTCCATGGAGCCAGACCTGCTGTAAAGCAGACACTGGCTCAGACTTCATGCTGCACCTCCTGGCACAGTTAATTCAGGCTGCCCATGTGGCACTGCAGGACCACAACCAGCAGCTCACTCACATGTGGAAGGACACTTTCCCGGTTCCAGTGTCTCCTCACTTGCCTAGATCTCGGTGAACTGAATATCCCCCAGGTGGTGGCGGCCTGCTGTGTCCTGCACAACCTCTTTGAGAACAAGGGGGAGGCGGGGGGGGGGGGAGGCTGAGCGGCTTGCCAGGGCCTTTGAGCAGTCACACACCACAGCCATCTGACAAGCCCATCAGGGGCTGTGTGCATCCGGGAGGACCCGAGAAAGAGTTTCAGCCAAGGACACCTGTGACACTCTCCCCTGGACCTCCTCACAAGGGGCCTCTGTATAGCCCCTATGTGCCTTTCCTTCCCCACTCCTCCCTTCCTCTATCCTTCCTTCCCACCTTCCTCTCCTCCCCTCCCCTGCAGATAAAATAAACCAGACTTTTTTGTTTGGAACAGTGAACTCTTATTTTTAATTGGGGTAAATATAACTGGTGAAGGTCTGATGAAAGAACCTGGGAGGGGAGAGGAAAGGGGAAGAGGGGCTCAGGGATGGGGCTGGAACTCATGCCTGCCTCAGGTGGTCTCACTGCCTTGTGTACGGGGCCTTCAGCAGCCACGGGGGAGGCACTGGGGGGAGAAACTGGAGGAGCAGGGACAGAGGCAGACACAGGAGCAGCAACAGGATTGGGTGCTGGGGAGGAAGTTGGGAGGAAGCAGGCGCAGGGGGAGGAGGGAGCAGCTGCTGGACCACTCAATAGTGGCAACCAGGTGGTTGATGGCGGTGTCGTACATGCTCCAGGTCTGCTGGGGCAGCTCCTGCCATATGGTACGGTGCAGTTTCCAGTCAGCATGGTGCTCCTCATAGTCCACATCCCACCTCTGCTTCTCCAGATTTAGACATCACTGCAGGGCACGCAGACAAGCAATGTGTTCCCACTCCAGATCCTTGCAGAATCATCTGTGCCAGTGGCTCTTGTGAGGTTGGGAGGATGGCATGGGTGGTGGTGGATACACTATGCTTTCAGCTGGTCCAGCTGTGAAGAACAGAGTGAAGGGCAGTCATCCCAGGAGACATAGTGCTTGAAACTTAGCCCTGCTGTATGAGCTGACACAAAAAGGTCTGGGTTCACACGATGGCGATGTGCTTCAAGATAGGCCATTTGCAGCCTAGATAGTGGGAACTGCCCAGCAGGGGCACAGATGTCCTAGGGGAGCCTCGCTACCTCCACACCCCAGGGCCAAGCCAACATGGGATGGTGCCGGACAGGCCAGCAGGAGGGAGGGAAGTGACGGGGAGGCTTGCCTTCCCTCTGTGCCATACACACTCCAGATTTGGCAGTGGCAGTGTCCCACAGGGAGAGGACTTCTATCACTGCCTGCTGGAGGTGGAGGGGAGGGAGTTAGGAGACCTTGTATGAGCTGCAAATGCTTCTTGCCAGGGAGGGTGGTACTGGGGTCCCCTCCACTTCCTTCCTCCCAGCAGGTTCCCATGCAGGGGCTCAGTGTCCTCCACCTCACTGCACTTGCCCAGGAGTGGATGCTGTCCCGAGAGTGCAGGCATGATCGTGCTGCATTGCTGTGTGTCTCCATGACTCCAGCCTCTTTGGTAGTGGTTTGTGGTGGGAAAATGTCCCACAACAGAGTCCGGAGTAGGACAGCCCTCTCCAACAACCCTGTGAGAAGGAGCAAAAGTTCCTGAGTGGGAGCCTTATGCAGCTGTCTGCTCTGGATTGGCACTCCATGTGCAAGCCCCAAGCCAAGAAGGCCACTCACCACCTCCCACCATGTGTGTCTAGGGAAAGCAATAAATTCACCTGATGGACCTTCCCCAGCTTTGTCCAAATCCTGGGAGACATCCTGGGAGGAGATACCAGCTCCAAGGAGGTGATGACCTCCTGGCTGGCAGGCGTCATGTCCTGGCTGGCCTCTTCCTCCACCTCCTCCTCCTGGTCCACAGCCTCATGCTCCAGAAGGCTCGCGATGTAAGTCTCCAGGCCAGAGTGAATGATGGGGCCGGGGGGACTGACCTCCTTTCCCAGGATGCAATGCAGCTGGTCAAAGTGGCAACACAACTGGCATGCTGCCCTGATTGGGAACTCCATTCCCTGGTCTTTGTGTAGGCCTACCTCAGTTCCTTGATTTTCATATGCACCTCCTCTGGGGTGCACATGTGGCCCTTCTGGCCCAGGCTGGCAGTCATCTAGCTGTACACATCTGCATTCTTGTGCCTGGTGCATTGATCCTGGAAGTTAGCCTCCTCCCCCCAGAGCTTAATGAGATCCAGGATCTCTGCACCAGACCAGGAAGGGGGCCTCTTCTTCCACTCCTTGCTAGGGGCTTTGGAGCTGGCTGCCAGCTCACTTGCAGCCCTGGGGGGCTCAGTGGGAGAGCTGGGGTCAGCCTTTGCTGCATAAATGGGTCCTACAATGCTGGTAGGGTCTGTGTTGTGCCACAAGCAGTTTCCCCTGTGGCTGCACCCTTAAAGGCTGCAGGGGAAGGAAACTATAGAGTTCTGAGGGGTGTTAGAGAGAGTGGCCACCAGGGCAGCTGTGAGAAGCCCTGAAGGCCAATTATTTTTAAATAAGAACAGCTGTGCCGTCCACATTCAACCTATTTCAAAATAGCCATTTCAAAATAAGCATTATTCATCGTGAAATGAGGGTTCATTATTTTGGAATAAGAAGTCTGCTATTTTGAAATCATTTCAATACAACACGCTTACTGTGTGGATACTCACCACACGGGGAAATAATGTGAGTTATTTAGAAATAACTCTGTAGTGTAGACATGTCCCAAGTGTGACTAGCCACACCCACATCAAAAGGGTACAATTCCTAATAAAAGTGCAGTTTGTACCATGGCATGGATACAAAAATATTTATTTTTTTCCTTTGTATGAAGGTTTTTCAAAGTAATTCATTGTAGTGAGACAACTAAAAGCTTCATCTTCCTCTTAATTAGAATTTCTTTAATAAAGGGTTTTCAAACATTTGCTGAGCATTACTTAAGTTAAAAATTCAAAAGGCAAAGTATAAGGAATGAGGAGAAAGGAATTTGTTAAGAATTTCACTTTTTATATTTTTTACTCTTAAAGTATAACCACCAAAGCAAATAAAATTTTAATAAATAATATATACATACAGACATTTAAATGAAAAACTATGATTAACTTCTTAAGAACCATTAAATGTATAATTACAAGGATTCTATTACATTAAGATACCAATTTCTTTAAAGCAGAAATAATACCTGCTGAAACTTTAATTATTTAAATGAGAAAAGAAAGAGGCATGTTATCTTCTCTGACAAAGATTAAAATCAATTTAATTGCTTCTCTGCTGCATTGACATGATTCTTGCTGTGAGTCAAGCAACCAAAAAGGGAAATTAACACTGCAGCTGTTAATCAAGTGATATTTGTGTGCTCCATCTTATTATAGCAGGAAAAAGAATAACTGCTACTTTGGGGAGAGTTTGGCCACACTGTACTTTATGTAATTTTTTTGCTTCAAACATACAGCAGATTTACTTAATTTTTAGAATCTCAAGTACCTTTAGATGAAGTGCAGCCTGAGAAAATTGCATGTTGCATAGTTTGATCCCCTAGTAAAATCTGTTCTGTCAAGACCAAGATTTATTCCAAATTAAATTCATCCTTGGGTATCTAACTATAGTGTAACATTTTGAAGTACCTCAAAAAATAAAAAGATAAACAATAGGGGGGAGGGTACTGGGGTTGGTAGCTATGAAGCATAACAGTATATTTATAAGTAAGACAGCAGCAGCTCCTAGACATCAAAACTCAACAATTTTACTAAAATTAGAACACACATTTGAAAGCAAATAACTGTGGTGCATGTAGCACCAACTCATGGCTCATATCTGCTGATTTAAAAATGTTTATCCTTGCAGTACCTTTGTTAAACCTCAGCATTGAGTGAATATTCAGCAACATCTACACTCCACAAACTAATGTATCTGATTGTAAGAAAATGGTATTGTGAAATATTTATGAATTCTGAAATACAAACCCGTGTGGTGCCTCATCATCTCTTATCAGCCCTTGTTAACTTCACAGATGATGAGAAGCACTAGAATAACAGAGGCTGTCAAAACTAATAGAATTCAGAGACTCTGAATCAACATAGTTCAGTTTCATCTAGAGCTCATTGACTGGATTTTTTAACTCCTTCACTTCCCATTATTGGACTTTTATCAGTTTCATTTTAGGGACTGTAATTCATCATACATAGCAGAAACTCATGGCACTTCTCTTACTGCAGACTGGACCGTTGACTATGGGAATTTTTGAGGACAATAAATTTGAACTACAGTATAACTTCCAGCATTTTCACTAGCAATAGACCTATCTCAAAAAATGTGGTTCAGATAACCGACATCTGGATGCTTATTTTATCTGAACTTCTGGAGCTTATGATCAGAAAAAGCTGAAGTAAAATGCTCATGAGAACTTGTGATAACTTATGTACAGACCTTTCACAAAGGGAAGCTTCTCATATAGCATTTCAGCTCTCATAGGAGACATCCTCTCCCAGCATCTCAGTGCCTCTTCTCCCAGACAACACAGCAAAATGACAAATAAGTTGAATTACATGAATTTTTTGAGCCACAAAAAACATTTGGCATGGGTTTGTTTAAAAAAATAAGTACAGATGAGAGTCAGATTTGTTGTCTCTGAAGTGGTTTAAGCTTTCATGGGTAAAAACACTTTGTCAGATGCATTGTAATGGAAATGGCTAGAAAGAGTAACTCTCTTATTTTGATATACTAGGAGAGGCCTCTGTAATTTCCACTCCAATGCATCTGATGAAGTGGATTTTACCCACAAAAGCTTATGCCCAAATAGATCTATTAGGGTGGGTCAACTTAAGATACTCAACACCATCTACGTTAATTATGTAGCTGTAGTCAACGTATGATAAATCACCATCCACATAGCAGGAGGCTGACAGGAACAAGCAGTCCTGTTGGCTTTCCTTCCTCCTCTGAGGAGCAGGAGTACCAGTGCTGATGGGGGCACCCTCTCAGTTCAAATTAGAGGGGATCTTCATTAGACCCTCTACATCAAATCCTGGATGATCGATTGCAGCAGTGTCGATCTTCCACATAGTTTCAAGTTAAGCCCTTCTGTGTTGATGCACCATTAGAGGTGCCATGTAGGAAGAAAAGGCAAGGTTTTGGATAGGACCTCACAATAGTTACAGAGATTATGCACACATTCCTCTCAAATGCAGAACTTGTGGGTTATCAAATAAATGCAATATTAATCTATTTTTGTATTAACTTAACCAAAAATCTTACTTCCACTGACATGACAGACTAATATAACCAAAACTAGCTGCATCCTCTGGAAGGCGTAGTACTGTACAAATTTCAATATAGGAAAATTCCAAAAATTAAGAGAGTATAGTAATGGGTAAAAAAAAAAAAAAAAAAAAAAAAAAAAAAAAAAAGAGAGAGAAGAAACCAAAAAGCATTGGTGAAAGAGAATGATAGTATAAATCCAATTTTGTTTTCAGAAAAGAGTTGCATAGCAAGCCTTCAGTTTTGCATACTCTGATTCTTATCAGAAGGTCTCTGTCACCAGCAGACAAGTCTGTCCATTTTCTAGGTTAGAAGTGGGATTGGTTTTAAAGGTGGCTTCTCACAATATTCTTGCATACAATCTGACATCTCTGTCTGAATAAAAAGAGGTGATCCATCTTATTTGACAAGCATACATTTTATGTTCCTTTAGCTTTCTTTTGTTTGCAGAGTGAAAACCACCTGTTATTTGGCAGTAAGTTTCTGTGTAGCCAAATAGTCACCATTGCTGAATGCCCTGGCACTACATGAAGAATCTGTTACCCACCATTTTATTGTAACTCAGCAACTTCTGTGGGAAGACAGGAGCAAACAATAACCCAGGAAAAATGTTGTAAGTTATTTTCTGTGTTTCTCTTAAAGATTCAGCAGAATGCCCAGAACGCCAGAGATGTTGTAATGCAATACTGATTAGATTGGTGAGATGTTCAGCTCCAAAAATCAAGTAGCTATAAGCTTCATGTCCCTTTCCAGGAGGCACAGGTGTATCTTTAAAGAAGTTTAAGTAGGGATGCAAGTGTTTCCCTACTTAATGAGTTCTCATGAGCTACTAGAGAGTTTAAGTGCTTGGAAACCCAACATAAAGCCTCTCAGTTCTAGGACACAGTTCATCTAGGAGCAATGAAAACACAGTGGCAGAGACTTCAAGACGGGGTAGCCACCCAAGTAGAAGCCTGCCAGGGACCCCAAGTATGGACTTAAGAAGCCAACCTGCACTTGAGGTTTGTACTTCCATGATCGTTACCTGACCCACCTAGATTAAAGCTAGCATAAGAAGACATATCCATGCTACAATTACACATTCATTGCACTGTAGATGTCCTTGGTGAGTCTTCACCATCAGATGACTGTTTGGGGTCCTATGCAAAGGGAAACTAGAATCCATGATCTAGTACACAGCTGACAGGGATCCATCCACTTCACAAAAACCACCACAATTGGCACTAGTCAGCAACCCCGTTGGCAATCTCAGAGTTAGAAAGTTTCAATGGCTAAGATGCCGAAACACATGTCATTCAGGGAAGCTTCCAGTGCAACAATAGCTTTGATTCTTTATTTTAAGAGCAGAATGAAGAGCAGGCAATGAAGAGCAGGCAATTTTACAGGGCAGAAACATATTCTCAATGTGCATTTTGCTACATTATGGTGCAAGCTCTCCTAAGAGGAATCCTTTTCCTTCTGTGTACTCCACTTGCCTCCTCAAACAGTAGACAAACATGACTTTTTGTCACTAGCTGTCAGACTAATATACTCTTCAGTTCCTCTCAGCAGCCTGGCTATTAGTTCAGAATGGATTTCCATTGGTTTTCCCCTCTCTCTAAAGATCAGTGAAAACATTTTACAGTGAGTATTATGAAAACTTCTGCACTCAAGCTGGTGCTAAGCTACGAACATTTTAACACTTGAAACACTCCGAGACATGACTATTGTTAAACATTGATTTTTAAACAAAAACTATTAAGATCTTTCATGTGAACTTAGTTTTAGTGAAAGACAATGGATTGGCAGTAGTGAATACCAATGTCCTCAATTTACCCACAGAATATACAGCTACTAATTCAAGCATCCCCATGCTGTCTCCTCTTATGCCCAAACAATCACCTGGGGCAGGTGGGGCTCTATCTCTGGAGAAAGACTGCAAAGACAGTTCACATGTTGATTCAGTTCTTGCTTGCTCTGTTAAGTGTGGCAAACAAGCATGTAAATTAGTCTCCTCAATGAAAGTGGTTTTTGAGTACTTGTCCACTGGGAAAGGGATCATAAAGTGGAGCTATATGAAACAATAATATCTTCCAGCCTAAAGCTTGATTTCAACTGGTAATTTAGAGAGGAGAGACTAGATCACATTATCAATTCTTTGAGCTGTCCAGCTTTACCAAAGTCAACAACAGTGACTACAATGAAAGTTAGTCTTAACAGGTGTGTTGATTATATGTAGGGCCCTACCAAATTTGTATCCATTTTGATCAATTTCACAGTCATAAGGGTTTTTTTTACATTGTAAATTTCATTTCAACTATTTACATCTGAAATTGTATGGTGTTGTACTTATAGAGGTTCTCTTGAACCCCCCCCCCCCCCCAAAAAAAGGAGTTGTGAGGGTGTTTGAAAGATTACTGGGGAAGCATTGTGGCACTGCTACCCTAACTTCTGTGGTGGCTCTGCCTTCAGAGCTGGGCAGACAGAGAGAGGCAGCTGCTCACCAGGCACCCAGCTATGAAGGTAAAGCCACCAGCAACAGCAGGGTAGCCATGTAGCTAAAATGTAGTATTCCAGTCTTTGTATAAGAATGTAATAAGCATTGTAACGTGCCTCAATGTACCCTGCCAGCCACCCTTTTTGACTAGCCAAAAGGAATGGCCTTAGTTCAGTTGGCCGAGACAGGCTGCCTATGGCTGTTATTGAGGTCAAGGCAGGAACAGATCAGAACAGCTCTAGTGACTGGTGATGGTCACAATATGTTATAGGGTTTGTTGATATAAGTGATAGATGTTATAGAATTCTGTGATTTGTAACTACAAACACATCTATTGTGTAGTAATGATGTTTTGGTATGAGCGAAGAATCTGTGCGTTAATTAGATAAGTTATAAGGTCATCTCTAAGTGCAGATGGGCCAAATGCGAAGAGGGGAAGGAAAGCACCAGGATCTCAGAGGCACTGGGAGGTCACCTAAACATTCCCATCATGGTGAGAGTAGACTGAGGACCTTAGTGGTGGAGCAAGCACCCCCGATCTTTGGGAATGAACCGTTCATCCTCCCAAGCAACAGACTTGGAGCATCAGAACCATGACTGACAGAACCATCCTCATGTGCAACCTAACTAGCCATTAGGTTAGTCCCAGCCTCTGATTGGTAATTATAACACCATGGGTGGGAGTGTGTGTATGCATATGCTGATTTCTATAGTATGTCCTCACTAAACACGGCACATTGCTGTTTCCCCTTAAACTATCTTATGTTCTATCAGCGTAACAGCAGCACAGAAGTAAGGCTGTGATGGTATGATATTGCCACCGTTATTTCTACACTGTTGCCCACAGAGCTAGGCTCTCAGTCAGCAGCAGCCATTCTCTGACTGTCCAGCTCTGAAGGCAGCAGCACCGATATAAGAGTGGCAAAATATGGTATTGTCACCCTTACTTCTCTGCTGCTGCTCGCAGGACTCTCTCTTCAAAGCTGGATGCCCAGCTAATAGCCACCACTCTCTGGATGCACAACTCTGAAATCAATGTAGAAGTAATGGTGGCAGTACTGTGATTCCCCCTCCCCCCCCAAAAAAAACCCCACACTTTGTGAGTCCCTGCAACTCCATTTTTAGTCTGGACCCCCAATTTGAGCAACACTGGTCTCATGCATGAAATTTATAACCTAAAAGCACACAAAAAGATTTCAAATGGGAGACCAGGTTTAACAGTTTTCATGGCCATGAATTTGGTATGGCCCTAATCATGTGTAGATAAAGTTGTTGATCATCTGTAGGTGGCAAAGAGTCATGAGAATCCCCTTTCAGTATATTAAAAGTAAAAAGAGAATCTTTTAAGGGTCTCCAGCTTTTCCTTGCTATACTTAAGTACACACAATCCTTTCTGCTCTCCACAATTTAAACATTTGCAGTAGGGCTACCAGGAGTGGGACTCTGTCACTTTTATGTCAATATTTGTGAATTGCAACTGCCAGCTGGAAGGACAGCCAATTAAGATGTAATATTCCTGATTTACAATAGTACTACCAGAGAATACTGAAAAAATTCAAAGAAAGATGTTAAAAGGATGGGGGCCTACTGATTTGATTAGAGAACTCACAATCAGGAAACCCCAGACTTCACCAGCCTAATCAGATCCTACAGTGATATGATCTATGAGAACATTTGCAATGATTATTTGTTGGTTAACCCTAAGTCATGGGCAACTTGCACAAGTCAACCTCCCTGCCTCAGTTTCCCCATCTCTAATTATGATAATACCTACCATCCTAATGGGGACAATTTAATATTTTCAAAGGGTTCTAAGGATAATAAGTGCTAATGGATTATTAACATGTAGAAGCATCTTTTTTGTGACACCTGTAGGAGTACTTTACAGACACTGCAATTCATTCCTCCATAAAATAAATTTGCCTTCCTTTTAGCATAACAAGTGTAATTGTGGAGCCAAAAGAAATCAGCTTTAAGTGGCAAATTCTACCCACCAAGTGGAAAACTTTTCACACGTTTAGAGATCTACAAAATGGGTATATATAGAAAACCTGAAAATTTCTGGAGAGAATAATAAAGCCACATTAAGCAACCATGCATAGATATTTTAAAGATATTCAAATGACACACAAGGCAGTAAGACGGGAGGCTCAGATTTCCAGTCCTAAGCACTGTTAGGAGAAAAACATTGTAATGACATCTGCCAGTTTTCCAGTGCTTTGTCACTCCACAGCAAGCCCTATCAGACTGTGTTCACAGCTTTCAAACAGCATTGGAGGCTTTCAAATACATCAGTGATAGGGGTGTGTAAGAGCATGAAGACTACAGAGTGAGAAGCCCGTCCTATTTCTTTTTTTAGACAGATATTTTGACAACTAGAAACAAAAAAATTGCAACAGCAACTTCATTGTGAGTACACAATCCCTAGGCACTCATCATATACACCAATGATCCTGTTCAGTTAAGTGTGACTTTTCCATTTGTTCTAGATGCAGACCTCTAATATCTAGCTGAACTAAACCTAAAGGGTTCCTCCTTTTTTCCACAGAGTCATAATGTGGGCGCACACGTGTATTGTAGCATCTCCTATTAGCACTCAAACTGAGTGCTTGTTCCCACTTAGAGACTCTGAGGCTATGTCTACACTCGCAGCTTCTTGTGCAAGTAATATGCAAATGAGGCTAAGCGTGGAATATCGCCGAGCCTCATTTGCATACCTATTCGAGCCACCATTTTTTTCCAGAAGAGGCTCTTGCGCAATGCCATTACACCTATTACTTTTCAGGAAGAACGGCATTCCGCAAGAGAGTTTTTCTTGTGCAAGAAGGGGCAGTGTAGATGCTCCTTGTGCAAGAGCCTCTTCTGAAAAAAAATGGTGGCTCATTAGGTATGCAAATGAGGCTCAGCAATATTCCACACTTAGCCTCATTTGCATATTACTCATGCAAGAAGCCGCGAGTGTTGACGTAGCCAGACTGTTTTCATTTTTTAGGAAGTACACCTCTAATGCATTTCCAATGGACTGTGACGGTATCATCTAGATCTGGCTGCCCCTCAATATTGTCCAAAATACCTGTACAAAGGGTCATCAGTAAGAAAAAAAAAGATAAAGCAAGCCATTTTATAGCCCATATTATAAGGAATAGAACAGAACTGGAGTAAGCAATCTAAACAGTAACAGGAGGATATGCTGAAGTACTAGTTAAAATAGAGCCTTTGGAAACATTAGGTGTAGATTCAACTGTGTTTGAACTTCATAACACCCACCATACCATTAAAAACACATTCGTTTGAACAGATACTGAGAGCAGATTTCCTGTTCCAAGTTACTATATGACACCAGAAAACAGGAACTGAAATGAAATTCTGTATAATGTAATCCAAAGCAAGATTATGTGGAAATGGCCTTACCGCAGGGCTATGCATTGAATGGGCATTTAAATCCTATTATGTCTGATTATATTGCCGTATTTGGGCAGGTTTGTAAATAGCTATAAAGAAACATTATGCCGTGTGCTGTTAAGTCCCCACATGCAGCAGATGGTTTCACTGTAGTGAGAATCTATGTTTCAAAGTCAGATCCAATGCAGAAAGAGGCAACAATGGAAACCGTGGCATCTGGTTTCAAAGAAGTAGAGCTCACAGCTAGTGGGAGAAACCTGACATAATACTGAGAGATAATATAGCACTGATTTACCAGAACATTTGTAACAAGTAAGGGAGTCTTAAGTAAGATGTTCCTGCTTTCTTTACCTTTTTCATGACTGACAGCAGATGCACAGAACAGAGTACAGAAGTGGAGATGTAAACAAATTAGTTATTTTAAGAAAAAATAAATAATATCAGAAAAACAGAACTGCCTGCTGTAATCCAGGAAGACCTGACAATAATGAAGAGAAATGTGTGGCCTAGAGAACACAGATCTATAAGACGATCAGCGTAATTCACTGAGGGAAACAAACACTTTTTTAAACACATCAACCAAGTCAATGTGACGCATAATACAGCTAGAATACAAGGTAGAATATGTACAGACTTTACAAGAGAGAAAGCAAGACAGCCTTGACAGTGGGCCATTGGTCTGTAATACTTATGATACCATTTAATGCAGGAACCTCAGACTCATGAACTATGGGTCTTCTATAGCCTGAGTATTTTCGCAGTCCAGCCCGGGAGTCCCAGCAGCCCAGGGAAGCATATCCTTACCTGTTGCTAAACCCTGTAGCTTCCTGCCACCACCTCACCCTATCCTCCCCATTGCACCCTGTTCCCCAAGGGAGGCAGTTTTGGGGATTGCCAAGAGGACCTGGCATGGGACAAATGTTGGACAACTTTAACTACAGATTTGTTCCTTGCACAACCTATAATATTGTTTGTTCAAGTTCACTGGAGAATTATGGTATGCTGTGCATGATCTTGCATCAGTAACAGTAGGAAAGCAGTGTGTTTCTAAAAAGGTGTATTGAATGCTCTCTCTGAAAGACTGCCAAAGAGTAAAGGAAAAAATCAAGTGAACAAAGTGCTGGTCAGACGGAGGGGTAGAGATCTGAACAGTTACAATGGTCTCCCAAGAAATCAAGTACTCTTTCATCCACCCAAGTTAAATTTACTCTAAAGCTTTAAAGGCAAAGGCTGAAATTCTGTTCTCAAAGAGGTGCAGCATATAATTCACTGTCCAGGAGATGAGGGGAGCAAATATGGCTTTTAGCTGTCTTTGAGTCCTCATGATCCTGGGCTGCTCCAGGATGTCCAGCATCATTTAAACATTCATGGGGCCTTGTCTGAGTTACAGCTGTCTCAGCAAGCTGACCACTAGATCCTGGTGGTTCACACTGTGGCCCTAACCCAACAGGCCCCTTCTATTTCCAGCATGCCCCTGAATCGTTGCTGACCAAGGGATCCTCAGGAAACACCTTACGGCTGCCTCCTGTAGTGCTGGAGATAGGAAGTTTCTCCCTCCCCTCCCATCCCCCCCTCATGGTGAGAGCTGGGGCTCTGGGGCCATTTTGTGCCACTGACTCTTACATGAAGTAAAGGAGCCAAAGTGGAGTGAAAATCTCAGCCAAAGAGCCAGATTTGCCTCTCATTGATTTCTGTGCAGGTATAAAAATTGATTCCTGTGTGAAAGCAGAAGCAGGCCCAGAGTTGTGTCTTTGATAGCCCATGCTTAAAAGGAATGAAAAAAGGCTTATGTATTTTTTTCTTCCCCCAAGCATCTTCAACAAGATGCCATTCTTTTATTCCACTACTGATGGCTGGGTCTGTGGAAACCCATCCTAATGGAAAGTCACCTTTATCAACATGCTGCAAGGAAACAGTTTCACAATTAAGCTAAGCTATATTTGTAAAGTATTACTGCATGATGCTATATAAGATAAGGAACAAGCACTATCGTATACAGCAAGAAACAGGCTGAAGTACTCAATATGGTATGAATTCTGTATGCAATATTGTATGTCTGTTATAGCTCAAAATTGAGAAGCAGGTCTTTGTTTTCTGTTAGAAGTTAAATATGCTGCTATTATGGATACAGTTTTGCAATCAGTTAATCTAGAATATATTTACTAAAATCTTAAAGTAATATTTAAATATATTAAATATAATTAAATATATTTACCAAAAACTTAGTTCTGATTAACATTTTCTGAAATTCACACGAAGTGTAAAACATATGTCTGAAATCAGATAGTCAGTCTGCTACGTTTAGCTGTACGTTAAGAAATCGGTAAGACTTACTATATTTTTATTGCATGTTACGTAAGTGAGAAGTGGAAGTGCTACAGCCCATCCCTTCTCTAACTAGAAAATTGGTATTTAATTGTTTCTGATATGTGAATGTCATTAAACTGAAGTCAAAATATAACTGCCTTTCATGTAACTGACATATTTAACATGTGTCTCAATTAAGCCCTTCCTTAAAAGAATGAATACTGATTCTATGGCATTTTCTTTTGGAAGTGTTACAGTTGAATATTTAATGTGTTTGGAAATATTTGTTTGGGGTTTCAGATGTCTGTGTAGAGAAGTCTGCGAGGCAGCTTCATTTCATATGCAGCATTTATGATTATGAAAGCCTTGCTTTATATCTATAGTGATGGCTGCTGGCTGTTCATGGAAAAGTACAGAACCTCTTCTTGGTGTTAGGGGGGAATTGAAAGATCTCACAGAGCACAGATAGCACAGTTAGTATCAACTTTAACTAAATTACATGATTGGTCATTAAGGCTACCTTTATACTGCAGTGCTATTTTGGGATACGGGAGCTTATTTCGAGCTACACGTACAATGTAGATGCACCCTAACTATTAATATAGACGGCAGGATTGGCCCTTAGGTGTGAACAGCTACATCCTTTCCCCTAAATACCATTCAATGTTTGACAGTCATCAGTGTCCTCATTCAGAGGAAAGAACAATAAATGTGTGTTATTTACACTGAGATAAGAACATTCAGCTTAAAAAAAGCACAAGATTTTGCTACTTTGAAATATTCATTAACTTTAGCAGTATTATATTTTGGTTTACATTTTATGAGGCAGACACTACAAATCAATACAGTCATACACATACCCTTTTCATTATATGCTCCCTCTGGCTAGACTGAGCTCATCCCAAGCAACTAAGATTCAGTATTTTTACACTGTGGACCCAACATGCTGAGCCAACTCACACAGGCTACTTCAGTGGCTCTCAAACTTTGCAATTTCCTTTACCCCTATCTGGAGTCTTATTTGTCTTGTGAAGCCCCAAGTTATACCACACTTAAAAAAATACTTACTTTCAAAATCGGACATAAAAATATTCAAGTGCACACTGTTACTGAAAAATCATGTACTCTCTCATTTTACCACATAATCTTACAGTCAATAGGAACAGAAATATTTAATTACATTATAGTGTATAGCAGTGGTCACCAACCAGTAGATCAGGATCTACTGGTAGATATTGGAACCTCTGATAGGTGATCTTGACTGGTTTGGCCAAGAGGTTACAGAGCGCAGCACTTCAGCTGCCCCTACCCTCACTGCTGCGCATCTCCTGCCCTTTGCCTTGGAGCTCCCCGGCCCCGCGGGAGCCTCCTGCTTGTGGTACAGAGAAGGGAAGGAAGAGGAGGGGGCACTGATGTCAGGGTGCCCCCTCTTCCACCCTGTATTCTATCTCCACAGAAGGGGGGAGGGGGAGGGGGAGGGTGGCACAACAGGACTTGGGATGGAGGAATTTTGCTGGAAACTTTTGAGAGTGGTGCAGGGCCAGGTCAGGGGTGAACCTGCCTTAGCCCTCCTGCACCACCACCCAGGAGCCATCTGAGGTAAGCAGTGACCAGCTGGAGCCAGCTCCGAACCCCTGCCCCAGTCATGAACCCCCTCCTGCACCCCAAGGCCCTGTCCTAGCCTTGAGCCCCTGGACCCAAACTCCTTTGGAGAGCCTGTACCCTGAATCCCCTCCTGCCCCCCCATCTCCCTGCCCCAGGCTCAGTTTGGAGCCTCCGTACACTCCAAATCCCATAGCCCAAGACCAGAGCCTGTGCCCCAACACTCTGCCCCTGACTAGTGAAAGGGAAGGAGAATGGGGGAGGGAGGAAGGGAGGACAGAGTGAGCAGAGGCAGGGCCTCGGAGAAGGGGCAGGAAGGAGGTGGGGCAGGGTATTTAAGTTTGGGGTAGATCTTGTATTGCACTTACATTCAAAAAGTGCTCTTGTGCTTAGAAAGGTTGGAGACCACTGGTGTATAGAATATACAGTGTTGTAAACAAGTCATTGTGGCTGTGTCTAGATTGCACCCCTTTTCTGAAAAAGGGATGCAACTTAGACACAGCGCAATTGCAAATGAAGCGGGGATTTAAATCTTCCCCAGTTCATTTGCATAAACATGGCTGCCGCTTTTTTCCGGCTCAGGGCTTTGCCGGCAAAAAGCGCCAGTCTAGACGGGGATCTTTCGGAAAATAAAGCCTTTTCCAAAAGATCCCTTATTCCTCTTAAAATCAGGAATAAGGGACCTTTCAGAAAAGGCTTTATTTTCCGAAAGATCCAGTCTAGACTGGCTTTTTGCCGACAAAGCCCCGAGCCGGAAAAAAGCGGCAGCCATGTTTATGCAAAATGAAGCGGGGAAGATTTAAATCCCCGCTTCATTTGCAATTGCGCTGTGTCTAATTTGCATCCCTTTTTCGGAAAAGGGGTGCAATCTAGACACAGCCTATCTGTATTAAGTTTTGTACTGACTTTGCTTATGCTTTTTATGTAGCCTCTTATAAATCCAGACAAATATCTAAAGTTGATGTACCCCCTTAGAAGACCTCTGTGTACCCCTAACAGACACCTACTACTGGCAGCAGCAATTCAACCCAGGCCTTTTAGTTTCAAAAGCACAAGACCCTAACTATTTAGAAGAGACATGCAATGCCTTTATACATTGATCTTGTGAAACTGAAGTGGTTGAACCAAGGAAGTTGAGTATGTGCACGATGGACATAAGCGTTAGCAAAATAAAGACCTAAACCAAATTCCTCATGCACTAAATTTCAATTCCTCATAGACTTCATCAGGAATTACAGGAATTAAGAGCAGAATTTGATCCCACTCTAACATTACTTAGCAAATATGCCATTAAAATCTAAAAGCATCGATGGACCTTTCATGCAAGCTATGTCCTAGACCCAGCGCTCCTGTGTTGTCAAAGGGATTCCTGGTCAAGTAGTGAGCTCCACAAAGTTGTACTTTTCTGCATACCCACCTAACAGAAATCATTAGACTAGAAAGGTTTTATTCCTTGACAAAGCCAGCAAGTGGTCAGAATATTTGCCAGGTCACATGAAAAACACATTTATACAAATTACGATAATTTTCACATAGTCAATTTAAAAAAATATATTTAGAGTACAAGACATACAAATCAATGAACTATATTTTACAGTGATGTCAAACGCATTTTATATGTGTTATATTCCACGAGAGTGTTTACTGTTTTTAATGCTGCGGGCGCAAGTTCAAAATAGCAGTAGAAAAATATTTGTTCCTGTATAAAAAATTAAAACTTAATATTGTGCAAGAAAACTTCAATGCGGTTTTATCACGTTTTGTCCTTGCTGAATAGTTTTGGCTTCAGCAGCTGCTATATGAAATGTAACTGTCACCACAGTGAATAAATAAGTAACTCCTGCTATAATACAGCTGACCCTAGTAACAGCATTAGGGTAAAGCCTTTAGTGGTAACCACAGGCCAAAACCAAAGTGCATTCTGACTGTATAAAGATGTGCTTTCATGTCACAGAACATCTCACTCCATGAGCTATAAAGCATATGTGCCAGAGCTGATAATTGATTTCCCACCTCCCAGCCCCCATTCAGAGTGTATAAAGGAGAACCTTGTCTGCTTTTCACATCAGATTTCCCCCCTACAAGAAGTTTCTAAACAAATAATGCAAAATGTTTAGTGTTATTTACCTCTGACACACATTTATAATATTATAGGCAAGTTACTCGTCTAAACAATTATCTTTAATAAACAAGAACCCTTGAACTTATATCTTTTCCTATCATAATGTGAACTTGCATCCTCCCACTTAGAGAGCTAACTATGAAAATCAGAATAATTCAGTTTGGTAGAGTAACAATTTGATTTACATATTTACCCGTATCCGTTTACAGCATCCATATTAATATTGGACAGATATTAAATACATTTTACTTTTAAAAACCAATATCAGCAATACGATAAGAAACTACACAACAAACCAGTACTCAGGCAGAGTGTGAAAAAACAGCTGGCAAAGATATACAGATTTAAGCTTTACATTTTCAATATATTGCTTATTTTAAATATAAGAGAATAGTTTGGCACAGTCCTATTTAATTCTAGTCTGGATCCCTTCTGCCAGCAGAAAAGTACTTTTATGGTACACAAGCTTTCTTGACAGAAATAAAATGTGATCCTTTCAGAGGGTCATTCTGAGAGATTTGACTACGGTAAAGCTTAGGAAGTCAAATTTTCAAACATTAACAGGGATTCCACTCTGCACTCTAAAACAGAACAATCAAAAGCAAACAACCAAATTAATTCCTTCTAGACAGGTTAGATGTCTTTTCAAGTCTATCCAACACTATCTATTAGAACACAAACCAATTTAGTTTTCTCCTGATTCTGTCATAAGCTTCTTGCAGGAATTATAAATCATACATAACTAACTCCAGGAGTAGTGTTCACAAAGTTTAATCACAGTGTAGAATAACTTCAGTCCTACTGATGGTACTAAAAGAGTGTTGTAAAATAATATTTTGAGCGGTAGAAGGATCTGCAAGTAGACAGGTTATTATATTAGATGTAAGGACAAGGTGACAAAAATGTGATTGGAAACATTTTTATTCATATGTGCAATAATCATTAATTCATCATCGTCACATATTCAACAATGCCCTATGATTAAATATTTAATGCAGTTACAGCAAGAGGGCTTATATATATTTATGTCTTAAAATACCTCAGTTCCAAGCTCTGGGCAAATGTATCAAAATGAAAAGAAGTTGCAAAGATACAAGTTAGAGCCAAAGCACAAAATACGACGGACTCTCAGATATATCGAATTTGGATTTTACTCCTTCCCAACTCCAAGAAAGCTTAAGACCTATGATGATCTTTGAAGCTTGTTAAGTTAACACATTTAAGATCCACCAATCCAATGGAGAAAGCAAAAATCAGAACTGAAAACTCTTCACTAAACCATTCTGGTTTCAACTCACATGCCATCAGAACCAGTAGGCTGGCAGGTTAGAAGTCTCATCTTAATGGCAGTAATACCACACCTATCTACTCTCATTTGCTTTACTACCATCAGTGTCAAAGCCTAGAATACAAATATCAGAACATGTTTGGGGTTTTTGTTTGTTTTTGTTGTTGTTGTTTTGGGGTATGGTCTACACTACAGAATTAATTCGAGTTATCTTAATTCAAAATAGTTCATTCGAATGAAGCTAATTCGAATTAACATGTCTACACACAAAATGCAGTTCGAATTAGCATTTTGCTAATTTGAAATACTGCATCCATACTGACTAGACACAGAATCAGATTTAAGGCCAGCCAGAACCAGGTCAGGCAGGGCATTAGGTCAGGAGTGTGTGTGTGTGTGTGTGTGTGTGGCTGTTGCCTGAGGCCGACGCCTGTGCTTAAAGGGACACCCCTCCCCCCCAGGCAGCTGGTTCTCAGGTGTTCCTGCTTGCTTGCCTGCCTAGATGAGGGAGAGCAAAGCATTTGTGTCTCTGCGTGCTCTGTTTTCCCTCACTCGGGACACCACAGCACTCTGCAACACAGAGCCAGAGCTGCCCCTGGACACTCTGGTGCTTCTCATGGATGTGTTGCTGTGAGCCTGGCTGCACTTTCTGCAGGCTGCCATCCCAGAGGTCCACCAGGGGGCTGTCAGTATAAAGGAGGCCCTGCGGGACAGCTTCCACCCTGAGGAGCACTAAGAGCCTCCCTGGTCTGCCCCACTGGGGGCTTGTGCCTCATTCCTCCTTCATGTCCTTCCACTTACCCCTCTGTAACCCCTCTTCCTAATGTCAAATTTAAAAAAAAAACATTTCTTGACAAAAACAAACTCTTTATTGACCAAAACTGGGGTAGGAATGAGGATGGGAGAGGGGAGGGGGAAACCTGGGAGGAGGGAGGTGGAAGGGGGAGGCGAAGCTCAGGGTTGGGGGTCTTGCCAGACCTACTTGATTTTCATGCAGACCTGCTCCTGGGTTCGCATGTGGCCTTTGGTGGCCAGGCTGGCAGCTTTCCTGCCATAAACAGCTGCATTCCTCCGTCTATTGAAGAGATCATGGATGTTGGGGGCATCCCCCCCAACCTGAGTATGGTCCACCCTGATCTCCACCCTGGACCAAGAAGGCGCCTGCCTTCTCCGGGCCCTGGCAGGCTCCCGGGAGCTGGCAGACTGCTCCTGGGGCTCAGTGAAGGGCTGGCTGCCAGTGGCTTGCTGGCTCATGTTTTGGGACCACTTTGTTGTGGCAGTGACTGCTGGCTTTGGGCCAGCAGGCTTGGAGCTGGCACAGGCACTGTGGCCAGAGTATGCCCCTTTAAGGGCTCCTGGGCTGGGGGGAGGGAGAAGAGTTTTCCTGGTTTGGCCCAGAGTGGCTACCAGGGGAAACTGGGAAGGCTGAAGGCCAGCTAATTCAGACTAAGCGTCTACACAGTGCTTATTCCGAATTATCTAATTCAAGTTTGGCATTACTCCTCATAGAATGAGGTTTACCAAACTTGAATTAAGCACCCTGCTATTTTGAATTTAATTCAAAATAGTGGTTTGCTTGTATAAATGCTAGGAATAACAGCTGTTATTCCGAATTAACTTTGCATTGTAGACATACTCTTTGATAGAGAGAGAAAGAGAGAGAGAGAGAGATGCTTTGTTTTAACTGATCATTTCTATCCTTCATTTTCACTTTACAATTTAGCTTTTAGTCATAACACTGCTGGGGACATCTGGTTTCTGATTTAAAGTATTTCCTTTATTTTTGATTTCCTATCATATTTGCTTTGTTTTTTCCTTCTCACTTCATTTTATTTCATACAAAATGGCTGAAGAACCTAAAGAGCAATAAAAATCACATAATCATAAATGCTCTGGTATACATGGAACAAATTGTGTCTCAGCTTTCTCCTTAAATATGTTGCAGATTCAGTTTTCCCTTAATGACTCTATTCCTCAGATAGAAAACACTAAGTCTTTTCTTTACTTTACTTAGCCAGTCCTTAGTCAATAATAGTTTTGCAATGAAAACTATGCAACTAATGAACTGTTCAAAACTATTTAGGGTTGCATAACCCTGTTGCTTCAGGGTTGCTCAAAGGACAAGTTAAAAATGTGTTCATTTTATTTTACATTGTACAAGAGTCATTTTAGTTTTATATTTAAATATGAGACCAAAACAATACTAAGCAGAATACTTTCAAGACAAAATACAGTTCTCTTTCTTTCAGCTCTGTAAATCCAAATTCTAACTCACTTATGCCTAACATTCATAATGACAAAACACCAAAGCACACAATGAACATGCTTCAGCATAAGGTCAACGTGTCTTTGCCTCTCTGCCAATGACTTACCCTGACACTCTTAAAATGTGAAAAAAGTTGTAACAACCCTTTTTTGCCCCTTCATTACCACTAGTTTACATTCATAGAGCTAGTACATAGTATTGCTGGAGCCATGGTAATGCCTGAACAAATGGTTAACAAAGATGATCAGAATAATTTCCTAAGGAAAGATTTGCAAAACTCAAACTGGACAGCTACTTCAACCCTCAAACACTAAGGGAATATAACTCGAATCCAGTCAGACTAAATATTACAAGGCTAAACACAAGACAAATATTTTGTTCCTTAGAGAAGTTACCCACACAGAACAGTCAAGAAACAGAAAGCAAGGAAACAAAGGTTGAAGATAATCCTTAGGTGCAAGCTGTTTCCCTCAGGTGACATAATCTAGGGGGGGAATGTCTCCTTGAGCCTCGCCACACTTTGCTGGTTCACTGAATTACAGCAGTAGTGAAAAGTGGCAGCATTTTGCTGTAGGGCTTTTGACCTCACCAGTGTCACTGTCCACGTGTGCTCTCAGACTATGGAAATTCTGAGATTTTAAAGCCCATTGCTTTAAAGAAAACCCCATAACCCTGAACCCAGGATTTGGAAAAACAAAGGGCCAGAATCTCAACTGGTGTGAGTCTAGAGAGTTCCATTGCTTTCAGTGAGCTATGCCAGTTCACACCTGCTAAGCAGCTAGCTCAAAATACAGTAATATCAAGTGAATATAACTGTTATTGATAACTCAAGGTGCAACAAGGGCTTGTGTAGTAGCTGATGGAAGAACGTACAAGGCAAGGGCTTGGCTTTCCTACACCAACATCTCTCCTTCCTCTTCACTGTGTAAATTACACACATTTTGCATATCCAGTGACCATCGCATTGGTCCTAGCAGTAGATATACAGGCAGTCCCCGAGTTACGCAGATCCGACTTATGTCAGATCCGCACTTACGAACGGGGCTTTTCTCGCCCCAGAACTCGCAGGCGGCGGGACCACCCAGACGCGCAGTGGTCCCGCCACCGCGTCCTCCGGCGCGAGAAAAGCTGCTCCGGGTGTCCCTGGTCTGCTGGGGGGGGTCCCCAGCAGACCAGGGACACCCCGAGCAAAGCCGCAGAGGCGGCGGGGTCCCGCACCTCCAAGGCTTTGCTCTGGAGCAAAGCTGCAGAGGTGCGGGACCCCGCCGGCTCTGCGGCTTTGCTCCAGGTGTCCCTGGTCTGCTCGGGGTGTCCCTGGTCTGCTGGGAGGGGTCCCCAGCAGACCAGGGACACCCCGAGCAAAGCCTGCAGCTTTGCTCCAGGTCTCCCTGGTCTGCTGGGGGGGGGGGCACAGCTAGTGCGCCCTCCCTCCCAGCAGACCAGGCTTTTGTTGTGGACGCCTGGGGTAGAGCAGCTGGGGTGCTGCCGGGTTGGTCCTGGGGGGGACCTACCCGGCAGCGCCCCAGCTGTTCTGTCCCAGGCTCCAGATTCAGCCACTGTTGAAACTGATCAGTGGCTGATTACAGGAAGCCCGAGGCAGAGTTGCTCTGCCCCCAGGTTCCTGGAGTCAGCCCCTGGTCAGTTTCAGCAGCAGCGGCTGAATCTGGAGCCAGTTCCGAGTTACATACAAATTCAACTTAAGAACAAACCTATAGTCCCTATCTTGTACGTAACCCGGGGACTGCCTGTACAGGGGGTGCTACAGCATTCCCTGACTTGAAGTGGTTTCCATTATATACAGAATTAACAATTTGGTTCAGTGGCTCTTAGCACCCCCTCTATACAAATTGTTTCATCACCTCTGGTTTGAGAAATTATTTTCTGACCAACTTCCATCCAGAATTGTAAATCTTTAAAGAAAACAAAAAAGCCCTGTGTGAATTCATAATTTAGACTGCAAAGTTAAGCACACAAAAGGGGGTAGCATTTCCTCACTTATTTAGGCCTCTTATATGTATTCACTATAGGTGTTAAACATAATCTCCATTTCCTTGAATGAACAGAATAGAAGGTGCCCAAAGAATGACTAAGGCTATGTCTACAGTGCCAGCTTCTTGAGCAAGAACTTTTTGTGGAAATGATCTTCCGTAAAACAATCTCGCACAAGAGAGCATTCCCACTGCCATGGACGCTCTTGCGCAAGAAAGCTCTGATGGCCATTCACAGAATGGCCATCAGAGCACCTGTGCTTTTTCCCATTGGGGTTTCTTGCGCAAGAAACCCCTGTTGTCCATCCACAAACCTTTTTGCTTAAGAGTTCTTGTGCAAAAAGGCTTATTCCTTGTAGAAAGAGGAATAACTCTTGAGCAAAAAGCTCTGTCTTCTGACCATCTACTGTACTTTTTCTTGCACAAAAACGCGCTTGGAGTGTGGACACTCCGTGAGTTTTTGTGCAAAAACTCTGCAGTGTAGATGTAGCCTGAGGGTTGTATAGAAAAAAAAACTGTTGTTGCCAGACCCTTGCCTTATTTGTTCCAGATACTGGAAGCTGCATAGAGAATGAATAAGATAGGAGAAAAAAAGATGGTTTTGTGGTTTAGGGAACTGAATATGCCACCCTGGAAAACTGTTTTCTATCCTTGTGCCTGCCCCAGAGTTCCTATGTGATGCTGGGCAAGTCACTTAAATCAACATTTTCACACATGGACACAGTTGCTTAGTGCACATGGGGCAGGATTTGCAGAAGTGCTGAGCCCTCACACTTGCAGCTAAAGGCAATAAGAACGGCACTTGAACACAGAAAGTGTTAGAAATATGCTAAGTACTCAGAAAAAGAAATCAGGACCCAGGCATCTTAAACTGGATACACAAAAAGAGGACACTTGGCAATTTTAGCTTTAATCTCTCTCTGCTTCAGTTCCCATCTGTAAACACTGTGATATCATTTAAACTCAGAAAGGTTTTATGGAGATAAATTCATTAATGTTCATGACACACGCAATATGGCCCTGCGTGAACATAAAATGTGTATCCGCATCTACATCCATATCCTCACACATGAGTTGCAGATTTCTGCGTTGACATCCGTGGAGGCAGATACTCACTGATATAAAACTGACATCCATGGATTTGTGGTCGAACTATGGCAGTGAGTGTCACAGTGATGCAATGCAGAAAATAATTCTATGCAGAGTTTACGTAATAGGTAGTAAATAAGGGATGGGTCACTAACTGAATAATAAAGGGAGGGAGGGGAAATCTCTTCTCTAGACATGGTGATGCTATTGATTCTGAATGAAACTGTGGCAACAGTAAAAAACAAATAAAAGAGCACTAAGAACATGGTTTTTTCCCCTTTGCCCTGGTCTTGTAAAGCCAGGCCATCCCTACTGGTGCTGGTGCCCTATGCAGCCCAGCACTGGTACCACTCCCCCACAGCTTCAGCCCTCTCCCTTCTGTGGGGGAAGGAGTTGCTAACGCTCTTGGACCAGATGCTATTTACTATAGTGACTTTCAGTCTGAATGGTCCAGGAGAGTTGGCAGCCTGGAGCATGGCTAGGAGGGAAGTGCAGGCCAGAGGAGCAACAGGTCACTATGTAGCCAGCTGGAGAGAAGTGGCGCTTTTAAGGGAAAATCACCATTTCTCTCTAGCCGCTTGTTGCATGGCTACTTCCTCCTCAATCCACCAGCCCACAAAGGCCACTCAGCCACCACCTGGGGTGCAGCCAGGAGAGGCATCCAGGGAATGATGGGGCAGAAGGCCTCAGGACCAGAGCTGAGTAGTGGATGTGGATGGGAGATTGGGGTGGGAAGAGCAGCCAAATAGGTGCTAAGGTAGGGGAGTGGGGTGGCTGGAGGGCAGCTGGACTGGCTCTGAGCTGGGGGCGGGCGGCCAGAGCCCATAGGCAGCAGACAACTGCATAGGGCACTAAGAAATTTGGGGCAGTTTGGTTTTATGGTGCCCTACACAGCTACATGTTTTGCCTATAGGTTGGGATGGCCCTGTTGTAAAGTGTCTAAATTGTTTTGAAAAAAAAAAATATCAGGATGCAGTAAACTCCTGTTATGGAACACTTCAGCTCACACAGTTCAAGTCTGACAAAGTTATAAGCAACCAAAAAGAATGTCTTAACAATCTTAATGATAAAGCCTGTAACAATCTTAATTATAAAATTACTGGCTCCAGATATAATTTATAGCTTTTTTTTTTAATCTCCACAGGATACATTTGCAGCAGTCTAGACCACATCTTAATGGAGAGTTTCTTGCAGATTACTACGCATGCCATTCAATTTTGTGGTGTTGCAATTTAAATCGGGGAAGTGTCACAATTTGACCCCATTTAGAGACTTAATAAATTTGTCTTTCCTTATACAATTTCAAAAGGAATTATTGTCACTTATAGTGCCTCATGCCAGACAATATATTTATGCCAGATAATGACAACAGACAAGATTGAATTGGTAGGGTACTCAAGTTTCCATATTCCAGAGCACCTCTAGTTCATGATAACCATCACCTCTCTTCTGACACATTCGTCAGGTTCTTCAGACCCATTCATTTCAGTTTCTGCTCCAGTGTTTCTATGGTTTGTGCCTTGTTTCCTTGGATTTATATACAGATCTATATTTGAACCTTTCTTACTTTTTCCCTCCCCCCCCCCCCATCAGCTTCTACCACATCAATTCTTTGTTGTTGTTTTTTTATATAACCCATACATTATGCATGTGGAAGCTTCCATTTACACAACTTCTTTGTTTTTTTCTGATTATGTAAGTTCTATGTCATGTTGTTTTGTATCACCTTAGGTCTCCCAGAAAAAGTTTTGTGTTATGGCCTTGTGTATTTTTAACCTCAGAACTTCCAGCACATCTTATATTTATTCTGTCAGCAGTATCATTTTAAGCATATCAGCAATTCTATGTAAAAGATCTTACAGAAACACACTTCTACCAGCAAGGCCTTGGGCTAATAAGTATAATCTCCTCTAAACTCATTTGCTCTCCATAATTACAAATTATTAAAATATAGCTATCAAAGCTGTTACTTTTACTGTTTAACAATTCTTCATTTCAATATTATATTCAGCATGTGTATTTCACCATACCCCCTTAATCTACGTGGGGGAGGGTTGTAGGAAAAAACAATGATTTTTTTAATGTCAACATTGATTTTCTTTAAATATGTGTTTTCAAAGACCCTTTTATTCACAGTCCTATTTCATTTACAAATCATTACAAAAAAAACTTTATTGAACTTTGAAGACTGTTTCATTTTAGGGCTGGAATATTTAGTGAATTTTAAATTGTGGCCCAATAATGGATAACCGACCTTCCTATCTGTGCTTATATAACATCTTTATAGCCACTCATAAAAATACATTATATACTTCTAAAATAGGCAGCTGGAAATAAGGGGGAGAGCCAGTGCCAGCCTGTGCTTCACAGATCACTAAAAAGGACTATGCAAACCACAGCATGGGAAACTACGTCCTAGACACAGTAGGCTATATTTTTCCACTACATTCTCCTCTGTGCAATCTTTTCTTTCAGCCTCCTCTCAGCAGGTCACAAACTCAAATAACATTTGAGATGAATTTTTTAAACCAGCAATGTAGGAATTGGACCTTCCCTGAATGGAATCTCTAAAATAAGAAATGGAAAACTAAATGTAAATGGTTGCTATACAGAAACCACTTTAAATGTGCAGAATCCAATGGTCCTGCATAGGCAATGTTGTGTGTAAAGGACTTCTGAAAACTCAGGCCACCTATTTAGAAGCCCAATTTCAAAATCACTTGGAGTTTTGTTTGACTTTTTTAGATCCTTTCATTGCTAGGTGTTTCTGTAGGTATGCATTTTATCAGTGCTGACCGAACTCCTAGTGGAAAGCAGACCCTATTTTTCATTTGTGCTGGGCAACATAAGAGTCATAGTATGAAGTATACTCCTCACCTCCACCATACCTACAGTTTTGTACAATTAGAATTAGAGACAGGGAAAAAACAAGGCCATCACAACACCCCTTTGGTCACATACTGTTTTTTGTTTGTGTTTTTTTTACAAAAACACGCTGGGCTAGTTCTGATCATAAAAACCTATTTTATTCTAATCTCCATAATTTAAGGAATTTTAGTTATTGACTTTGCATAACTAGATGCTCAAAGTAACCTTTTATAAAGTGCCTAAGTGACTTAGGAATGCAAAGGTAAAATTTCCCAAAAAGTCAACACCCAGTTTTTAAAAGGGCATTTAGGCACCTAATTCCCATTGAAATCATTGATTAGGCAAAAATCCTCATCGCTGTGTAGACATACCCTAAGATACAACCGGATTTGCTCCAATCCCACAGGCAGAGACAACACCTATAGGATCTAGAAAGAACATTCTTAAAACTGAAATACCCACCCAGAAAAGTGAAAAAACAGATCAACAGAGCCAGAAGAGTACCCAGACATGAACTACTTCAAGATAGGCCAAGAAAAGAAAACAGAATTCCACTTATCACTTATAGCCCACAACTTAACCCCTCCAAATCATTATCAACAATTAACAACCTATCCTGGAAAATGACCTCTCACTGGCCTTTGGGGGGAAGGCCAATCCTCTCAACCTCAAACAAATTCTTTCCAGTAACTATGCAACACACCTCCATCATAATCATCTAGAAACCCACCCCTGCAATCAGCCCCAGTGACAACTCTGTCCACACATCTACACAAGCTATTTCACCACTGGACCCAACCACATCAGTCACTACATCAGAGGCTCGTTTAGCTGCACATTCACTAATGAGATTTATACCATCAAATGCCAGCAATGCCCCACTGCCAGTTTCTATGGGAAAGAATTAATGGGCACAAATCAGATATCCAAAAAGGCAATACACAGAAACCTGTTGGAGAACACTTTAACCTGCCAGGGCACTCAATCGATTTCAGTCACCATGTTGTGTCAGGCCAATTCCACAAGCCAAATACACAAGGAAGGGTTGGAACTTAACTTCATTTATAAGTTTGATTCCTATCAGAGAGAAATGAATAAAAATATTGGCTGGCTCGCACACTACCTTCCACATCCTAACAACTTAACCAAACAAACAATAGGTACTTATAGGTGTGCAGATTGTTCTTATCAGCCTCTTGTAACTTGAACTAATTCCCTCTTTTTTTTTCCTTTTCCCACTTCTCCCCACTTCCCTTATTTATTCTTGGATCTGGACTTTCAATACTCCAGTCATCTGAAGTAGGTTGTACCCATGAAAGCTCATGATACCATCTACACGTTTTGTTATTAACTACGGTCTCCTTCAGCTCAGCTTTATCTTTAAGACAGTTACCAGTGATTTGCAGTCCTGTTCAGTTAGCAGTTTGCTAATTATATTCACCTACCTCACCTACACATAGTTCTATTCTACCCAAGTGTTTTAGGATTATGCAAGTTACAGTATTGTGTTTAAAAGAAGAAAAAGTGCATAAAACAAAATCTTCTCAGTTCCTTGTGACAGCACAGCAAGACCACTAATTCTTAGAAGCAAAAGTGTCAGCTAAACAAATCCAACAACAAACACAAAGGGTGTTAGAAACTCCTCTCTTTACAAATGCACAACAATTTTCAATAAAACCATTTGTGCACTCCAAGTTGCCTGTCACCACTGATTTAGAGACATTCCATTTCTGTATAATATCATAACTATTATAAAAAACTAGTATTTTTAAGAGTTGTGTTTTTTTAAGGAGAGACTGAGAGAGATTGTTAAAGCACAAGAATTTCTGCTCCCACAAGAGGGGTAAACCACATGGAAACAAAGAGAGGATAGGAGTACCATTTAATTTTCTCTTCTCCTTCCTGGTAGAATTACTTGGAAAGCTGAAAGAATACATAACCTTACAGGACAAAGAGGCATTCGATTTGAAACAGAAACATAGATCATATTGACTTTTCACCAGAGATGCTTCTAACAGACTGAACACAGGAAATTAAGAATGGACAGCTGTGGGAAAGCATTTTACAATTCACATTCTAGACAAGTAGCAATTTTTTCTTTCCCTCATAGCTCCCTTCCACTACAAACATCTCAGGGTATAAGAAGGCTGTCATAAGAGAGCAAGAGGTCATGTAGATAAATTAAAGTAATACAACTGGCTGATATGGGTCAACTTGATGATAGCAGACCTTTTGATTCACTACTGCCTTAATTCAACTAACAAGCAAGACTTTTCCACTGAAAGGGTAATCAGAGTAAAAATGTACCAATAAAAACAGGGACTGAAGAGAAAAAGCACCAGTCTTGTGATGCTAGGTTTCTCTTTCACACTAAAATAAAGGAAAAATACTTACAACACATCTTTATTTTTTCATTAATATGCAACAGATGTGGGATCTGATTTAACTGTCCAAACAGGTGCAGGTAAAAATATTTCAGTGATGAAATGCTTCCTAAAAATGTAGCTGGATAGCTTTATATCTGCAACCCGTAGCTCAGAAAGATCTGTATTCTGCTCTGGATTTCAATAAAACTCCAGAGATAGCATATGGGCTTCTATACGAATAATAATCTCATTGAGGGTCTCCTAGATAGTCTTCACACATTGTTCATAGAATGCATAATTTTAAAAGGATAAAAACTGTTTTTCTATCGTAACAAACTTCCTCCCTTTTTTCAATGAAGATGCCAGTCACCACTGTGTCGAGATAGTCATGACGTCATTGGTAAGTCTAATGTAACATGTTTATCAAAGGAAACGGGCAAGAGAAAGTTGATGAGCTTCTGCTGGCCTAAATGTTTCCAGCTTCCCAAAATCAGCTTCGTATGTTGGTCCACTAGAATGTCTCCTAACATGGACTGTGCCTCTGCCTGCCTTTCAATGGTGTCTCTGGTAACAAGAGCACTTCCACATTCGAGCCTGTGGCAAAATGAAGACCCATAACAACCTCGTGCCAAAGCATACTAAGTACAACAAACTCCATCTTCTGAAATGGAGAAGTGAGCTTTAAAGACAACAGGTAGACGTATTCACATTTTGACCACTGAATCCTGTTGCAGTGGAAAATACATCAGACATTTACACTCCTGATACTGCAAAAGGTTCTGTTAGGACAGTCTTACTAGTCCCAGTTTGCACAAGGGCCTGCACAGATAGACCTCTTTCTAAAATTGGACCCTGCTTGGTTTTCCATAAGACATTTATTTTAACTGCAAATATTTTGACTAAGTGAAATCAGTAAGATTTGGACACAGTATTCAAAATGTATATTGCCTCTATAGCTTGTAAACAGCAATACAGGTTGCAGAATCTCTGGCAGTGATTCATGAAAGCTTTTCACATTTATTGAAAGTTTCTCCATTTCAGTTCACATATTTATTGAACCCATATCACTTTTTCTATGGTTCACCTTATCTTTCTCAAATGGGTTGCAGAACCCTTTTCTAATTCAAAAGTTCATTGTCATGGACCTATTGCCTCTCTAGAGTTGATGCTGGCTGCCTCAGTTTCCCACTAGCTTTACAGTCTCCATCAGCTGGCAGAGGGTTTGGATGATTTAATTTAGCTAAATCAGGAAAAATTCCATATCCTCCAGGGTGGAACGAAATCCAACAGGAAGTACAAATCAAGAGTTCCAGCAAGGGCTTTCCAAGGCATAATCACACCCCTAGAGTCAGTACAATTCTTACTCCTTAGTAGCTAGGCTCCCAAAAATCCTTCTCTTTGAAGCAGGGTCCAAATTAGACAAACCTCAGTTTAACTACTCAGCTTCCAGGCTTTCTGCCCTGGTCTCCCAGTTGACTGCAGAGGGACTGACAGCCTTCCTCTCTTCCAGAAGCCACAATTCCCAGCTCTCAAAGGACACATAATCCCACCGCAGGTGTTCCATAAGCTCTGCCTCAACAGTCAGGTCACTTTCTTCTTCCATTTCCAGGCCTCCCAGCTTCATCCCACAGTCACTATTCCCTGCAGGTCTCTGCTATCGTCATGTTCCCCCACCCAAGGTGCTTATTTACAGAGACACCAGTAGCTCCTACACTCTCAGCATTTTTTCCTTCAGCAGATTAAGTAGAGCCAGTACATGTTCATTCTCAGGATGTTTCCTGGGATGGGATCCCTAGCAAAGCTGAGCCCTTTTCAAGGCAGGCATTCACTTGAACACTCACTCACTATCAGAGGAACATCCACTGCAAGTCCTACTTTCTCCCTAATCTCTCTGAAAAACAGAAAACTGTTTTCCTTAGTATCTTTCCCAGCATGCTTTGCACTCCTGCATACAGTTCCCAGTGTCCCTCGAGGAGCTACATGTGCCAGAACTTTTAGTCAGCGCTGAGCCAAGAATGGGAGCCAGTTTGGCCTATAGCTCCATTAAAGGGCCAATAACCTCTGACATTCCAGGTTTTTTTCAGCAGTGCCATGCTAATCCTAACTGGCCAGTTTAACTTGTGAAGAGAAGACAAGAAGCATTAGAAGGAACATACACCACATACTAAATTGACATTAAAAGCAGCCTAAATATAGACTAACTACATATGAAAATACACACCAAGCCAACCATGTAGATCCACTGATAGAATCTCAAAGGGTTTGAAGAGTAATATAAAATCCATCCTCTATTACATTTGTTACATATACCGTATTTTCCGGAGTATAAGGCGACTGGGCGTATAAGATGACCCCCTAATTTTCTAGATAGGTTTTCATCTTATACTCGCCGTATAAGACTACCCCCCCTAAAGAGGCCAACCAACAGTGCCCCAGCGCCCCTCCGCCTCCCCGGCTTTGCTCCCGGTGTCCCTGGTCTGCTGGAGACGGTCCCCAGCAGACCAGAGGCACCGGGAGCAAAGCCGAAGTGGTGGCGGAGTGCCGCGCTTCTGAGGCTTTGCTCCCGGTGCCTCTGGTCTGCTGGGGACCGTCTCCAGCAGACCAGGGACACCGGGAGCAAAGCCTCTGAGGACGCTGGCAGCGGGACAGCCACGGCGGGTCTGGGCTGCCCCGCTGCCGGAGCCCCTCCGTGGCTTTGCTCCGCGTCTTCCTGGTCTGCAGACCAGGGAGATGCGGAGCAGCTTTTCTCACCCCGGAGTACACGGGCGGCGGGACCGTGAGGTCCCGCAGTCTGTGTCCTCCGGGGCAAGAAAAGCCCCATTCGTACCTGCAAGTCGGGGACTGCCTGTATACCTGGCATATAAGACGACCCCTGATTTTTGGGGGATGTTTTTTAGCATAAAAAGTCGTCTTATACGCTGGAAAATACGGTAAACAGAATGAAGTCCAAACCAGTAGTAGATGAAACTGGTGACTGCAGAGGGCAAATTTTACAAAACTGAGAACAACAATAAGCCAACTCACCTGGAAGAGAGAAAGAATTTAAAGAGAAAAATGTGAATGATCATTGGGAACTGTTTAAGACCATTTTACTAGGTAGATAATTCCACAATCCTACAATCTAGCATAACCATCAGTATATTTAAAAGTGTCTGACTAGATAAACAGGATTCTTGGTAAGAAAGCAGCAACTATGGAACTGTTAGGCTGACAGATACCTGTTGAGGTGTCTGAAGAAGTCACTTCTGCCTATGCTATCAGGGAACAATATTTTGCCAATAAAATAGGTGCATACTGTTTTAAAGTTCTTTTCTGTAAATGTTTGTTCCTACTTTTCAAATTCAGCCACACTTTAGTCACTGTATTCACCTTTTTCCCAGCCCATCCCACTGAAATTCAGTACGTCAATAGAAGGAATCAGGAACAACTGAAGAAAAGAAGGGAGCCTACCCTCAGACTTTTAGCAAAAAGTCTCTACAATCAATGCCACAGCTTCCACGCAGGAAAGGGACACAGAACTGGACAGAGTGGAGTGTCCAGGCAGGGTACAGAAATAAAAGTGTTCCTGTCCCTGCATCCATCACAGGACAAGTCAGATCCTTGTGTCATCATGAAACCATTCTGTCCAAGAGGACTGAGCAGCTTGGCCACACCCTGGGGAACTCCAGTCCCCAAAATCCCAGTTCTAATGGGCATCAAGCAGGAATGGCCCAGGAGTCCAGCACATGCCATCCATTTTATTATCAAAACCTTTGCCCACTGCACCAATAGTCTATGTACAGGAAATAAGAAACTTTCAAGTTTTTGCTTAAGAACATAAAGTCAGCATCCACAAAGCTACCACATCCACTATCTGATTTCAGATGAGAAATCAGGCCTTGCTTGCCTCAACAAAACATGTCACTAAACACCATTACTAACACAGTATCAGTCACACAAGCATGTGTGGATTATTCATTATAGTACAGTCCTAAGAGGAGTTAAGAGCTAATAAAAATAAAAGTATATGGGAAAACAGCAGAAGAGGCCTTACCCTATTTACCAAATCTTTCTTTCAAGTACATCCACATGATCTTGGGGACAGGGACAAAAAAGAATTCTTGAACAGCATTCACTCACACATGGGTAGCATAAGAGAAATAGGTAGCTGGCTGTTTAGTAATAAAACTGCAAAAGAAACTACTAACAAAGGACAGGAGGAGGGAAAAAAGCAGGAGAGGATTTCTTTCAGTACAAGATCTTAAATGCATCTATTTGCTAAAAATGGTCTCTTGTATTTTTTCTCTTGAAGTTCTAATACTCTTATAAAACACTGCAGCCTGCCTATTTATTCAATATTAAAACAAAAAGCACAACGAAATGCTGGCTGAACCCTTTGTCCCCATTTCTTGTTATTTTTATCTAAAGCATTCAGTAAGCAAATGAAAAGTATTTACTCATGTCCCAAATCTATTCATGACAGACGGAGCTGCACAGAGGAACTGATTAAAGAACATGCTCCTAAGAATTCAAGAAACTGTAGAAATGAATACAACTTAGACCTTCCAACAAACCATGCTCAGATTTGTGGTGATCTAGGACTTGAGGTACCTATACTATTTCAATGTAGTACATGTGCTATTTCACACATCAAATAAAACATTGTTTAATCTTCATTAAGGTTGCTTATCAAAAGTCTAAATTATACAAAAGCTAGGAAATGCAACAATAAGAATTAAAAAAGACTGAAAGATATCAAGCACTCAAGTTAGGAAATGGCAACATGAATATTGCCCATGCAACTTCATGAGTTTGCATTATGATACAGTCTTTAATTTCATGAGTTTTATATGTATATACAAGAAGGATCCTTAGTCCATTCAGTACATAAGACAGGGTTGGTTAGCAAAGGAGTCTTCTTGCAGTAACTGGAAGGCTTTTAATGAATTGTAGGAAGAGAAAGGGTCTCATTATTAAAGCAGTTGAATGCCATCCTGGAGACTTTGACTAAGCCACCATCTTCCTGTGTGACCCTGGGTAAGTTAAACTTTTCAAAGCTAGTCATTTCTGTGTGTAGTTAAAAAATGGTATCTAAGGTGCAAGTATAAAGGGTACAAATTAAGGTTCCATGGCCAATGTTCGTTCTGTCATTTTCTAACTTGAAAACGCTTAATTATACAAACTTCTAATCTTTCCCTTTGCTAACTTTTGATAGCTTAGTTTACTGATGAGTGCAATCTTAACTAACATTTTTTTCAATGTTTCTCTTGTTATATTTGCAATATTCCACATTTTAGCAGTACGTCAACAGAAGGAATCAGTAACAACCCAGGAATATTCCAGATTTGGTCCATGCCATGCTGACCAGTATAGTGAAACTAATTAAACTGGATTTAAAACCTTTTTTTTAATTGCTTAACAGAAAACTTGTGAGGACTCAATTATAATTTCCCATTAAAAGAAGGTAAACATTCAAGAAACCCATTGCCCCCAATTTGTAAGAAGCATATAATCAATGAACATGAAAAGAAAAGCCTCTATCTTATTTTCAGTAAACCCTTTTTGAGGAAAGTAACAAATCAAACCATCTGCCCTTTAAAAAGGCGGCAACAAAAATGTGCTACATAAAAAAAATAGGCTTTTCCAGCATAGACTATTCTAGTTTTATCAAAATCCCCAAAATAGCCACACAAAAATACTCACTGGAGATTATTCCATATTCATATTAATTAGTAGCTGAAATCTGGTTCAAATTATTTATAGCATGTTTACAAAATAAGGTTAAAAACAGGTGACACACTGAGGTACAGATCTCAAAAACAAGAACATCCTGATACAGCCTTAACTATGATCTCACTACAGCAAGACTTTACTATACACACACAGGACAACTGATTACAGTATGACAGCTAATGATTCTAAGTAGCAAAATAACAAAGGGACGTGAATCTTCATTAAAAAAACTTGCTGACATTCCCTGAAAGTTATAGATACATATTAGATCTGATTTTTCCTTTTCCACCTCCCCAGGTAGAGAAATATGAATATGCAAGTGTATCATTTGCTGAACCTATTTGCAATAGGATTTAACAAATACTATTCATTGTGCTAATATCAGTGGGTCTAATGGAGAAACCAAGAGAGTAAACTAATGAATGATGATCCCACTCAGCGCTCCTCATAAAACGCTCATTGAACTCATTTGGGAGTTTTTCTGAGTGAGGAATGCTGACAGGTCCATATATTAATTTTACCTCCACTGAAAATGCTGGGATGAAATTGCAATGTCTGCTAATGGAAAACACACGAAAGCATTTATTTATATATTTTAAGAAGTTAGAAAAAGTTTTCAATAAATCGTGTCATGGGTCGCAAAAGTGTCTAGCTAGCTGGCTGCAGGGAATGAAGGGAAGAAGAGATTTTTGGAGGAAGTAAATGAGAAATAATGCATAATAATAATAATGCCTGTGAAACATACCCAGTTGGTGACCTTGGACTCTGAATTCCCTCCTGAGCCAGAGAACCATTACATCACAGGCAGTGACAGTACAGGCACCCACATTCTGACCCACCACTGTGTTCTGAATTTGCAGGGGCCAATTAGGCAGCACTGCCTTTAGCGCTGGATGCCTGGCCAGCAGCCACCACCTTCTAGCTGCCCAGCCAGTGCTTACTTTGTGTGAGAGCTTGCTGGGGCTGAGCCCCTGCTCCTCTTTCATTACACATTAAGCATTGCTCACAATTAAGTCTGTGCATGCATGCTATCTTGAACAAGGATGGACTTAAGCTTGCACATAAGTGTTTTCCTGAATCAGTATCACTGTGTCACTGGTGGACTAGTTACTGTTGCCTGAACACTGGTCCAAAGGGAAGGGAAGTGAGATCACCAAATGATTAAATATGAGCCACTGTGCACACACAGAGTAACTTACAGGCTCTGGTGATTTGGGCTGAATTCAAGTCAATATCCTAGAGGAGGCAGGCACTCTAAATCCTACTGCCAGCCCCCTGAGCCATTCATTATCCTTCCCAGCCACAACAAGAAGGCAGATTAGTTTTGGTTCAGGAAATCTTGCAAAATTCTGCTCCCTGTTCATCCAAGGTGAGCAGTCATTTGGCTTTTTTAAAGGAAAATAAAATATTTGTTTTAACATTATCATTACTCAACAAAAGCGGATGAGACATTTTGTGTGACAATTGCGAAGACTGGGTATATTTTGAAAGGAAACATGGGGAAATATTTTATGTATGTGTGTCAAAAGAAAGCATTGTCTGATGGAAGCTGATTCTATTTTCTACACACACATACTATACCCCATGCAGAACTGACCTTTCAGATATATATTTTAACTACATGTAAATAAGTAAATACAACTAAGTCATCATCTCCAGTTCTGGTGAATAGTGATACTAAAAATAACACTAGCCTCAGAAACTTTTGGAGAAAAAAACCCCACTTCCTTTATGGAGATTTTATTTTCTATTCTGTCCATCAAAATTGTTATGGAAGGTCAAATTTCTAGTCTCTTCTTTACTGAGATTCAGTGAGCTAGAAAATATGAGACTAGAAATATCCAGTCATCAATCTATGACTGAGTGTCAGAACACATCTTTGGTTTTAAAAACTAAGTCACCTCTCCCCCTTCCCTCCTCCCACATTTTCAGGGCATAACAGTAACACCAATTGATTTCAATATGTGGCATCAGTACCCGAAAGGTAGAGAATGAGGCCAAAAAGCCTAACAATAAAACAGCATAAAAACAAAATTGTGCTGGGCTGCACAAGTGGATTGAGGAGGGGGCAATAAGAAGCATATCAAAAAGAGTAAACGGGAAGGAAAATATTTTGCATTTCAATCACTTTCAATCTAACAATCCAACAAACATTAAGGATCAAGTCCTTGCCTTATTCAAGTCAATGGAGGTTTTGGGGTCATTGACTTCAAAGGAACCAGGGTATCACTGTAAACCTTTGAACACCCCCTTTGGGCAGTTATACTCTTAGGGTATGCTTAAACTACATGGCGCATTAACACAGCCATGTAGATGAGTTTACTAGACATAGGAAAATGAAGCTGAGATTTAAATAATCGGCACTTCATTTACATCAAAATAGCCACCGCCCTGTGCTGATCAGCTGTTTGGCAGCACAGTGAAGCAGTCTGGATGCACCACGGTTGAGAAAGGAAGCCTTTGTCGACCACTCCGGCATGCCTCGTGAAATAAGGTTTACTGGAGCAGTCGACAAAGGCTTCCCTTGTTGACCACGGCATGTCCAGACTGCCCCGCTGTGCCGCCAAACAGCTGATCGGCACAGCAGAGCAGCCATTTTGATGTAAATGAAGCAGCAATTATTTAAATCGCCGCTTCATTTTCCTATGTCTAGTAAACTCATCCACATGGCTCCGTCGACAGAGCCATGTAGTCTAGACATACCATTGGGCAGGGTAAACTACAGTACAGAGGAATTAAATTACTTGCCCTCAATTCAGCAAGGCATTTAGGGATGGACTTACGTGTGCACATGCATAAATGCTCTGAAGAACAGGGATGGACTGCAGAATTGATCCATAGTCAGCGACTGGTAACCCAAAATTCCTGTTGTCTAGACTTGTGCCTTTTCAACTCAATGCTTCCATTTAAGTGGCTAGAAACTGATATCCAGACTCTACTATACACAGGACACAAATCCTGTAACAACAACATTTCAGAATCCACAGAGGGGCACTTGTCAAAAACATTTAGGCCTAACATTGAGGCTTTGAATAAAGATATTTTGAACATTTTTGTGTTGTCTGCATCCCAACATCAGCAGTGTGCTAGAGCATAAGGACCAGAACTATAAAATAGGCTAAGCTAGTTTCGCTGAATTTTCACAAAGCCTTTGACAAGATCCCTCACCAAAGGCTCTTGTGTAAATTACATTGTTATGGGATAAGAGAGAAGGTCCTTTCATGAATTGAGAACTGATTAAAAGACAGGAAACAAAGGGTAAGAATAAATGGTAAATTTTCAGGGCTTCTGAAAGAGCACAACTGCTAGATAATTTCATGGAGGTTAGGTCCATAAAAGGCTATTAGCCAGGGGATAGAAATGGTGTCCCGGGCTTCTGTTTGTCACAGGCTGGAGAAGGATGGCAGGAGACAAATCGCTCGATCATGGTCTTCAGTCCACCCTCTCTGGGGCACCTGGTGCTGGCCATTCTCAGCAGACAGGCTACTGGGCTTGATGGACCTTTGGTCTGACCCAGTATGGCCATTCTTATGTTCTTAGGAATCAAATTCACCTATATTAGCATGAAACTAGAGTAACTCCACTGACTGCAAAGGAAATATATATTTTTGTAAGTGTACTTTACCTGACCAGGTCATCACTGAGTTTAAGGGGCCTCTTGTTAATCTTTAAAGTGCTGCATAGTCCTGTCTTTTGTTTCAGCATGCTCTATTGTGCTTCCCTAAAATGTACCTACAATGAGACACTAGATTTCACTACTAAAATCCCCACATAGACACCCCTTTTCCACTTGGTTGGTGATGAAATTATTTCAGTTACTTTAGAAGATAGTTTCTTAGCACAGTATCCATACAGGCATAATGCAGATTCTTTTCTCAATTCATTGTGAGAGAATTTATGTAGATAACTCCCATTAATGTTAGTTTCTTCATTAAACCCTGATAAGAAGCAGCTGAATTTGAATGACTAAAAATTCTCAAAAGACTATATTTCTGCCCTTAAAAATAAAGCTCAGAAAAGATTGTGTCTGTTTTAGGTTGATCTTGGATGTAAATCCAACAGATGAATTTGTAGCTCTTACTACAGAACCTGTTTGTGGTAGCATGCAGGAAATGTAAGAACCCAGCAAGTAGCTGGGGGAGAATTCTTTTGACAGGAGGTAAACAGCAGAACAGTCCTTAGAGCTGGCATAGGAAAGGGTAGACTCTAAAGTAGAGCAATTCCAGAGGACAAAAGCAGGATGGATTGATTTAAGTCACTAAGTGGAAAGACTTGATTAAAATCATCAATTTTAATTAACTTTTCCATTTGTACTTCAGTTATTTTCTAAAGAACCCTCATTGGTTGATATAACTATTAAAACACATTGATTTGAAACTAAAGTACATTGTAACTATCTATGATTTTATTCAATTATATAACTTGAAATTTTCATTTTATTAACTACACTTTTAGTATGTTAAAAAATGGCAAATGATACATTTGCTTATTTACTAGATAATTAGCTTCTTGCTCAAGATTTGTGTCAAGCTGCATTAGAAGGGTAACTGGAATTTAATTAAGCACACAAAACTGCACAAAATTTATTTGTATTAAAACAACCTAAAATATTTTGGATACATATACTTCTCTTATATAAACATATTTCACATTACAACTAAATGTTTTATTAAACAGAGTGATTAACTATAATCAATGGATTAAACTGATGATTTCAGATCATCCTGGGAAATGTTTCACCTACGTCTATGTGAAAGACTTAATCTAATCTCATGCATTTCATTTTCATGAGATTTAGTCTCTGAAGTTACTTAAGCTGATCTATTATGCCTTATTTATAAAGCTAGATTTCAAAAGTTAGAAGCTTTTCCCCTTGATTCTTTCTTTATATAAAAAAGCAAACTTCAGCTCAAAGTCTCTTTAGATGCTCATGAATTAAGAGATTTAAGAAAGTATAATGCCTACTGTATTTTCCGG